>NW_018743176.1:0-587362 GCF_001683475.1 Chenopodium quinoa
TCCCAAGGCTATAAATACTCGATTAATCCTCATTAATCAAGGGACCGAATAATTAACAGAACAGAGGAGAAACATTACGGAACACACTAATAACCGGCTGATTTCGCTAGCAAAGCAGATTACCTACATTAAATACTCTCACCTAGAGAGACCTTATTACTTTAATTTCTGTGTTAATTACTCCTTAATCAGGTACTAACTTGACCGTTGGAGGCGGAGCTCTCAGGAGTCTCCGTTATTTTGCAGGTACAGGCGTCCGGTTCCAGTCTCGGAATTGTAGCTCTCCCGCAGGAACATCAGAAAACCCCAAAACATTTGGCGCCGTCTGTGGGGAGAGTACTTCAGAGATGGCATCCAAGTCTGTACCGACCCCAGAAGAGAGGCGTCCCCTAGACGACCCTCAAGTTCAGTCGGACCATGATACCGAAAGTGAATTTGAAGTTGAAACTCATACAGCTCCAGACGGGACCCTAAGGGCCCGCCGTACCCGTCATACTGAAATAAGGGAACGGGAGTATCTTCAAACAGGAAGCGAGCCAGCAGGCGCACCGCTTGCTCGGCAACAGCCGACTGATGGGTCTGCTCCCATCACAAGGAACGAACTCATGACCTTCATGAGGGGATTCAAGGGAGAGATCCAAGAGTTGATCAACAAAAAACCGCCTGCTTCAGTCAAAGAGCAGGCGGCCAAAAAACCTTACCACTTCACTGAAGAGGAAGCCAGTTCAAGGGCGAGAGGCGACTCCCCATCCTAAATCTAAGAAGCGGGAGCCGTCTGCTCTTGATTTCAACAAAACTCCGTTATCCTACGGGAAATAGGAAACCGGTTCGTCATATTCAGGCGGATGGGTCAAAGCAAACGTTCACAGATGCTCGGCACCTGCTAGAGCAGAAGAAGAGTGACCGATTATCAGAGTCGGCTTCTACTTCAAATTTTCAGGACAGTTTGCGAAATGCCTCGATGAGGCCAACTCAGTCGTACCATGAGAGTCAGTCAGGCGGCACCTCCCGACAGTCTGGCTTTCATAGTGCGCAGGCGGTACCAAATTTGCCATTTGTGCCGCAACAACAATATTTTATGCAGCCACCTCCATTTGGTGGACCTGCAGCAAAAAACGTCCAACCTATGGACTGGCAGCTACGGCTGCTTAGACTTGGTGAACAGCCGTCGGCCTTCTCCAAGGAAATTACTGAAGCCGCTCAGCCGGCCAAAGTAAAAAATGTTTTAGTAGGCGCCTATGATGGCACTACTAACCCGGAAGACCATCTGATGGCATTCACCAACCTGATGTACCTTCAAGGGTTGGATGATCCACTTGGTGCAAGTGTTTCCCAGCAACTCTCAAGGGAATTGCACAGCAATGGTTCGGCAACCTGCCGACTGGTTGTGTAAACAGTTTCAGGACGCTTGCTTACTTATTTGCCTCCAACTTTGCAATGAACATCCCTGCGAAGAAAACGACCCTTGATTTGGGAACAATTCAGCAGGGTGAAAAGGAGGGGCTTCGTTCCTACATCAGGCGGTTCAACCTGATGAGAATACAGATTCAAGGGTTACCGGATGAGGTAGCTTATACTGACTTTTTTAGAGGTCTCAAAGACGGGTCTACCTTCAAATTTGATTTAGTTCGAAAAAGGGTGGCGACTCTTCAAGAGGCCTTGATTGAAGCAGAAGCCTATATACAGGCGACTGATCTGTGTACAATGAAACAGTCGGACGGGAAGAGGTTCGACAATAGAGAAGGACGACAGAAACAGTCGTCCAACAAAGATGAAAAAAAGAAAAGGGGTCTGGGCGGCTGATTCCTCTAAACAGCCGGCCAAGAAGAAAAAGGAATTCAAACCATACTCCCCAAAGTATGTGTTTAACAAGGATAACCAGTTTATCCTAAAAGAAATAAAGGGACGGCTCTCAATTGAGAAAACCGCTCCCCATGAAGGGTTCTGCGAGCAACCGGAACCAAGACAAAATCTGTGCTTATCATGATGACATTGGTCATCACACCAACGACTGCATTAGTCTCATGCGGTACCTAGACCGCTTGGCTGATCAAGGTGATCTTGACACTTATGTCAAGAAATCTACGGGGAATACTTCCTCAAAAAAGCAGTCGGCCAAAAAGAATCAACAGGCCGACAGTTCCGATACAGATGATGCAGTCGTCTACACCATTGCAGGCGGCTTCTCAGGAGGCGGCCCCACTATTAGGGGCAACAAAGATAATATAAGGCGGTTAGATGTAAATTCCGTTCACCAAGAACGACCGTCCAAATATACATTTCCTGAGATTGTCATCACTGAAGAGGATCTAGGAGGAATAAGGGGGCCGCATGACGACCCTCTCGTTATTGAATGTAAAGTGGCCAACCAGAGAGTTGGTCGAATCCTCATAGATACTGGGAGCTCTTCAGATCTCATCAGCAGCAAATGTCTGTCAAAACTGAAATATCAGACGGACTGCATACATCCGGCCTCCCACCCTTTAATAGGGTTTGGAGGAGGAGTCGTCCACCCACTGGGACGAGTTGATCTACCCGTCCGCCTGGGCGAAAAAGGGGAAGGACGACACATGGTAGTCCGATTCCTAGTTGTAGAGGAACTCTCTGCCTACAACATGATTCTGGGTCGCCCAACCCTGAATAGTGCCAAGGCTGTTATAATCCCGTCACTTATGCTGCTTAAGTTTGAAAGGGACAATGGAACAGTCGGCTCCCTAAGGGGAGATCAGAGGATGGCCCGAGAGTGCTATCTCTCGGATGTCAAACCCACTGCTAAGGCCACTGGGTCAAGTGGAGAAAAAACAGACCTTGACAATGTCAAGGAAAGTGCGCCTGTTCAAGAAACAGGCGACAGAAAAAGAAAGGCGTCCCAGACAGAGTCCGCCAGAAAGGCAAGAAAATAGCAATCATTGGCAGAGGACCGGCCGGATGAGTTCCGCCCTCAGCCGGCTGGTGAGCATACGGACCTGATATTAGACGACTCCCGCCCTGACCGAACAGTCAAAGTTGGGACGACTGCTCTGGGAAACCTTGGTGATGACTTTCACAACCTGTTGAAAGAATACAAGGACATCTTTGCATTTGAAGTCCATGAAATGCCAGGCATTAGTCCTGATCTGGCAGTACACAAACTCGCTGTGGATCCGAAAAAGAAGCCGGTACGGCAAAAGAAGCGGAACCAGGGTGAAGAAAGAGGTCAGGCGGCCGCCGCCGAAGTCAAAAAATTACTTGATGCAGGGTTCATTCGGCAATGTTACTTCCCAGATTGGGTTGCAAATGTGGTACTTGTTAAAAAGCCGAATGGCACCTGGCGAATGTGTGTAGACTACACAGACTTGAACAAGGCGTGCCCCAAAGACAGTTACCCTCTGCCCAAAATTGATAACCTGGTCGACTCAACAGCCGGCCATGCCTTGATGAGTTTTATGGACGCCTATTCTGGTTTTCATCAAATTCCTTTGTGGAAGAAAGATCAGGAGAAGACGGCCTTCGTCACTGATCAGGGATTATACTGTTATACGGTCATGCCGTTTGGTCTTAAGAATGCCCCGGCTACATTCCAACGAATGATAAACACAGTGTTCTTTGATCAGATTGGGAGAAACGTCGAGGCATACATTGATGATATGATTGTTAAGACTAAACTTCAGAAAGATCATCTGACGGACCTCCGAGAAACTTTCGCCACACTCAGGCGGCACCATGTCATGCTCAATCCCAAGAAATGTGTATTTGGAGTTGAGTCTGGGAAATTTCTCGGATTCCTTATCAACCAGAGAGGAATAGAGGCGAACCCTGAGAAGGTACAGGCGGTCATTGACATGCAGTCGCCTCGTACCGTCCGAGAGGTTCAGAAGTTAACAGGTTGTCTGGCGGCCTTGGGAAGATTTCTAAGCCGATCAGGCGACAAATGCCTATACTTTTTCCAGGCAATTAAGAAAAAGGCAAGGTTTGAATGGGGGCCGGATGCTGAGGCCGCCTTCCAGAAATTAAAGGTTCACTTGCATTCCTTGCCAAGGCTGGTCAGCCCTTTGCCCAAAGAAAATCTCTACATGTACCTGGCCGTCTCTGATCATGCGTTAAGCGCGGTGCTCCTTGCTGAAAGGGACGGCTGTCAACTTCCGGTCTACTTTGTCAGTCACGTACTGAAAAATGCCGAGTTGAGGTATCCCCTAGTGGAGAAATTTGGTCTTGCACTCTTCATGGCTGTTAAAAAATTGAAGCCCTACTTTCTGGCACATGCAGTCGTCGTGTATACCGACCAACCGATCAAACGGCCCCTTACCACCATGGAGTCCTCCGGACGAATGATCAAATGGGCCATAGAAATGCAGAGTCTCGAAGTTACTTTCGAGCCTAGAAAAGCAGTGAAGGGGCAAGCCTTTGCTGACTTTATTGTAGAGATGACTCGTCCTCCTGACTCTCAAGTTCCAGACCAAGTCTGGAAGGTATATGTGGACGGAAGCTCTACTTCAAACGGTTGTGGAGCAGGCGTCGTATGTCAATCTCCAGAGGGCGACAGGTTCGAGTATGCTCTACGCTTCAGTTTCCAGGCTTCAAACAATGAGGCAGAATATGAAGCTTTACTAGCCGGGATCCGCATGTGTAAGGCGGCCGGGGCAAGGAAAATAGACGTCTGTTCTGATTCACAACTGATAGTAAGTCAGTACAATGGCGAATACGAAGCAACACATCCGGCCATGATCAAATATTTACAGGCGGTCCGACAAGCAGTCGGCTCCCTTGAGGATTTCCATCTGATCCAAGTACCGAGATCAGAAAACAACCAGGCAGATGCACTCTCGAAATTAGCATCATCCGCCTCCTCCGATACTCCTCGAACTGTGTTTTGGGAAGTAATGGAGAAGAGAAGCATCGAGGAAAATCCTATTGGAATTCTAGACAGAAGCTCAACCTGGATGGATTCAATCAGGGCATATCTGACAAACGGTACACTGCCGGATGATCCTCAACAGGCGGCATCACTGAAAAAACGAGCCTCCTGTTTTGAAATGATACAGGGGGAACTGCACAAGAGGGGGCACCTTCAACCCTTCTTAAAGTGTGTTACTCCTGAAAAGGGACGAGAGATACTAGATGATCTTCACTCTGGTTTCTGTGCTTCCCATATAGGTGGTAGGATGCTTGCTCAAAGGGCAAGGCGGCAGGGCTACTTTTGGCCTACTTTGGAAGCAGATGCAATGGAGATGGTGAAAAAATGTGACAAGTGCCAAAGGTTTGGCAAATTAATTCACCGTCCGGCTACTGACCTCACTACCATTCACAGCCCACTACCGTTTGCTAAGTGGGGCATGGACATTCTGGGTCCATATACGCCTGCTACAGGCGGCAGAAGGTATATACTTGTTGCCGTTGACTACTTCACTAAATGGGTAGAGGCGGAGGCTGTAAAGGGAATCAAGACGAAAGATGTAATTTCATTCATTTGGAAAAACGTCATCACTCGGTTCGGGGTTCCCATGTCTATGGTTTTTGATAATGGTCCCCAATTTGAGACGCCTGTTCTCAAAAGCTGGTTGGGAGACCAAGGAATTGGACATTACTTTGCATCTGTCGGCCGTCCACAAGCAAACGGCCAGGTAGAAGCCTTTAATAAAATCATCTCAGACGGTCTCAAGAAAAAAATTGAACGAGCAGGCGGCCTATGGGCAGATGAACTACCACATGTTCTTTGGGCCATTAGGACGACTGAAAAAGGGGCGACTGGAGAAACTCCATTCCTCCTAACTTATGGTGCAGAAGCTGTTCTTCCAATAGAACACTACGAGCCGACTCTTCGAGTAATGCTATATGACGAAGAGGCAAACTGGGAAGCTATGCGCCTGGCATTAGACTCACTTCCTGAAAAGAGGGGCAATGCTGTTTTGCGCCATGAAATCTACCGCCTGAGAATGACTAGATCATACAACAAAAAAGTGCACAGGCGTCCACTCAAAGTAGGGGACTTTGTACTTAGAAAAATGGAAGCAGTTGGTAGGGCTAACGAGTCTGGCAAACTAACTCCCAACTGGGAAGGACCCTACCGAATCTATGCGGAAGTCAGGGACGGTACCTACCGTCTGGAAACACCAGACGGACAACCGTTGCCTCGAACTTGGAATGTAGATAACCTTAAGAAATATTTCTTTTGAATGATGTAAAGTAAAGAGCTACTTAATAAAGTTGGCACTTACTATTCAATTTTGTATTACGAGGGGCATGCCGTCTGTACCTTTACAGTCGGCTACTCTCCATTGAGTTTCACTCTTTATCTTTACAGAGGCCGCCGTCTGTTCCATTACAGTCGGCTACTCTCCCTCGAGTATTTTACTCACAATACTTAGCTAAAAAGTTTAGGGCCTGGCCGATCCTGTAACTAACAGGCGGCTACCCTTCTTTTACTTAGCACATACGTTCACCAAGAACATACCAAGGCCACTGGCCGAATGATCAGACCAGGCGCCTAGTCAACTGATCTAACTTTTAAAAACTAATCCGACCTGTCCCAACATTATAGCAGGCGTCCGGCGGCATCCATTCGGATGAAATTCGTCGCAGAGAGCAGCTCCCTTTTGGGTGGAACATTGTTCTATAAACTAATTACACGGCACCTATACGACTGTCCCAAAGGGCAACCACGTAGCCGTTTTTGAGACAAGGATAACTCTATCACTAACCAAACCAGTGGTAGCAGTTGACATCTGAGTCAGATGACCGCCTGTATTACTTGGGATAAATGCAGGGGGTACCTATTGAGTTAATAGCCAACAAACATTGGCGAATCAAGGGGTCTAGCCGGTCTACGCCGCCTGGTACCTCTACTTCTCAAACAAAAGTGACGGAGACTGAGTAACTCCAAAGTTAACTCATAGTCACTCCTTCAAATTTGGTATGGAACCTAAAAAGTTTGAGTCGTCCGCCTGTTTTATACAAACAAGGGCACTCGAACCCCTATTCCTACTGGATAACCTATTGAGTAAATAGCCAACAAACATTGGTGAATCAAGGGGTCTAGCCGGCCTACGCCGCCTGATACCTTTACTACTCAATCAAGATTGTGACGAAGACTAAGTAACTCCTATGTTAACTTAATAGTCACTCAAACTTAGTACTGAGCCTAAAAGGTACGAGTCGTCCACTTGTTTTTAATAAACAAAGGCTCTCAACCAATACTCTTGCTAGGTTAACAAATAACAAATTAGAGGCCAACATTGGCAATAAAGGGAAACAACCGGTACCCGCCGCTTGTTTTCCTACTTAAATTCCTTGGCTACTTGGTAATTCTATTTACTTGGTCAAATTGAATAAAGAGTTCGAATACCGATTGATTAAATGGCCGACTGATCATCTATCCTGGAAACAGACAACCAGTCGTCCAGGGGCATAGGCGGCATACTTACTATTTGTACCTGTCTTAACGTTCGGCCATACACAACAGTCTGTCTAGTGAGCAAATTTCAAATACTTAGACAAATTTGAACAAAAACAAAAAAATTTGATTAAAATGAGCCGGCCATAAAAGACCAGCAGAATATTCAAAACCCCGGCCCCCTGGCCGGGTAATTACAAAGCAAACGGCACGCAGGCCGTGAAAAGAAAAAATATACTTAAAGCTTAAGAAGGGGGCAGTTCAGTATCAGCAGCAGCCGCCTGGTCAGCACTCTTCTTGCTGGACTCGGCCTTCGCTGCATCATCTTTTGATGCCTTTCCCCCAAGTGGCACAAGCGCCACAACCGGCTCTTCCTCCTCCAACGCAACGTCCATCGCCTCTTCTTCAGCAGCCGCCAGGATCTGTTGATTATATATTTCCGAACACTGGCGGTACGTTCTTTCCCATGAGGCAAAGTCGGCACTGGGGAACAGTCGTTCCCAGGTCATGCGTTGGATTTGGGCGGAGTCTTCCACCATCTCCCGGACGAGCTCTTGTTTTTCTTGCTCGGCCTTGTCCGAGAGCTCTTGGGTAAGACTCTTCTCCTGGTTCACCAGGCGTTCTTTTACGTTAGCCAAAGATTTCTCCATGGCTTCGTAAGAGTGCATTTTCTGGCGAAGGGGTTTCAGCTCGGCTTTAAATTTGGTGACGGTCCCCTCCAGCTCGTCAACCTTCTTTTGGGCCGCCTCTAGCTGAGCCCGAACAGCGGCGGTCGCCTGCGCCTGATAATAAAGAAGATCAATGGTCAGTACTTCATTTTGGGCAATTTGAAACATTGCTTTATCACAGCTGGAGGCGGCCATAGCCTTTGCGGCCTTTACCTCTTTGTTTTTCCGATCAATCGGCTTGCGAAGGCTGTTGACTCGGAGCAGGGCCTAAGTACAAAGAAAAACAGGCGTCAGTTTCCAATCAAAAGGGTTAACAGGCGTCCTGGAACTTCAAAAGGGTATACCTCAGCTAGGATCCCCGAAATTCCATCGAGGTCAAGGGTGCCGGCACCCTTGACCGCCTCCCTGTCAGAGGGAGGAACTACTTTAACCATTGACTTGGCTACCTCAACCAAGTCAAGTCCCTGGGGGCCGGCTGCATTAAGCAAAAGGAAAAACAAGTTAGACCTAATCAAGAAGGAAGCAAGAGTGAGTTTTTACAAGCAAGTGTCCATACATCTAGGCGGCCCCGCCTGGGTTTTTGAGGAAGTGGCCGGCTGCTTCTCAGCCGCCACTGTTTTCCTGGAAGACCCAGGAGAGCTTGCAACAGTCGTTCTCCGGGCCTTGGGGTCCGGCTGTTGCGAGGAAGAAGCCCTTGGAGTGCCAGACTGAAAACAAAAAGAGTTAGTATATGCATAATACAACTTAAAGGGGAAGAGTTTTCAAAGCTGACCAAGGGTGCCTCCTTGCTGGGGGAGTCGGCGTACGACTGCTTCATTAGTGAAACCCGCAGCATGGCCGCCGCAGTCTTAGATGCTGTTATTTTACTCATGGCGTCGGCTGAAAGAAATAAACAGCAAAGTTAGTAAAAATCCCAAGTAAACAAGGCGTGAAAAAACAGAGTATTCGTCAGGCCGGCTACCTCTAGAGCACCGACTGCCGAGGCCACAGGCGGCCAAGAAGTACTCATCATAGAGCCACTTGAAGCTCGGGACGCAGTGTAGGGGTACTTGCTCTCGTACCCCTGAAGTAGAGTTCACCCTAGTCTCTACTTTGAAGAGTCCTTTGTCTAGGATCTCTCTTTTAGCCTTTGGGGGAACAGGCGGCATGCTGCGGCCGCCTGCAAGAAGAGGCGGATCCCTGTTCCACTTGTTAAAACGTTTGTTCAGCTCCGTGTCTGAACTCTCGATAATAAGGAAGGTGTTCCGCCAATCCTTCCATTTGTTTGCCTTACCTCTCGTCATGAGGTAACCCCTGTGGCTTGTTAGTTGATACCAGCCGGTACCTCCCGACTTAGGGGTCCGGCTGAGATAGTTCATGTGGGCGAAAGCCTCAAAACTTGGCTCCACCCCGTTCAGTTCGCACCCGGCCACATAGCCGAGTACGTTTACCCAAGAGTTGGGGGCTAACTGCCATAACCCCAGATCATACCCATCTAAAATCCGCTGAACAGCCGGATGTAATGGGAAGCGCAGACCAGCTTTGATGGCCGCCACATAGCAGCCAAAACAGCCGTCACCATAGCTGGTACCAGCCGGCCAGACGACAGTATCTTCTGGATCCGGCACAAACAGTAAATACTCCGGGCCCATTTTGTGGTTAGCAATAAAGCTCGCCACGTTGTCTCGCATGGTTGCGATCCGGCCCCGGGGCACCCTGCAGTAGTAGGGGGTGTTTTCCTCTCTGTAAGAGGCGGACGGCTCTGCCCAATTATCCCCCTTCTCCACTGCATGGGAACTTCTCGCCTCTTGTAGGCGGTTATGTTTTTCTTCTGAGTCAGAAGAACTATGGTCAGAAGAACTATGGTCAGAAGAGCTGGAATCGGACTCGTCCCCTGACGAGTCCGAAGAGGACGACGCCTCCCCTCTCCTAGAGGGGCCCGCCTCCTCTCCCTTAGAAGGAGCAGAAGGTAAATTAGACATGTCCACGGTTAGATGAGAAGGGAACACCTTGGTCCCTCTCTCAGAACTGTCAGCTTGACAGTCGCCTCGTTCCACATCTGGCGCCTGGTCAGATGTTTCGCTAAGGAGTACCCTTTGGGAGGAGCCGTCTGAGTTTGATATTCTAGCAGTCTTTTTTGTTCTGGCCATCACGTTCTGCATAGACACAGATTCAGTCGGACTCTGTATAAAGGGCAAAGATGGGTCCAGAAAAGGGCAGGCGGCACTCCTAGTCCTAGATTCAGCCGTCCCCGGTGACCGGCTGATCACTAACTTAGGGCGTGTCGTGTGCTTCCATGGTGCCATTTCAAAAAATAAAAAGAAAATTAAGAGTAAGAGAACTGAGTTACCTGAACGGATGACAGTTGATGAAGTCCTGAAAGTTCGGGTCAGTCGGCTTGTCAGAACAGGCGGTAGGCAGAAAAAGTCCGAAAATGTCAGATCAAGTTCAGGGGTCCGAATGTTCTCGCAAAAATTCTCAAATGTGAAAATGACCGAAGTCAGCACTTCCTTTTATAGGCAAAATGAGAAGGCGAAGGGTCGCTTCCGAATTCAAATTTGGGCGGGAGAATCTCCCGGCCGTCTGCAAGGTGACACCTGTAACGGGCCGTCGCCTGTCACCGTGCGACACCTGTCACAGGCGACACGTGACCAGTCGCGTGCCACCTGTGAGGGGCAAATGATTAGGGGATTTTTATCCACCAAGCGCCGTTTGACAAGTGGACCAACCAGGTTCCGCCACGCGTCCTCCACGGACCACTTAAGACACGCCACGTGTCCACCCATGCCAAATGGGACAACCGGCCATCAAGGCCCATTTCAGTCTAGAAGCCCGATCGGCCCTAGGTTTACCTTAAACCTAGAGAGTTGCACGCTTCCCAAGGCTATAAATACTCGATTAATCCTCATTAATCAAGGGACCGAATAATTAACAGAACAGAGGAGAAACATTACGGAACACACTAATAACCGGCTGATTTCGCTAGCAAAGCAGATTACCTACATTAAATACTCTCACCTAGAGAGACCTTATTACTTTAATTTCTGTGTTAATTACTCCTTAATCAGGTACTAACTTGACCGTTGGAGGCGGAGCTCTCAGGAGTCTCCGTTATTTTGCAGGTACAGGCGTCCGGTTCCAGTCTCGGAATTGTAGCTCTCCCGCAGGACATCAGAAAACCCCAAAACAAATACGATATCATCAGCAAACATCATGGTAATTCCGTCCATCATGCATTCATGGTATATCTTCTTAAATTGAACTTGTCAATCCATCCATGACTATGCCAAAAACAAAAGGGCTAACCGTACATACTTGATGTCACTATATTTCCATTTCCACCTAATGACTTGTTATAAAGCCTACCAAGGTATCTTACTCAACACTCTATCATAAATTTCTTTTCCAAATCAATAAAAATCATATGTAAATCATTCTTCTCTATTAGTTGTTTCATAACATGGATTGCCTCCATCGCTGATTTTCCATACATAAAGCTAAATTGATTATCCTAGATCTTCACACTTCCCCTCAAAATAATGTCACCTCATATCCTAATTTGATATTTTTGTTTTTCTTAAAGGTTAGTATAAAAATAAGGTCAAAGTTTAGTCTACCAGAGAAAATAAGTAAAAATTCATAATAGATGAGCTGAACATAGCCTATGTCTCTCAAATCATTAAAATTACTAAATATAGTAAACTGGACCGCTCTAATCATCCCTATGCTATACTAAAGAGCCTCTAAAACAAAGGTTTCACTTATGTGACGCTTTACCTCAATGACAAAAGATTTTTTCTTACACAAGGACTCATATAGGGAGTTCTAGTAAATTACTTTGCAAGAACAAGTACCTGACTGTCTCACTATTAGCAGAACACTGGACACATATGAGGAGATATCATTTTTGATGGTCCTTAAGGTTGCGAGGTCTCACCATTGATACATAGCCATCCAAGGATTCAAATTCCATAAATTAGCAATCTATGCAAAGTTTAAGGACGATGGCTCTCCACCTATTCACATCATTCATTTTGGTTGAAAAAAAAAATATGAATGCCATTATAGTAAAAACTTAACCACCTCCACCCTAAAGATGCAGCCCAATCCAGCAAGCAAAGAGTAGTTACTTTGTGTTCATTATAATTAAAGCATCATTTTTGCTCCGGAATAGAATAATAGCTTCAAGTTTTGATTATTTCATGTTTTCTATACTTCAATATAGTGACTCCTTCGATTGGTGTTGCAATAAGTGACTAAAATTATTCATGATTCTTAATGTCATTCTTGATCAACCCTTATTTGAATTTGTATGAACTTATTAATCCGGAAATAAGTAAATTATAAGGTAAATTCAATAAAATTTACGTCTTAGCAAGAGGAAAAAACATGTAGCGAGTGTGATAAATTTGGAAGTTGAATCTGCAAATGCCACACCTAACCTCAATTGTAGACGTTGCAGCATGATGTATATAATGTCTTGCATCATCATGAAAGAATCTCCCAGATGTATTTTCTGTAAAACCCCAGATATACTGCACATAGAAAACAATGCGAAAGTCGCGGAATAAACAACGATATCTTCCATACTTGACATATGCAAAAAAATATGAATACCCATTTACCTTAGACATTGAAGAAGAATTGATAATGGCGTTAGAGTTGCATAACAATCGAAATTGATTCAACCCAGTTCTTGAAATCTGGGAACATCCTCTTGAGAACAACATGGTTTTTTTTCTAATGCCAAATCAAAGAAGAAATCGAAGGGTAAGACGGGAGAAACAAGCTTGAAATGACGGACAATAATTAAATTAACGATTAACAATAGAATGTGATAATAATGTTCGATTATTAAAAAAAAATTGAGAAGAAGAATATATGCAATCTTACCTCAGAAAGCTGGTTCAATGGAGGAGAGGAAGCTCACTAGCCGCTTCAATGGAGAAGTCAGAGACGGTAATGGAGAGAGAGTGAGAAGGGAAGGGTGCAGCTACGCAGCATAAACGTTGAAATAGCTCTAAAGGGGGGAAATAAAATATACGAGTACTCCGTAGGAAAGAATATTACTGACACAATGACAAGTGGGTAGAGTTGTCAATTTCTAACCCGAATAGCTAAACCCAACTGTTCCGAACTGATTCGGAAATAAATCGAACCAATAAAAATCTGTTTTTTGAAAATTGAAAACTGATCCGACCTAATTTTTTTTACCGGAAATTGAACCGAACTGATTTTGTGCAAACCGTTAATGATCCGATCTGTTTGAACTGAAAATGTTTAAACACGACAAAAATCCGATAAACCCGAACCGTTCCAACCCGTAACCTTTTATGACCGAACCATTTATAACCCATAACCTGTTGTGACCGAACCATTTTCAACCCGTAACCCATAAAGATCAAACCATTTATAACCCGTAACGCGTTATAATTGAGTCGTTTACAACCCGTAGATAACCATATGCGGATAATGATAACCATGACGCAAATTTTGAGGAAGGATTTTCGTTTAGTTGTTCCTTTTAAATTCCCTCCAAAAATAACTCCAACGTCAACAAATTTGCGGGCTTGATATTAGAATGTACTTCGTATGTAATTACCATTAATCTAAGAAATTCATACTCCCTCCATTTTTAAATACTTGATCCATTTTTCTATGCGCGGAGTCTTAGGAGAAATTGGAGAAAGTAATAAAATATGGAGGTAGTGGGGTTGATGGAAGAATAAAAAATTTAAAAAGCAAAAGTAGTTGAGAGAATATGAAATTAATAAAATATGATTTATGTTAGGTCCACTAGTTAAGAGAAATGAATTAAATATTATATAAGCTTTCCAAATAAGAAAATGGAGCAAGTATTTATAAACGGCCGGAAAAATAAAAAGTGAAGCAAGTATTTAAAAACGGAGGGAGTATTTAATATTGTAGAACAAATAAGCTGTGACTCCATAAGTCTTAACCAACCAACAATACATTTTGAAAAACCGAAAAATCAGAAAGTATAACTTTCAGCTTTTTAGGTCTCTTTGTTAGATAGTTTAATTCCAACTGCTGCGAGCTTATCTTAATCCAGACAATCGGTAGGGCCGTTTATTTTTAAGTTTATAGAGTAATGTACCACCCAAATAGGAGATGCTCTCTGCGACGAAGTCACCCAAATGGATGTCATACTTGTTTCGGGGTTTTCTGATGTCCTGCGGGAGAGTTACAATTCCGTGACTGGAACCGGACGCCTGTACCTGCAAAACAACGGAGACTCCTGGTGGTGGGAGCTCCGCCTCCAACGGTCAAGTTAGTACTTGATTAAGGAGTAATTAATGCGGAAATTAAAGTGATTGGGTCTCTCTAGGTGAGAGTGTTTAATGTGTGTAATCTGCGTTGTTCGCGTAATCTCCCTTAATGAGGATTAAGGGAGGTATTTATAACCTCGGGAAACGTGCCAATCTAGGTTTAGGTTAACCTTGGGCTGATTGGGCTTCCCTCAGAAGTTGGGCCTAGGTGACCGGCTTCTCCATTAGGCATGGAGTATGCCACGTGTCATGACATAATAAGTCCAGGGTGGACGAATAAGCGTGTGCCACGTGGCAAGCCCTGAGATGTCCAACTGGGGGACACTTGGCAGGACCTGATTGGCCCACGTGGCGCATTCCGATTGGTGGGAGCAAAATCCCCTAATCATTTGCCCCTCACAGGTGGCACGTGACTGGTCACGTGTTACCTGTGACAGGTATCGCCCTGTAACAGGCGACGGCCTGCTACAGGTGTCACTCGGCGAGAGGCCGAGAGATTCTCCCGCCAAAATTTTGAATTCTGGAAGTGACCCTTCGCCTTCTTACTTCGCCTATATAAAGGAGTGTTGACTTCGGTCATTTTCACACTTGAAAACTTTGTGAGAGAACATTCGGACCCCTGAACTTGCTCTGACATTTTGGACCCTTTCTGCCTACCGCCTGCTCTGACAAGCCGACTGCAAAGGATTTTCAGAACTTCATCAATCGTCACTCGTTCAGGTAACCGTCGGTTCTCTTACTCTTAATTTTCTCTTTACTTTATTCTTTTTTGAAATGGCACCACGAAAGCACACGACACGACCTAGGTTAGTGATCAGCCGGTCACCGGGGACGGCTGAATCTAGGACTAGGAGTGCCGCCTGCCCTTTTCTGGACCCATCTTTGCCCTTTATACAAAGTCCGACTGTATCTGTGTCTATGCAGAGCATGATGGCCAGAACAAAAAAGACTGCCAGGATCTCAAACTTAGACGGCTCCTCCCACAGGGTGCCGATTAGTGAAACATCTGACCAGGCGCCAGATGTGGAAGTGAAACAAAGCGGCTTGAAAGCCGACAGTTCTGAGGGAGGAGTCAAAGTGACCCCTTCCCATTTTACAGTTGACAATTCTACATTCTCTCCTGCTCCTTTTAAAGGAGAGGAGGCGGGCCCCTCCGGGAGAGGGGAGAAGTCGTACTCTTCGGACTCGTCAGAGGACGATTCCGAGTCTAGCTCTTCTGGCCATGCTTCTCTGGACATAGAAGAGAAAAACTGTCGCCTACAAGAGGCGAGGCTTTCTCACGCAGTTGAGAAGGGGGACGATTGGGCGGAGCCATCCGCCTCTCACCGAGAGCAAAATACCCCCTACTACTGCACGGTACCTCGGGGCCGGATCACGGCCATGCAAGAGAAAGTGGAGAGCTTTATCGCAAACCACACAATGGGCCCCAGCTTTTTAGTGTTCGTGCCGGATCTAGAAGACACAGTCGTCTGGCTGGCTGGTACCAGTTATGATGGCGCCTGCTTTGGCTGCTACGAGGCGGCCATCAAGGCTGGCTGCGCTTCCCACTACATCCGGCTGTTCAACGGATCTTGGATGGGTATGAGTTGGGGTTATGGCAGTTAGCCCCGAACTCCTGGGTCAACGTACTCGGCTATGTGGCCGAGTGCGAACTGCACGGGGTGAAGCCGAGCTTCGAGGCTTTCGTCCACATGAACTACCTTAGCCGGACCCCTAAGGCAGGCGGTACCGGCTGGTATCAATTGACGAGCCACAGGGGCTACCTCATGACGAGAGGTAAAGCAAACAAATGGAAGGACTGGCGGTGCACCTTCTTCATTATTGAGAGTTCAGACACAGAGCTAAACAAGCGCCTCAACAGGTGGAACAAGAATCCGCCCCTTCTTGTAGGCGGTCGCAGCATGCCGCCTGTTCCCCCCAAAGCTAAGAAAGAGATCCTGGATAAAGGACTCTTTAAAGTAGAGTCGAGGGTCGACTCTACTTCAGGGGTACGAGAGCAAGTACCCCTGCACTGCGTCCCGAGCTTCAAATGGCTCTACGACGAGTACTTTTTGGCCGCCTGTGGCCTCAGCAGTCGGTGCTCAAGAGGTAGCCATCCTGTCGAATACTCTGTTGTTCCATGCATTTCTTGTTATGACTTTTATTAACTTTGCTATTTGTTTTTGCAGCGGACGCCATGAGCAAAATTACCGCCTCCAAGACTGCGGCGGCCATGTTGCGGGCCTCCATCATGCAACAGTCTTCAACCGACTCCCCCAACAAGGGGGCACCCTTGGTGGGCTTCGAACCTTTCACCCTCTTTTTGGAGTTGTGTTTATGCATATACTGACTCTTTTCTTCTTTTTTAGACGGGCGCTCCAAGAGCTTCTTCTTCCCAACAGCTGGATCCCAAGGCCCGGAGGACGACTGTTGCGAGCTCTCCTGGTTCTGCCAGGAAACATGTGGCGGCTGAGAAACAGCCGGCCACTTCTTCTAAAACTCCAGCTGGGCCACCTAGAAGTATGAAATTGTCCTTGTAAATTTTAGACTTGCTCCCTCCTTTACTAGGTCTAATCCGTTTGTTTATGCTTGATGCAGCCGGCCCTCAGGAGCCTGACTTGGTCGAAGTGGCCAAGTCTATGATCAAAGCTGTTCCTCCAGCTGAAAGGGAGGCGGTCAGGGGTGTCGGCACCCTTGACCTAGACGGGATTGCAGGGGTCCTTGCTGAGGTATACTTAGCATATTTTTGAGTATTTGAATTCTAGGACGCCTGTTTTATTTTTTGTTTGGAAACTGACACCTGTTCCCCTTTTTACTTAGGCCCTGCTCCGAGTGAACGGCCTTCGCAAGCCACTTGACCGGAAGAACAAAGAGGTAAAGGCTGCAAAAGTTATGGCCGCCTCTAACTGTGATAAGGCAATGTTTCAAATTGCCCAAAATGAAGTTTTGACCATTGATATTCTTTATTATCAGGCGCAGGCTACCGCCGCTACCCGGGCTCAGTTAGAGGCGGCCCAGAAGAGGAATAGCGAGCTGGAGGCGACCATCAACAACCTCAAGGCCGAGCTGAGACCTCTTCGCCAAAAGATGTCCTCATACGAAACCTTGGAGAAATCCTTGGCGAGCGTAAAGGTACGCCTGGTGACCTAGGAGAAGAGTCTTACTCAGGAGCTCTCGGAAAAGGCCGAGCAAGAAAAGAAAGAGCTGGTCCGGGAGATGATGGAAAACTC
The DNA here is from genome assembly GCF_001683475.1 of Chenopodium quinoa. Taxonomy (NCBI): domain Eukaryota; kingdom Viridiplantae; phylum Streptophyta; class Magnoliopsida; order Caryophyllales; family Amaranthaceae; genus Chenopodium; species Chenopodium quinoa. Next base: position 17,516 of record NW_018743176.1, read on the forward strand.
TGCTCAAATCCAGCGCATGACTTGGGGCCGCCTCTTCCCCAATGCCGACTTTGCCTCCTAGGAAAAAACGTACCACCAGTGTTCTGATAGATATAATCAAGAGATCCTGGCGACTGCTGAGGAAGAGGCACTGGAGGAGGAGGAGCAGCCGGTGGTGGCGCTTGTGCCGCTTGGGGGTAATACATCAAAGAAGGATGCAGCTGAAGCCGAGTCCAGCAAAAAGAGTGCTGACCAGGCGGCAGCTGCTAATATTGAAGATCTGCCCCCTTCATAAGCTTTATGTCTTCTTTCCCCGGCCTGCGTGCCGTTTGTTTGTATTTACCCGGCCAGGGGGCCGGGGCTCTGAATATTTTGCCGGTCTTTAATGACCGGCTTCTTTTTAATGAATATTTTTGTTTTGCTTCAAATTTGTTTAAGTATTGAATATTCTGATATCCAATTGTACACTATACCGACTGTTTTACATGGCCGATAGTTGCAGACAGGTACGGATAGTTAGTAACGCCGCCTATGCCCCTGGACAACTGGTTGTCTGTTTCCAGGCTAGACGATCAGTCGGCTAATTATACAATCGGTATTCGAACCATTTTAAAGACTAGATCCCCTTTAGGCAGGCGGTCCTGTCATTTGTAAAATTAACCAAGTAGGAAAGTTGTTTCCTACTTGTCATGCTTTTAGGCTAGAGACTTTAGGCCGTCTAGGCCGACTGTTCCCCGCCATATTTAATCTAGTGTGAACAGGTGTTGTATGAACACCTTTTTAGTTTCATACTAAATTTTTAAGGAGTGACCAAGTAAACATGATTGTTACCTAGTCGCCAAGTAACTGAGTAGTAGAGGTATCAAGCGGTGGGTACCGGTTGTTCCCCTTTATTCGCCAATGTTTGTTGGCTTTTAACTCATAGGTTGTTAACCTAGCAGGAGAAGTGGTTGAGAGCCCCTGTTTGCTAAAAACAGGCGGACGACTCATACCTTTTAGGCTCCATACTAAGTTTGAGAGAGTGACTATGAGTTAACTTTGGTGTTACTCAGTCGCCGTCACTCCTGCTTGAGTAGTAAAGGTACCAGGCGGCGGAGGCCGGCTGAACCTTTTGATTCGCCAATGTTTGTTGGCTATTAACTCAAGAGGTACCCCCTGCATTTATCCCAAGTAATACAGGCGGTCATCTGACTCAGATGTCAACTGCTACCACTGGTTTGGTTAGTGATAGAGTTATCCTTGTCTCAAAAACGGCTACGTGGTTGCCCTTGGGGACAGTCGTATAGGTGCCGTGTAATTAGTTTATAGAGCAATGTTCCACCCAAAAGGGAGCTGCTCTCTGCGACGAATTTCATCCGGAGGGATGCCGCCGGACGCCTGCTATGATGTTGGGACAGGTCGTACTAGTTTAAAGATTGGATCAGTTGGCTTGGCGCCTGGACTGATCATTCGACTTGTGGCCTTGGTTAGTTCTTGGTGAACGTAGGTGCTAAGTAAGAGGAGGGTAGCCGCCTGTTTAGGCACAGGGTCGGCCAGGCCCTGATCATTTTTATCTAAGTATAAGGGGGGTGGCTGTGTGCTTTGGAACCAGTCGGCCCTCTTCTATGGAGAGTAGCCGACTATATATCCAGACGGCATGCCCCTATGGTGATAGAGTAAAATATTCAATGGAGAGTAGCCGACTGTAAAGGTACAGGCGGCATGCCCCTCTGAAGATAGAGTAAAATACTCAATGGAGAGTAGCCGACTGTAAAGGTACAGACGACATGCCCCTCTGAAGATAGAGTAAAATACTCAATGGAGAGTAGCCGACTGTAAAGGTACAGACGGCATGCCCCTCTGAAGATAGAGTAAAATACTCAATGGAGAGTAGCCGACTGTAAAGGTACAGACGACATGCCCCTCTGATGATAAAGTGAAATACTCAATGGAGAGTAGGCGACTGTAAATGTATAGGTGGCCTGCCCCTCTTAAGTAAGAATAAAAATTAAACATGGAGAGTAGCCGACAGTTTGTCAGTAGGCATGCCCCTCTTAAGTAAAAATGAAAACTGAGTATGGAGAGTAGCCGACTGTTTGTTAGTAGGTGTGCCCCTCTTAGTACAAAATTGAATATTAAGTATGCAAACTTTTATTGAGTAGCCCTTGACTATTTATATCATTCAAAAGAAATATTTCTTAAGATTATCTGCATTCCAAGTTCGAGGCAACGGTTGGCCGTCTGGTGTTTCCAAACGGTAAGTACCGTCCCTGACCTCTTCACAGATTCGGTAGGGTCCTTCCCAGTTGGGAGTTAGTTTGCCAGACTCATTAGCCCTTCCAACTGCTTCCATTTTTCTAAGTACAAAGTCCCCCACTTTGATTGGACGCCTGTGTACTTTTTTGTTGTATGATCTAGTCATTCTCAGGCAGTAAATTTCATGGCGCAAGACAGCATTGCCCCTCCTTTCAGGAAGTGAGTCTAATGCCAGGCGCATGGCTTCCCAGTTTGCCTCTTCGTCATATAGCATTACTCGAAGAGTCGGCTCGTAGTGTTCAATTGGAAGAACAGCTTCCGCACCATAGGTTAGGAGGAATGGAATTTCTCCAGTCGCCCCTTTTTCAGTCGTCCTAATGGCCCAGAGAACATGTGGTAATTCATCCGCCCATAGGCCGCCTGCTCGTTTAATCTTTTTCTTGAGACCGTCTGAGATGATTTTATTAAAGGCTTCTACCTGGCCGTTTGCTTGTGGACGGCCGACAGATGCAAAGTAGTGTGCAATTCCTTGGTCACCCAACCAGCTTTTGAGAACAGGCGTCTCAAATTGGGGACCATTATCAAAAACCATAGACATGGGAAACTCGAACCGAGTGATGACATTTTTCCAAATGAATGAAATTACATCCTTCGTCTTGATTCCCTTTACAGCCTCCACCTCTACCCATTTAGTGAAGTAGTCGACGGCAACAAGTATGTACCTCCTTCCGCCTGTAGCAGGCGTATATGGACCTAGAATATCCATGCCCCACTTAGCAAACGGTAGTGGGCTATGAATGGTAGTGAGGTCAGTAGCCGGACGGTGAATTAGCTTGCCAAACCTTTGGCACTTGTCACATTTTTTCACCATCTCCATTGCATCTGCTTCTAAAGTAGGCCAAAAGTAGCCCTGTCGCCTTGCCCGTTGAGCAAGCGTCCTACCGCCTATATGGGAAGCACAGTAACCAGAGTGAAGATCGTCTAGTATCTCTCGTCCCTTTTCTGGAGTAACACACTTTAAGAAGGGTTGAAGGTACCCCCTTTTGTGAAGTTCTCCCTTTATTATTTCAAAACTGGTTGCTCGTTTTTTCAGTGCTGCCGCCTGTTGATGATCATCCGGCAGGGTACCGTTTGTCAGATATGCCCTGATTGGATCCATCCAGGTTGAGCTTATGTCTAGGATTCCAATAGGGTCTTCCTCGATGCTTCTCTTCTCCATTACTTCCCAAAAAACAGTTCGAGGAGTATCACAGGAGGCGGATGATGCTAATTTTGAAAGTGCATCCGCCTGGTTGTTTTCTGATCTCGGCACTTGGGTCAGATGGAAATCCTCAAGGGAGCCGACTGCTTGTCGGACCGCCTGTAAATACTTGATCATGGCCGGATGGGTTGCTTCGTATTCGCCATTGTACTGACTCACTATCAATTGTGAATTGGAACAGGCGTCTATTTTTCTTGCTCCTGCCGCCTTGCACATGCGGATTCCGGCTAGTAAAGCTTCATATTCTGCCTCATTGTTTGAGGCCTGAAAACTGAAGCGTAGAGCATACTCGTACATGTCGCCCTTTGGCGACTGACATATGACGCCTGCTCCACAACCATTTGAAGTAGAGCTTCCGTCCACATATACCTTCCAGACTTGGTCTGGAACTTGAGAGTCAGGAGGACGAGTCATCTCAACAATAAAGTCAGCAAAGGCTTGCCCCTTCACTGCTTTTCTAGGCTCGAAGGTAACTTCGAGGCTCTGTATTTCTATGGCCCATTTGATCATTCGGCCTGACGACTCCATGATGGTCAGTGGCCGCTTGATAGGTTGGTCTGTATACACGACGACTGCATGTGCCAAAAAGTAGGGCTTCAATTTTTTAACAGCCATGAAGAGTGCAAGACCAAATTTCTCCACTAAGGGATACCTCAACTCGGAATTTTTCAGTACGTGATTGAAAAAGTAGACCGGGAGCTGACAGCCGTCTCTTTCAGCAAGGAGAACAACGCTTAACGCATGATTAGAGACGGCCAGGTACATGTAGAGTACTTCTTTGGGCAAAGGGCTGACCAGCCTCGGCAAGGAATGCAAGTGAACTTTCAATTTCTGGAAGGCCGCCTTAGCATCCGGCCCCCATTCAAACCTTGCCTTTTTCTTAATTTCCTGGAAAAAGTATAGGCATTTGTCGCCTGATCGGCTTAGAAATCTTCCCAAGGCCGCCAGAAAACCTGTTAACTTCTGAACCTCTCGGATGGTACGAGGCGACTGCATGTCGATGACCGCCTGCACCTTCTCAAGGTTCGCCTTTATTCCTCTCTGATTGATAAGGAATCCGAGAAATTTCCCAGACTCAACTCCAAAGAAACATTTCCTGGGATTGAGCATGACATGGTGCCGCCTGAGTGTGGCGAAAGTTTCTCGGAGGTCCGAAAGATGATCCTTCTGAAGTTTTGACTTGACAATCATATCATCAATGTATGCCTCGACATTTCTCCCAATCTGATCAAAGAACACAGTGTTTATCATTCGCTGGAAAGTGGCCGGGGCATTCTTAAGACCAAACGGCATGACCGTGTAATAGTATAACCCCTGATCAGTGACGAAGGCCGTCTTCTCCTGATCTTTCTTCCATAAAGGAATTTGATGGAAACCAGAGTAGGCGTCCATAAAGCTCATCAAATCATGGCCGGCTGTTGAGTCGACCAGGTTATCAATTTTAGGCAGAGGGTAACTTTCTTTGGGGCACGCCTTGTTTAAGTCTGTGTAGTCTACACACATTCGCCAGGTGTCATTCGGCTTTTTAACAAGCACCACATTTGCAACCCAGTCTGGGAAGTAACATTGCCGAATGAACCCTGCATCAAGTAATTTTTTAACTTCGGCGGTTGCCGCCTGACTTCTTTCTTCGCCATGGTTCCGCTTCTTTTGCCGTACCGGCTTCTTTTTCGGATTCACGGCGAGTTTATGTACCGCCAGATCAGGACTAATGCCTGGCATTTCATGGACTTCGAATGCAAAGATGTCCTTGTATTCTTTCAATAGTTTGTGCAAGTCGTCACCCAGGTCCCTTAGAGCAGTCGTCCCAACCTTGATTGTTCTGTCAGGACGCGAGTCATCTAAGATCAGGTCCGTATGCTCACCAGCTGGCTGAGGGCGGAATTCATCCGACCGCTCCTCTGCCAATGATTGCTATTTTATGTCTTTTCTTGCGGCCCCTGTCTGGGATGCCTTTCTCTTCTTGCCGCCTGCTTCTTGAACAGGCGCACTCTCCTTGACATTGTCAAGGTCTATTTTTTTACCTTTCGACCCAGTGGCCATAACATTGGGCTTGACATCCGAGAGATAGCACTCTCGGGCCATCCTCTGATCTCCCCTTAGGGACCCGACTGTTCCATTATCCCTCTCAAACTTGAGCAACATAAGAGATGGGATTATAACAGCCTTGGAATTATTCAGGGTTGGTCGTCCCAGAATCATGTTGTAGGCCGAGAGTTCTTCTACTACCAGGAACCGGACTACCATGTGTCGTCCTTCCCTTTTTCGCCCAGGCGGATGGGTAAATCCACTCGTCCCACTGGGTGGACGACTCCTCCTCCAAACCCTACTAAAGGGTGGGATGCCGGATGTATGCAATGAGTCTGATATTTTAGTTTCGACAGAAATTTGCTACTGATGAGATCTGAGGAGCTTCCGGTATCTATGAGGATTCGGCCAACTCTCTGGTTGGCCACTTTACATTCAATAACGATAGGGTCGTCATGCGGCCCTCTTACCCCTCCTAAATCTTCTTCAGTGATGACAATCTCAGGAAATGAATATTTGGAGGGCCGTTCTTGGTGAACGGAATTTACATCTAACCGTCTGATATTGTCTTTGTTGCCCCTAATAGTGGGGCCGCCTCATGAGAAGCCGCCTGCAATGGTGTAGACGACTGCATCATCTGTATCGGAGCTGTCGGCCTGTTGATTCTTTTTGGCCTACTGCTTTTTCGAGGAAGTGTTCCCCGTAGATTTCTTGACATAAGTGTCAAGATCACCTTGCTCAGCCAGGCGGTCCAGATACCGCATGAGACTGATGCATTCATTGGTGTGATGACCAACATCTTCATGATAATCACAGAATTTTTCTTGGTTCCGGTTGTTTGCAGAACCCTTCATGGGGACCGGCTTCTCAATTGAGATCCGTCCCTTGATTTCCTTTAGGATAAATTGGCTATCCTTGTTAAACGCATCTTTTGGGGAGTATGGTTTGAATTCTTTTTTCTTCTTCTGGGCCGGCTGTTTAGAGGAATCAGCCGCCCAGACCTCTTTTCTCTTCTCGTCTTTGTTTGACGACTGTTTTTGTCGTCCTTCTCTTTTGTCGGACCTTCTCCCGTCTGACTGTTTTACCGTACTACAAAGATCAGTCGCCTGTATATAGGCTTCCGCTTCAATCAAGGCCTCTTGAAGAGTCGCCACCCTCTTTTGGACCAAATCAAATTTGAAGGTCGACCCGTCTTGAGACCTCTGAAAAAGTCAGTATAGGCTACTTCATCCGGTAACCCTTGAATCTGTATTCTCATCAGGTTAAACCGCCTGATGTAAGAACGAAGCCCCTCCTTCTCGCCCTGCTGAATTGTTCCTAAATCAAGGGTCGTCTTCTTCGCAGGGATGTTCATGGCGAAGTTGGAGGTGAATAAGTAAGCAAGCGTCTTGAAGTTATTTACACAACCAGTCGGCAGGTTGCCGAACCATTGTTGTCAATTTCTAACCCGAATAGCTAAACCCAACTGTTCCGAACTGATTCGAAAATAAACCGAACCAATAAAAATCTGTTTTTTGAAAATTGAAAACTGATCCGACCTAATTTTTTTTACCGGAAATTGAACCGAACTGATTTTGTGCAAACCGTTAATGATCCGATCTGTTTGAACTGAAAATGTTTAAACACGACAAAAATCCGATAAACCCGAACCGTTCCAACCCGTAACCTTTTATGACCGAACCATTTATAACCCATAACCTGTTGTGACCGAACCATTTTCAACCCGTAACCCATAAAGATCAAACCATTTATAACCCGTAACGCGTTATAATTGAGTCGTTTACAACCCGTAGATAACCATATGCGGATAATGATAACCATGACGCAAATTTTGAGGAAGGATTTTCGTTTAGTTGTTCCTTTTAAATTCCCTCCAAAAATAACTCCAACGTCAACAAATTTGCGGGCTTGATATTAGAATGTACTTCGTATGTAATTACCATTAATCTAAGAAATTCATACTCCCTCCATTTTTAAATACTTGATCCATTTTTCTATGCGCGGAGTCTTAGGAGAAATTGGAGAAAGTAATAAAATATGGAGGTAGTGGGGTTGATGGAAGAATAAAAAATTTAAAAAGCAAAAGTAGTTGAGAGAATATGAAATTAATAAAATATGATTTATGTTAGGTCCACTAGTTAAGAGAAATGAATTAAATATTATATAAGCTTTCCAAATAAGAAAATGGAGCAAGTATTTATAAACGGCCGGAAAAATAAAAAGTGAAGCAAGTATTTAAAAACGGAGGGAGTATTTAATATTGTAGAACAAATAAGCTGTGACTCCATAAGTCTTAACCAACCAACAATACATTTTGAAAAACCGAAAAATCAGAAAGTATAACTTTCAGCTTTTTAGGTCTCTTTGTTAGATAGTTTAATTCCAACTGCTGCGAGCTTATCTTAATCCAGACAATCGGTAGGGCCGTTTATTTTTAAGTTTATAGAGTAATGTACCACCCAAATAGGAGATGCTCTCTGCGACGAAGTCACCCAAATGGATGTCATACTTGTTTCGGGGTTTTCTGATGTCCTGCGGGAGAGTTACAATTCCGTGACTGGAACCGGACGCCTGTACCTGCAAAACAACGGAGACTCCTGGTGGTGGGAGCTCCGCCTCCAACGGTCAAGTTAGTACTTGATTAAGGAGTAATTAATGCGGAAATTAAAGTGATTGGGTCTCTCTAGGTGAGAGTGTTTAATGTGTGTAATCTGCGTTGTTCGCGTAATCTCCCTTAATGAGGATTAAGGGAGGTATTTATAACCTCGGGAAACGTGCCAATCTAGGTTTAGGTTAACCTTGGGCTGATTGGGCTTCCCTCAGAAGTTGGGCCTAGGTGACCGGCTTCTCCATTAGGCATGGAGTATGCCACGTGTCATGACATAATAAGTCCAGGGTGGACGAATAAGCGTGTGCCACGTGGCAAGCCCTGAGATGTCCAACTGGGGGACACTTGGCAGGACCTGATTGGCCCACGTGGCGCATTCCGATTGGTGGGTGCAAAATCCCCTAATCAATAATCATGTTGGAGCAGACGGTTGGAATAGATTTATCCGCTTGCACATTGCACAGGCGGTGTTCCCATTGGTAGACATGTCTCGTATTGCAAAAATAAGCAAATTGGAAACAAAAAGCAACTTTTCATTGATAAGCTTTTAATTTACAAAAAATTTACAAGTCTCAAAAGTAGTACTTTTGTAAGTTATCTACATTCCAAGTTCTGGCTAGCTTCCTGCCGTCTGGAGTTTCCAGCCGGTAGGTGCCGCCTCTTACTTCTTCATAAATTCGGTAGGGACTTTTCCAATTGGGCGCCAACTTGCCTTGTTCATTGGCCCTACCGGTAGCTTCCATCTTTAGTAGCACAAGGTCCCCAACTTTCAAGAACCGCTTGTGTACTCTTTGGTTGTAGGCTCTTGTCATTCTCAGACGGTAAATCTCATGACACAAGGCGGCATTGCCCCTGCGCTCTGGGAGTGAGTCCAATGCTAGCCGCATGGCCTCCAGTTTGCCTCTTCCTCATATAGCATGACTCGAAGAGTTGGCTCATAGTGTTCGATGGGCAAGACGACTTCAACACCGTACACCAAGTGGAATGTGGTCTCACCGGTTGCCCCTTTTTCTGGTGTACTGATGGCCCATAGGACATGAGTTAACTCTTCTGCCCATAGGCCACCAACTCTTTCAATTTTCTTTTTTATGCCGTCTGAGATTAGCTTGTTGAAAGCTTCAACTTGGCCGTTTGCTTGGAATTGGCCGACTGATGCAAAACAATGTGAGATCCCTTGATCTCCCAGCCAATTCTTAAGGTTAGGCGTCTCAAATTGAGGGTCATTGTCAAAGACCATAGACATAGGTACTCCAAACCGGGTGATGATGTTCTCCCAGATGAAGGAGATGACATCCTTTGTCTTAATGTTCTTTACCGCCTCTGCTTCTACCCCTTTGGTGAAGTAGTCAACGACAACTAGAATATACCGCTGCCCGCCTGGCGCAGGAGTATAAGGGCCTAAGATATCCATGCCCCATTTGGCGAATGGTACTAGGCTATGAATGGTCGTCAGATCAGTGGGCGGACGGTGGATTAGCTTGCCAAACCTTTTACACTTATCACACTTCTTCACCATTTCCATGGCGTCTGCCTCAAGAGTGGGTCAAAAGTAGCCTTGCCGCCTGCCCCTAACTGCTAGTGCCCTGCTGCCTATGTGGGAGGCGCAGTAGCCCGAATGTAATTCCTCCATAATTTCTCGCCCTTTTTCAGGGGTGACACACTTCAACAGAGGCTTGAGAAAGCCCTTCTTGAAGAGTTCTCCATTTCGGATCTCAAAGTTAGCCACATGTTTTTTCATTATGGCCATTTCTAGATATGTATCCAGCAGGGTGTCGTCTAGCATATAGGCTCATATGCCATCCATCCAGGTTGAGCTTCGGTCTAGTACTCCAATGGGATCTTCTTCAGTACTTTGTTTTTCCATTACTTCCCAGAAGACTGACCGAGGCGTATCACAAGAGGTGGATGATGCCCATTTTGACAAAGCATCCGCCTGATTGTCCTTAGACTTGGGCACTTGGCTTCAGTGAAATTCATCAAGTGTCCTAGCTTCAGCTTTGACCGCCTGCAGATATTTGATCATAGTTGGTTGGGTGGCCTCATAGTCACCATGGTATTGGCTAACGACCAGTTGTGAATCAGAGTAGGCGTTAATCCTTCTTGCCCCTGTCGCCTTGCACATGCGGATGTCGGCTAGCTGGGCTTCATATTCCGCCTCATTATTTGAGGCCTGAAACTTGAACCGTAGTGCATATTCGTACTTTTCTGCTTCAGGAGACTGACATATAATTCCTGCACCATAGCCGTTCATAGTAGAGCTCCCGTCAATATACACTTTCCAAACCTGGTCAAGATTCTCCGGCTCAGCCGGCCTTGTTATTTCGACAATGAAGTCGGCTAATGCTTGCCCCTTCACTGCCTTCCTTGGTTCGAAAGAGATTTCAAGACTTTGCATTTTAATAGCCCATTTGAGCATTCGGCCGGATGACTCCAAAGTTGTCATTGGCCGCTTGAGAGGTTGATCTATGTAGACCACAACCGGATGTGCCAAGAAGTATGGTTTCAACTTCTTGACTGCCATGAAAAGAGCAAGGCCAAATTTTTCAACTGTTAGGTACCGTAGTTCAGCATTTCGAAGAACATGGCTAATGAAATAGACCAGGAGCTGGATGTTGTCTCTTTCAGCAAGGAGAATGGCTCTGAGGGCATGATTAGAGACAGCTAAATACGTGTAAAGCGTTTCTTTGGGCAAAGGGCTAACAAGCCTTGGAAAAGAGTGTAAGTGTTCTTTCAATTTTTGAAAGGCCGCCTCAGCATCATCCCCCATTCAAACATAGTCTTCTTTCTGATTGCTTGGAAAAAATAAAGGCACTTGTCACTTGACCGGTTGAGGAATCTCTCCAATGCCGCCAGACAACCTGTTAACTTCTGAACTTCTTTGATAGTGCGGGGGTGACTTCATGTCAAAGACCGCCTGTATCTTCTCTTGATTGGCCTCTATACTCTTTTGATCAATGAAAAATCCGAGAAACTTCCCAGACTCAACACCGAAGACACACTTCTTGGGATTTAGCATGACCTTGTGCCGCTTGAGTGTGGAGAATGTTTCTCGGAGGTCAGCAAGGTGATCCGCCTGTTGCTTGGATTTGACTATCATGTCATCAATGTACGCCTCTAAATTTCGATCAATTTGATTAATGAAGACTGTATTAATCATTCGTTGGAAAGTAGCAGGCGCATTTTTCAAACCAAACGGCATCACAGTATAACAAAATAGCCCCTGATCAGTGATGAATGTCGTCTTCTCTTGATCTTTCTTCCATAGGGGTATCTGATGAAAGCCAGAATAGGCGTCCATAAAGCTCATCAAAGCATGTCCGACTGTAGAGTCGACTAGACTGTCGATCTTCAGAAGCGGGTAACTGTCCTTCGGACATACCTTGTTCAGATTAATGTAATCAACACACATGCACTAAGTACCATTCGGCTTCTTAACAAGCACAATATTCGCAACCCAATCTGGGAAGTGACATTTGCGAATGAACCCGGCGTCTAACATCTTTTTCACTTCAGCGGTTACCGCCTAACTTCTCTCCTCGCCGTGATTTCTTTTCTTTTGCCTCACAGGCTTCTTTTCTTTTACCGCCTAATGCTAGAGATGGTGCGCCTAGCACACCTAGTGTGTCTAGGCTTGCGCCTAGCCATGCTAGGTGCATGCTAGCTCGATCTAGCCTAGCGTTCACATGGCTAGGCCACTATGATGCTACGGCTATGCTCGAACTTGTTGCTTGTGATTATGCGACGCTCGGCCTCGACGCCCTAGGCTCGATATCCGACGTTTGTGTTCGTAAAACTCCGACGACTCATTACATCCTTCGGATTAATTCGTCGTCTCGGATCGGTTGTTCGATTGGGTTCGACCCGAAGGGTTTAGTTAAGATTAAACTGTTATATTTATTATACCTTAATATTACTGAGCGGAAGCGGCCTCCACCTAGGAATTCCGATCACTTGATCTTACTGAAGAATTAGCTCTGTAATAACTCTGAACCCTCTATCAGAATAATACACTTTTTGGAAGGACACCATTCCTTTCAATCTCCCACTTGTCCTTCTGGACAAGTGTGCATATAGTGTATAGCCCATATCCTATGTCGCTTAATGTCTCTTCGTGAACTATAAGGTAAGATTAATCGTCATCCTCACTACGTTCGGAAGTGTTTCTTGATCTCCGAGTTCTACTGTCAATTAGCAGATGATTTCTAAAATACATCTGAGCACGGCCATGCATTTTCACAGTCTCGCTCTTCTAGCGGCCTTATAAACAACAAAAACATATTCCCTATTGTTGATAGGGGGACATTCCCAGTCTTGTACTGTAAGTTTCTCTTACTAAGAGGACCTAATCTCCCGAGTGTTCCCGTTATGATCCCTAGTTACGGCAGACGTTAGGCAACATCAAAGAGACTAGTTCTCAAACAAGAAAACTTCATAATATTCATGGTCAAGGAAACGAGTTCCGATAGATATAATGAGAAATGTACTTCTGACAATTTTGAATCTCTTAAAGTACTCTCATAGGTCGATCCAGTGCAGTTCCAAACTGGCACCTGTGCAAATGATTTATGACTATCATGTCCTTGCAACACAAGAAACGGTGCTGTAAAATCATACTACACACTAATCTCTGGTGGTCATCAATCGTCCATCATTTAGATGACCTCGATTAGGGATAATTTTCGATTTAAATATTCAATGTTCACTTAACATGTGTTTCTTTATCCAAGACATGGTCTTGATACCCTATTTTGAATATTTCCATAAATCGAATGGACTCATTATTTAATTCGAAACCACAATTAAATAGTAATGGAGTGAATGATAATTTTGCACAAAATTAATTACTCCATTAATGAATGGTTTCAATACAGTGTCTTACATTAAAACAACTTGTTTAATTAAAACACATGTACAGGGAATTTCAAAGCCAGTCTCCGGTGTGCTTGATTCCCATTGCCTCAATGTGCTTGTTGTGTTTCACTTGAGGCAAAGGTTTAGTCAAAGGGATCGGCCACATTATCATCCGTGCCGATCTTGCAAATTTTGATTTCACCTTCGGATTTCCATTCCCTTATCATGTGAAATCGCCTTTGGACATGTTTGACCTGCTGGTGCTCTCTTGGCTCTCTAGCCTGAGCGATAGCTCCATTGTTGTCACAGTAGAGATCTATCGGACCCTTGATGGAGGGTACAACACCAAGTTCGCCGATGAACTTGCGAATCCAAACAGCCTCCTTAGCAGCTTCTGAAGCAGCTAAGTATTCGGCTTCAGTTGTAGAGTCTGCAGTTGTGCTCTGCTTGGCACTCTTCCAGCTGAACGCTCCTCCATTCAGACATAATATGTACCCTGACTATGACTTGAAGTCGTCTCTGTCAGTCTGGAAGCTAGCGTCGGTGTAACCTTCAACAACCAGGTCTTTGTGGCCACCATAGATTAGGAATTTATCCTTGTTCCTTTTTAGGTACTTCAGGATATTCTTGGCCGCAGTCCAATGTGCCTCTCCTGGGTCCGATTTGAAAGGAATGGTGTCCTTCCAACAAGTGTATTCTTCCGATAGAGGGTTCAGAATTATTACAGAGCTAATTCTTCAGTAAGGTCAAGTGATCGGAATGCCTAGGTGGAGGCCGCTTCCGATCGGTAATATCGAGGTACAATTGATATTACAGCTTGATCTTAACTGAAACCTTCGGGTCGAACCCAATCGAATCACCAATCCGAGACGACGAATTAATCCGAAAGGATTTAATGAGTCGACAGAGTTTTGCGAATACAAACGTCGGAAATCGAGCCTAGGGCGTCGAGACCGAGCGTCGTAAAATCACAAGCAACAAGTATGAGCGTAGCCGTAGCTAGGCTAGGCTAGCTCATAACAAGCCTAGGCGCACCATGTGTGTGCTAGGCGCACCATGGTGTGCTAGGCACCATCGCAACCTAGGCGCGCCCTAGCAGCCCATCGCAAGCTAGCAGCATGCTAGCATGGGTGCCTAGGTGCGCATGGCAGCTATCGCAAGCCACCCAAGCACCAGGCAGCCCATCGCAGCTAGCAGCGTGCTAGCCTGGGTGCTCATGGGCTCTATCGCTGGCCTGTCGCACCAAGCACAGCCATCGCAGTGCTAGGCACTGGCGTATGGGCCTGTGCGTACATGCCTCGCACCATCGCAGCCCTATCGCACCAAGCACTGCACCCTCGTGTGCGTGCGTGTGCGTAGGCGCTCTCGCAACACCCTAGCATCACGCACAGCACCATCGCAGTGCTAGGCACATGCGTGTGTGTGCGTGTGCATGTGTGCACCATCGCCCAGCAGCCTCGCAATGAGGCACCTAGCTGTGTGCTTGCGTGCGTGCCTTCGCATGGCAGCACCAAGCACAACATGCTAGCAAGGAGCACCAAGCCCAGCATGCGTGGCTCGCTAGCAGCACGCATGCTAGGCCTTGCGTGCATAGTGTGCTGGCTGGGTGTGCGCATGCTAGCTGGATGGCTGTGCGAGAGGGCCCTATGCGAGAGGGCCTGTGCGAGAGATTGTGTGTGAGGGAGTGCTGGGCAGCAGCACTAGGCTAGCAGCACCAGCGCCCAGCAGCTCGCAGCGTGCTAGGGCTGATGCGTGCTAGGCCAGTGCGTGTCAGCACTGCTTGCTAGCACAACAAGCTGGCTGGCTGCCCAGTCTTGGTGCTAGGTGCCAGCTGGCAGCCTCGGCAGCCAAGGCAGGCTGCTAGCCTAGCTGTCTATGAGGTGCCGGTTTAGGTGAGGGGTGGGGACCAAGCTTGGGCAAGGCCTTGAGGAGCAAGGCAATGGTCCCCCCACCCATTCATGGTCCTCACCTAACCTTCTCTCTCTCTATCTGACACTTGTTACATTGTGATTAGTTTTGTTTATTAATTTATTTTAGAAATAAATTAATTAGCAAAATAAACATTCTCCCACATTGGTTGGGGAATGAAATACAAGGGTTCATTTCCCTATAAATACCAAGCTTGGGTATTGGGAAATAAACAACCTTGAGTGGAATTAAAAAGGCAACTCTAGAAAAGAGTAAACTTTTGATTCGTAAAACTCATAGTTAAACTCATAGTTATTTTGTCCGGGTCTTGACTAACCTTCAAGACTTAGGACCCTCGGGTCGGGTCGAGGGTACGATCCGTCGGAGATCTCGTTTTTCGGGATTTTGAAGTAAGAGCTCTTTGGGAGCGAAGCACGCGTCAAAGGTATAATTCTTGTTCTTAATCTTGTTTGATTAAGTTTATTATTCTTGTTTAATTGCTTTAATTAAGGGGCGGGTCTTGGTGGGTTTCCTTCCGCGTAGTGTCGGGTCACTACGAAACCCTACACGATTGGTATCGGCTCGTAGCACTAAAGGCATACGAGACATCTGGCCTGGTACATATCATGGCATACATGATCGACCCAATTAGCGAAGCATATGGAATCTGATCCATTCTCTCTTGCTCAACAGGTGTCTGTGGACACTATTTCTTGCTGAGAGTTACGCCATAGGACATGGGTAGATGCCCTCTCTTGGCATTCTCCATGTTGAATCGTGCCAGTACTTTATCAATGTAAGTACTCTAGCTCAATCCAATCATCCTCTTAGATCTATCCCTGTAGATCTTGATGCCCAATATGTACTGTGCCTCTCCTAAGTCCTTCATTGAAAAGCACTTTCCCAACCAGCCCTTTACGGACTCCGGTAATTTTGTGTTGTTTCCAATTAGCAGTATGTCATTGACATATAGGACTAGGAATGCGATGTCACTCCCACTGACCTTCTTGTATACACAAGATTCATCTGGATTCTTGATAAAACCAAACTTGCTGATGGCTTCATCAAATCGCAGATTCCAACTCCTGCTGGCTTGCTTTAGTCCATAAATGGACTTCTTAAGCTTGCAAACCTTTCCAGCGTTGCTCGGATCGACAAAACCTTCTAGCTGTGTCATGTACACAGTTTCTTCCAAAATCCCAATTAGGATGGCGGTTTTGACATCCATCTGCCATATTTCATAATCGTAATATGCAGCAATCGCTAGAATAATCCAGACAGACTTTAGCATTGCAACCGGTGAAAAGGTTTCATCATAGTCAATCCCGTGGATTTTTCTATAACCTTTTGCCACCAGTCTAGCCTTGTATATCGATATATTTCCATCCTTGTCTGTCTTCAATTTGAAGATCCATTTGCAACCAATGGGTGTGTAACCCTCGGGCAAATTCACCAAGTCCCAGACTTGATTTTCAGACATGGAGTCCATCTCGGATTTCATGGCCTCTTGCCATTTAGCAGAGTCGGGGCTCGTCATAGCTTGCTTGTATGTCGCTGGCTCATCTCCATCCATAACTAGGATGTCTTGATCATCGGTTAAGACAATACCAAGGTATCTGTCTGGTTGAGATCTTTGCCGTTGCGACCTACGAAGGGTAATAGGTTGAGCATTTACATTTTTTGTTTGATTCTGACCGATCTTCTCAGCTGCTTCCAAAGCACTTAGATTGTCAGTTTTATCAGGTTGACATTGTTGCTCGTCCTCTCGAACTTCGTCGAGTTCGATTTTCCTCCCACTTGTCATTTTGGAAAGGTGTTCCTTCTCCAAAAAGACACCATCACGAGCAACAAACACTTTGTTCTCGGGTTTATTGTAGAAGTAATACCCTTTGGTTTCTTTTGGATAACCCACAAAGAAACACTTATCCGATTTGGGGTGAATTTTTTCCGAAATTAATCGTTTGACATATGCTTCGCATCCCCAAATCTTGAGAAAAGATAACCTAGGAGGTTTCTTAGTCCATAATTCATATGAAGTGTTTTCAACAGCTTTTGACGGAGCTCGGTTCAGTGTTAGTGTCGCGGTTTGTAGCGCATGTCCCTAGAAAGAGATAGGAAGTTCACTAAGACCCATCATTGATCGAACTATGTCTAACAAGGTTCGATTCCTTCGTTCGGATACTCCGTTGCATTGAGGAGTTCCGGGAGGTGTCAACTCTGAAAGAATACCATTTTCATTCAAGTGATCATCGAATTCATGGCTCAAATATTCGCCACCTCGATCCGATCGAAGTGCTTTAATTTTCTTGCCAAGTTGATTTTCAACTTCTTTCTGAAATTCTTTGAATAAAAGATTCAAATTTATTCGAAATTAAGTAGATATAACCATATCTACTAATGTTTGTTAACGAAGTTGAATTCTTAGATGTCTTAGTTATCGGTATCAACTTTTGTCTAATCATATGTAAAAACATGCAATTTCCATTGAACATATATTTGCAAGACAATTTTGAAACAACTATTGTCAAAGTCTTACATGCAAAATCAAAGGCATGATGAAAAACTAAGATTAGTTTAATTACATGTCATAGACAAAATAGTGCATGCAAGCACGACCGAAAAACCATCTTCGTCGTCTACTTATCCTTGCACTAACACTTGATAAGCTTCTCACTTGGTCCCTGAAAAGGCAACATAAAGTGAGTCATACTTGGTATCCAGTACCTATGATAAGCTTAATTCACAAGTGTTTACGAAGATACTTGAGGCAGATGCTCCATTCCTCTTCTCGAAAGAGCTTGCATTCTCTCTTGTAGTGGCCTTGCCCACCACAATAGAAGCAACGCATCTTTGCCTTGACCTTGAAATCCCTTCTTCTTGATGGTCTTTTGGTTGCCTCAAATGAGTTGGCTCGGTGAAGTAGCTCTACCACATTCTTCAAAGAATGTGTCTCCTTTCTTTCAGAAATATATGCCCTTAATGCATCATATCTCGAGTGGAGTGAAGTGAGCATAATATGACCAGCCATTCCATCTTCTAATGGAATTCCGAGGAGTTCCATGTGCTTGAAGAGCCTAGTCATTCTTACCACATGGGGTCGGAGGGGCATACCCGGTCTCAACTTGGTGTTGCAGACTGTAGACCAAAGATGGTACCTCTCTTTTGCAAGACAACCTTGATCCGATGGCTTCACATTCATGACTGTAAGTGACCTAGTCACTTCAAACAAGAGTCCATCATTGTTGTCGTTGAAACTCTTGGAGAATCTCACACCAACAACATCTCTTAATCCTCCAAGGAATAAGTCCAGAAAAGAGAATGGAAGTTTTTCTTTCCATTCTTCCGGGATGGAGTTAGCCATGAGTTGTGACACTAATTTGCAATCATTCGTCACTCAAGTGTTTCTTGGTACAGAGGGTTGGGAGGGAAGTATCCAGAACATACTCCTTGGAACAACTCCGGAGAGTTTTCCTGAGTTCCTCTTCCCATTCTTCAAGGTTTGTCAAATTAAGCTTAATAGCTAACTTTTCGGAGAGTTTCGGGCACATATGGTTGTTGTTTGAGTTACTTGCAGACATTGTTCTACAATTGAAAGAATTTGAAATGAAACACCATTCATAAATCAATAAGTTGAAATTTAAAAGTGTTCATGCATATTTTCAATCTTATTGAGCATTTTATCCACGCATTAATAAATTGTCCCTTATGGGCGAGAATAAAATGATTCCGAGATCCCAAAGATCAAGAAATGGTTAAGCATGCTTTGGCTTGTCTTAATCATTAAATATCTTAAGGTAAGCAATCCAATTGCTAATAGCTCCAAGATACTCTCGGTTTGATAAAATGTCGCATCTAATGCATTCTTGAGATTTTATCTCTTTTGCCACGACATCTAAGGACTCCTTACTGATATCGTTGAGCTTAACCACGACAACTCGTATACCTAATATACCTTACGTTCCTAGGGAAGTAGTGATGCCTCGCTTTGGCGTAGCCCATCACATACGCGCATTAGTTCGGTAAGTGTTGTTCTTGGAACGAAAAATTTTAGCTCAATATTTTAAGGGACCTAGGGTTTCTATGTTGGTTTGATTTAAGTGAACTTAACTAATCGTCGCAACATATGAAATCCTAGACATGCATCTAACATTCATATATAACAATTATATATATAAATCATAAATTGATGCATTTGGCAACTAGCATGACCCCTTGAAATCTTCAATTTCCATGGGTCTTCATCTTGGCTCATCTTCATCGAAACGCCGTCTTGAGACATCTTTTCCAAAATAAAAACAACTAGCTAGTACGACTAAGATTAATCTAAAGTACAAAAATACTTAACGGTTCGCAGACCGTATTTAGATTTACAAAAATACATAACGGAACGCAGTCCGTATTTTCTATCCTAGTCGGGCCCTACTAGTTGCCATTTTCAATAACTTGTTTTGAAAACAATCTTTCATTCACCCATTCACTATTTGTGAATGGCCCATGCATTTTACAAAATACACAATTAAACACGCAAAACTAGTAACTAACTTAGGTGGTTAATCCGATTAACGCGCCTAATTAAAACTAGTCAAAGTTGTTTAATCCATTATTTCTAAAAGCAAATTGCTCACGTAATTAACTAAGCTCCCTGAATTCCGCATCCATACTTAATTAATCTGATTAATTAAGTCGGCATAACCCATAATTTGTCAAAATCAAAATTTTGCAAAAGCCGAAAAAATCGAGGTCCAACCTCGTTAAAATAATTACATAAATAATTTAAAATGGAAATTTTTTTGCAAAATTACATAGCTCAAAATTAAGCAAAATACCCCACACAAGCGCTTGGTGGGTGCGCACCATGGCGGCTAGGCAGCCCATGTGCTGCGCCTGCTGCTCTGTGTGCCAGCATCCACGCCCAGCGTAGCATGTTGCGCCAGCCAGCACTAGCAGCTCGCTACGCATGCTGCGCATGCTAGCTTGCTTGCTGGTGCCTGGCAGCGTATGGCAGGCTGGCTGGGGCTTGCTGCCTCGCTGCCCAGCAGCACGCACAAGCAACTCCAGCAGCCCTGCCACGCACCTAGCACTACGGCAGAACGCAACTCCCATGCCACACAGCAGCCCCTCAAGGCACACCCCTGTGCGCACCATAGGCAGCCACATGTGGGCTGCTAGGCAGCCCGACTAGCCTTGGTGGCGCTTGGGTGTTTTTTGCCTCGATTTGCATGCCATTTCTCGGGATTTTAATCCCGATTTACGTGACATAAAATTAATCTAAATTTATTTTAGAATTAATTTAAGGGAAAATATGAAAATAAAATAAGTCCAACTTAATTAAATTCAATTTAAACGGTGCACAAGCCTAAATCATCCAAAAATTTATTTTTGAAATAATTTAGGTCTTCCTTTATGCTTAAAATTTAAATTGCTATGTCCATAATTAATTTAGCCAATATGTAAATTAATAATGGATTTGACAAATGGGAGTTGGAAAAATAAATTAACCATCTAATGATAAAAATTTTAATTTTCCAACTTTCATACTTGTGTAAAATACCAAGATTACATCTTCCAATGCGAAGATTAATCAAAAATTTTACTCATAAGTATTTGAACTTCATGGATTTTCATCAACCAAAATGAAAAATCCAAACTTTGTTCAATATGGAATTTAGGGTTAGAGTTCCTATCATTTAAACCTTTAAAGATTAGAACTTTAACATAATTGGGAACTTAAAATTACACATTCACATCAAACATTCACACTTTAATGCAATTTATTTGCATATTTGTGAAAAATCAAGTTTGTGTGACAAATAGCATATCAACTCAAGCACTAATTAAAACTCCATAATTATGCTTAAGGATAATTAAAATAGCAGTAGATTAGGGATGCAATAATGCATTTAATCTAACCTTGTAATGCTTGCATTAATCAAGGCTTAAAAAGATTTAAAATATAAACTTGGAGATTTACGAATTTCAAGGTATATTCAACAATGGAGTTGCCTTTACTTTTCCACTCAAGTGTTCTTCTCAAAATCCCAACCAAGTGGGTATTTATAGAGAATGGGAACTTGAATCCCATTTCATGATCAATGTGGGATCATGTGCAAAATCATTAATTTATTTAATTCTAAATTAATAAATTATTAATTTATTTAATTCTAAATTAAATAACTAATTAAATGCAATCACAATGCAACAAGTGTTAAGGGGAGAGAGAGGGTTAGGTGAGGACCATGAACCTTGGGGGGACCATTGCCTTGCTCCCCAAGGCATGCTCCAAGCCCTTAGTCCCCACTCCCTCAAACCGCCACCAAGCATGCTGGGCTGGTAGCCAGCTAGCACGCTAGCTGGTGCTGCCAGCTAGCCCAGCCAACAGCCTCGCATCCCCAGCCAGGCTATGCGTGCTGGCGCTGGGCGATGCTTGTGCTGCTGCTGCGTGCTAGTGCTAGGCGCTGCTAGCTTCTGGCGCTGGTGCCCAGCCATCGCACACGCATACGCAAGCCCATGCCCTCGCACTCCTAGTCGCACATACACGCACAAGCCCAGGTACCCTTCACTGCTGCTGCTTGCTAGTCAGCATGCACTGGCACTCGCACACACACACGCACAGGGCGATGCCTGGCATGGTGCTGCTGTGCGAGGCTGCTGCTGCGATGGTGCGAGGCACACACGCACACGCACACACGCAAGTGCCCAGCACTTTGATGGCTGTGCTTGGTGCGTGTGGCCTGCGATGGCTTGTGATGGCCCTAGGAACATGCACACAAACACACGCATAGGCCTAGCCATGCGATAGGGCTGTGCATGGTGCGTGTGGCATGCGATGGTGTTGCGATAGTGCCTAGGCACCCATGCACGCACGCTGCTGTGCTGCTGTGCCATGCGAAGGCACGCACACACGCAGGTGGTGCTGTGATGGGCAGCCTAGTGCGCCTAACGCGCATGGCGCGCCTAGCACACCATGGTGCTCCTAGGCTTGCGATGAGCTAGCCTAGCCTAGCTACGGCTATGCTCGTACTTGTTGCTTGTGATTTTGCGACGCTCGGCCTCGACGCCCTAGGCTCGATATCCGACGTCTGTGTTCGTAAAACTCCGACGACTTATTAAGTCCTTCGGGTTAATTCGTCGTCTCGGATCGGTTGTTCGATTGGGTTCGACCCGAAGGGTTCAATTAAGATTAAGTTGTCATATTAATTATACCTTAATATTACTGATCGGAAGCGGCCTCCACCTAGGCATTCCGATCACTTGATCTTACTGAAGAATTAGCTCTGTAATAATTCTGAACCTTTATCAGAATAATACACTTGTTGGAAGGACACCATTCCTTTCACCACGCACCATAGCACAAGGCATTGGCTGCCTAGCAGCCATGGTGCGCACCCATTAAGCAATTGTGTGGGCTATTTTGCTTAATTTTGGGCTATGTATTTTGCAAAATTTTGCTGGTTTTAAAATATTTATGTAATTATTTTATCGAGGTTAAAACCTCAATTTTTCGATTTTTGCAAAATTTTGACAAATTATGGGTTAAGCCGACTTAATTAATCGGATTGATTAAGTATGGATGCGGAATTTATTGGGAGCTTAGTTAATTACGTGAGCAAAATTTGCTCCTTAGAAATAATGGATTAAACAACTTTGACTAGTTTTAATTAGGCGCGTTAATCGGATTAACCACCTAAGTTAGTTACTAGTTTGGCGTGTTTAATTATGTATCTTGTAATGTGCATGGGCCATTCACAAATAGTGAGTGGGTGAATGAAAGATTGTTATCAAAACAGGTTTTGAGAAAATGGCAACTAGTGGGACCCGACTAGGATAGAAAATACGGACTGCGTTCCGTTATGTATTTTTGTAAATCCAAATACGGTTTGCGAACCGTTAAGTATTTTTGTACTTTAGATTAATCTTAGTCGTAGTAGCTAGTTATTTTATTTTGGCAAAGATGTCTCAAGACGGCGTTTCGATGAAGATGAGCCAAAATGAAGACCCTTGAAGATTTGAAGATTTCTAGGGGTCATGCTTGTTTCCAAATGCATCAAATTTATGCCTTATATATATATATATATATTATTGTTATATATGTATATGAATATTAGATGCATGTCTAGGATTTCATATGTTGCGATGATTAGTTAAGTTCACTTAAATCAACCAACATAAAAACCCTAGGTCCCTTAAAATATTGAGCTAAAATTTTCTATTCCAAGAACAACACTTACCAAACTAATGCGCGTATGTGATGGGCTACGCTAAAGCGAGGCATCACTACTTCCCTAGGAGTGTAAGGTATACTAGGTATACAAGTTGTCTTGGTCAAGCTCAACACGCAATATCAGTAAGGAATCCTTAGATGTCATGGCAAAAGAGATAAAATGTCAAGAGTGCATTAGATGCGACATTTTTTCAAATCGAGAGTAGCTTGGAGCTATTAGCAATTGGATTGCTTACCTTAAGATATTTATTGTTAAGACAAGCCAAAGCATGCTTAACCATTTCTTAATCTTTAGGATCTCGGAATCATTTTATTCTCGCCTAAAAGGGACAAATTTATTAAAGCGTTGATAAAATGCTCGATAAGATTGAAAATTTGCATGAACGCTTTTAAATTTCAAACTTATTGAATTATATGAATGGTTTTTCATTTCAAATTCTTTCAATTGTAGAACAATGTCTGCAAGTAACTCAAACAACAACCATGTGTGCCCGGAACTCCCCAAAAAGTTGGCATTTTGCCTCAACTTGGTTAACTTTAAGGAGTGGGAGGAGGAACTCAGGAAAATTCTCCGGAATTGTTCCTTAGAGTATACTCTTGATACTCCCATTCCAAGCTTCTTCTCTAAGGGGATCATGACCGATGACACTCATGAAGAATGGTCTTCCAATTGAAAGAAAGTCTCACAACTCATGGCTAATTCCATCCCGGAAGATTGGAAGGAAAGCCTTTCCTCCTACCTTCCGGACATGTTCCTCAAAGCACTTGAGGACGTTGTCAATGTAAGAGTCACCAAGAGTGACAATGGAAACTATGATGGACTCTTGTTTGATTTGACTAGGTCACTCTCAAACATGAAGATAAAGCCACCAAATGTGGTTTGTCTTGCTAAGGAAAGGCGTCGGCTTTGAACAAAGGTCTACAATGCCAAATTGAGACCCGACATGCCCCTCCGATCTCATGTGCTTGGAATGACTAGGCTCTCTAAACACATGCATCTTCACGGAATCTCATTGGAGGATGAAATGGCGGGGCATATCTTGCTTGCTTCGCTCTACTCGGGCTATGATGCACTGAGAGTGCATATAGCTGCGGGAAAGGAGACACGCTCCTTAATGGAGGTGGTGCAACTACCCAGCCGAGCCACCGCATGTGGAGTGACCGAGAGGCCCTTGAGAGCAAGGAGAAGGGAGTTCAAGAAGGTCAAGGCAAAGATGCGTTGCTTCTATTGTGGTGGGCAAAGCCACTACAAGAGAGAATGCAAGCTCTTTCGGGAAGAGGAGGAGAGGAATGGAGCATCTGCCTCAGGTATCTTCCTTAAACACTTGTGAATTAAGCTTATCATAGGTATTAGATACCAAGTATGACTCACTTTATGTTTCCTTTCAGGGACCAAGTGAGAAGCTTATCAAGTGTTGGTGCAAGGACAAGTAGACGACGAAGATGGTTTTTCGGTCGTGCTTGCATGCACTATTTTGTCTATGACATGTAATTAAACTAATCTTAGTTTTCATCATGCTTTTGAACATACTATGATCTATGGTGTTGGACACCTAGTTATTTTGAATGTAAGACGTTGACAATAGTTGTTTCAAAATCGTCTTGCAAATAAATGTTCAATGGAAATTGCATGTTTTACATATGATTAGACAAGAGTTGATACCGCTAACTAAGACATCTAAGAATTCAACTTCGTTAACAAACATTACTAGATATGGCTATATCCACTTAATGTCGAATAAATCTGAACCTTTTGAGAAATTCAAAGAATTTCAAAAAGAAGTTGAAAATCAACTTGGCAAGAAAATTAAAGCACTTCAATCGGATCGAGGTGGCGAATATTTGAGCCATGAATTCGACGATCACTTGAAAGAAAATGGTATTCTTTTAGAGTTGACATCTCCTGGAACTCCTCAATGGAACGGAGTATCCGAACGGAGGAATCGAACCTTGTTAGACATGGTTCGATCAATGATGAGTCTTAGTGAACTTCCTATCTCTTTCTAGGGACATGCGCTACAAACCGCGACACTAACACTGAACCGAGCTCCGTCAAAAGCTGTTGAAAACACTTCATATGAATTATGGACTAAGAAACCTCCTAGGTTATCTTTTCTCAAGATTTGGGGATGCGAAGCATATGTCAAACGATTAATTTCGGAAAAAATTCACCCCAAATCGGATAAGTGTTTCTTTGTGGGTTATCCAAAAGAAACCAAAGGGTATTACTTCTACAATAAACCCGAGAACAAAGTGTTTGTTGCTCGTGATGGTGTCTTTTTGGAGAAGGAACACCTTTCCAAAATGACAAGTGGGAGGAAAATCGAACTCGACGAAGTTCGAGAGGACGAGCAACAATGTCAACCTGATAAAACTGACAATCTAAGTGCTTTGGAAGCAGCTGAGAAGATCGGTCAGAATCAAACAAAAAATGTAAATGCTCAACCTATTACCCTTCGTAGGTCGCAACGGCAAAGATCTCAACCAGACAGATACCTTGGTATTGTCTTAACCGATGATCAAGACATCCTAGTTATGGATGGAGATGAGCCAGCGACATACAAGCAAGCTATGACGAGCCCCGACTCTGCTAAATGGCAAGAGGCCATGAAATCCGAGATGGACTCCATGTCTGAAAATCAAGTCTGGGACTTGGTGAATTTGCCCGAGGGTTACACACCCATTGGTTGCAATTTCTAACCCGAATAGCTAAACCCAACTGTACCGAACTGATTCGAAAATAAACCGAACCAATAAAAATCTGTTTTTTGAAAATTGAAAACTGATCCGACCTAATTTTTTTTACCGGAAATTGAACCGAACTGATTTTGTGCAAACCGTTAATGATCCGATCTGTTTGAACTGAAAATGTTTAAACACGACAAAAATCCGATAAACCCGAACCGTTCCAACCCGTAACCTTTTATGACCGAACCATTTATAACCCATAACCTGTTGTGACCGAACCATTTTCAACCCGTAACCCATAAAGATCAAACCATTTATAACCCGTAACGCGTTATAATTGAGTCGTTTACAACCCGTAGATAACCATATGCGGATAATGATAACCATGACGCAAATTTTGAGGAAGGCTTTTCGTTTAGTTGTTCCTTTTAAATTCCCTCCAAAAATAACTCCAACGTCAACAAATTTGCGGGCTTGATATTAGAATGTACTTCGTATGTAATTACCATTAATCTAAGAAATTCATACTCCCTCCATTTTTAAATACTTGATCCATTTTTCTATGCGCGGAGTCTTAGGAGAAATTGGAGAAAGTAATAAAATATGGAGGTAGTGGGGTTGATGGAAGAATAAAAAATTTAAAAAGCAAAAGTAGTTGAGAGAATATGAAATTAATAAAATATGATTTATGTTAGGTCCACTAGTTAAGAGAAATGAATTAAATATTATATAAGCTTTCCAAATAAGAAAATGGAGCAAGTATTTATAAACGGCCGGAAAAATAAAAAGTGAAGCAAGTATTTAAAAACGGAGGGAGTATTTAATATTGTAGAACAAATAAGCTGTGACTCCATAAGTCTTAACCAACCAACAATACATTTTGAAAAACCGAAAAATCAGAAAGTATAACTTTCAGCTTTTTAGGTCTCTTTGTTAGATAGTTTAATTCCAACTGCTGCGAGCTTATCTTAATCCAGACAATCGGTAGGGCCGTTTATTTTTAAGTTTATAGAGTAATGTACCACCCAAATAGGAGATGCTCTCTGCGACGAAGTCACCCAAATGGATGTCATACTTGTTTCGGGGTTTTCTGATGTCCTGCGGGAGAGTTACAATTCCGTGACTGGAACCGGACGCCTGTACCTGCAAAACAACGGAGACTCCTGGTGGTGGGAGCTCCGCCTCCAACGGTCAAGTTAGTACTTGATTAAGGAGTAATTAATGCGGAAATTAAAGTGATTGGGTCTCTCTAGGTGAGAGTGTTTAATGTGTGTAATCTGCGTTGTTCGCGTAATCTCCCTTAATGAGGATTAAGGGAGGTATTTATAACCTCGGGAAACGTGCCAATCTAGGTTTAGGTTAACCTTGGGCTGATTGGGCTTCCCTCAGAAGTTGGGCCTAGGTGACCGGCTTCTCCATTAGGCATGGAGTATGCCACGTGTCATGACATAATAAGTCCAGGGTGGACGAATAAGCGTGTGCCACGTGGCAAGCCCTGAGATGTCCAACTGGGGGACACTTGGCAGGACCTGATTGGCCCACGTGGCGCATTCCGATTGGTGGGTGCAAAATCCCCTAATCAATAATCATGTTGGAGCAGACGGTTGGAATAGATTTATCCGCTTGCACATTGCACAGGCGGTGTTCCCATTGGTAGACATGTCTCGTATTGCAAAAATAAGCAAATTGGAAACAAAAAGCAACTTTTCATTGATAAGCTTTTAATTTACAAAAAATTTACAAGTCTCAAAAGTAGTACTTTTGTAAGTTATCTACATTCCAAGTTCTGGCTAGCTTCCTGCCGTCTGGAGTTTCCAGCCGGTAGGTGCCGCCTCTTACTTCTTCATAAATTCGGTAGGGACTTTTCCAATTGGGCGCCAACTTGCCTTGTTCATTGGCCCTACCGGTAGCTTCCATCTTTAGTAGCACAAGGTCCCCAACTTTCAAGAACCGCTTGTGTACTCTTTGGTTGTAGGCTCTTGTCATTCTCAGACGGTAAATCTCATGACACAAGGCGGCATTGCCCCTGCGCTCTGGGAGTGAGTCCAATGCTAGCCGCATGGCCTCCAGTTTGCCTCTTCCTCATATAGCATGACTCGAAGAGTTGGCTCATAGTGTTCGATGGGCAAGACGGCTTCAACACCGTACACCAAGTGGAATGTGGTCTCACCGGTTGCCCCTTTTTCTGGTGTACTGATGGCCCATAGGACATGAGTTAACTCTTCTGCCCATAGGCCACCAACTCTTTCAATTTTCTTTTTTATGCCGTCTGAGATTAGCTTGTTGAAAGCTTCAACTTGGCCGTTTGCTTGGAATTGGCCGACTGATGCAAAACAATGTGAGATCCCTTGATCTCCCAGCCAATTCTTAAGGTTAGGCGTCTCAAATTGAGGGTCATTGTCAAAGACCATAGACATAGGTACTCCAAACCGGGTGATGATGTTCTCCCAGATGAAGGAGATGACATCCTTTGTCTTAATGTTCTTTACCGCCTCTGCTTCTACCCCTTTGGTGAAGTAGTCAACGACAACTAGAATATACCGCTGCCCGCCTGGCGCAGGAGTATAAGGGCCTAAGATATCCATGCCCCATTTGGCGAATGGTACTAGGCTATGAATGGTCGTCAGATCAGTGGGCGGACGGTGGATTAGCTTGCCAAACCTTTTACACTTATCACACTTCTTCACCATTTCCATGGCGTCTGCCTCAAGAGTGGGTCAAAAGTAGCCTTGCCGCCTGCCCCTAACTGCTAGTGCCCTGCTGCCTATGTGGGAGGCGCAGTAGCCCGAATGTAATTCCTCCATAATTTCTCGCCCTTTTTCAGGGGTGACACACTTCAACAGAGGCTTGAGAAAGCCCTTCTTGAAGAGTTCTCCATTTCGGATCTTAAAGTTAGCCACATGTTTTTTCATTATGGCCATTTCTAGATATGTATCCAGCAGGGTGTCGTCTAGCATATAGGCTCATATGCCATCCATCCAGGTTGAGCTTCGGTCTAGTACTCCAATGGGATCTTCTTCAGTACTTTGTTTTTCCATTACTTCCCAGAAGACTGACCGAGGCGTATCACAAGAGGTGGATGATGCCCATTTTGACAAAGCATCCGCCTGATTGTCCTTAGACTTGGGCACTTGGCTTCAGTGAAATTCATCAAGTGTCCTAGCTTCAGCTTTGACCGCCTGCAGATATTTGATCATAGTTGGTTGGGTGGCCTCATAGTCACCATGGTATTGGCTAACGACCAGTTGTGAATCAGAGTAGGCGTTAATCCTTCTTGCCCCTGTCGCCTTGCACATGCGGATGTCGGCTAGCTGGGCTTCATATTCCGCCTCATTATTTGAGGCCTGAAACTTGAACCGTAGTGCATATTCGTACTTTTCTGCTTCAGGAGACTGACATATAATTCCTGCACCATAGCCGTTCATAGTAGAGCTCCCGTCAATATACACTTTCCAAACCTGGTCAAGATTCTCCGGCTCAGCCGGCCTTGTTATTTCGACAATGAAGTCGGCTAATGCTTGCCCCTTCACTGCCTTCCTTGGTTCGAAAGAGATTTCAAGACTTTGCATTTTAATAGCCCATTTGAGCATTCGGCCGGATGACTCCAAAGTTGTCATTGGCCGCTTGAGAGGTTGATCTATGTAGACCACAACCGGATGTGCCAAGAAGTATGGTTTCAACTTCTTGACTGCCATGAAAAGAGCAAGGCCAAATTTTTCAACTGTTAGGTACCGTAGTTCAGCATTTCGAAGAACATGGCTAATGAAATAGACCAGGAGCTGGATGTTGTCTCTTTCAGCAAGGAGAATGGCTCTGAGGGCATGATTAGAGACAGCTAAATACGTGTAAAGCGTTTCTTTGGGCAAAGGGCTAACAAGCCTTGGAAAAGAGTGTAAGTGTTCTTTCAATTTTTGAAAGGCCGCCTCAGCATCATCCCCCATTCAAACATAGTCTTCTTTCTGATTGCTTGGAAAAAATAAAGGCACTTGTCACTTGACCGGTTGAGGAATCTCTCCAATGGCGCCAGACAACCTGTTAACTTCTGAACTTCTTTGATAGTGCGGGGGTGACTTCATGTCAAAGACCGCCTGTATCTTCTCTTGATTGGCCTCTATACTCTTTTGATCAATGAAAAATCCGAGAAACTTCCCAGACTCAACACCGAAGACACACTTCTTGGGATTTAGCATGACCTTGTGCCGCTTGAGTGTGGAGAATGTTTCTCGGAGGTCAGCAAGGTGATCCGCCTGTTGCTTGGATTTGACTATCATGTCATCAATGTACGCCTCTAAATTTCGATCAATTTGATTAATGAAGACTGTATTAATCATTCGTTGGAAAGTAGCAGGCGCATTTTTCAAACCAAACGGCATCACAGTATAACAAAATAGCCCCTGATCAGTGATGAATGTCGTCTTCTCTTGATCTTTCTTCCATAGGGGTATCTGATGAAAGCCAGAATAGGCGTCCATAAAGCTCATCAAAGCATGTCCGACTGTAGAGTCGACTAGACTGTCGATCTTCAGAAGCGGGTAACTGTCCTTCGGACATACCTTGTTCAGATTAATGTAATCAACACACATGCACTAAGTACCATTCGGCTTCTTAACAAGCACAATATTCGCAACCCAATCTGGGAAGTGACATTTGCGAATGAACCCGGCGTCTAACATCTTTTTCACTTCAGCGGTTACCGCCTAACTTCTCTCCTCGCCGTGATTTCTTTTCTTTTGCCTCACAGGCTTCTTTTCTTTTACCGCCTAATGCTAGAGATGGTGCGCCTAGCACACCTAGTGTGTCTAGGCTTGCGCCTAGCCATGCTAGGTGCATGCTAGCTCGATCTAGCCTAGCGTTCACATGGCTAGGCCACTATGATGCTACGGCTATGCTCGAACTTGTTGCTTGTGATTATGCGACGCTCGGCCTCGACGCCCTAGGCTCGATATCCGACGTTTGTGTTCGTAAAACTCCGACGACTCATTACATCCTTCGGATTAATTCGTCGTCTCGGATCGGTTGTTCGATTGGGTTCGACCCGAAGGGTTTAGTTAAGATTAAACTGTTATATTTATTATACCTTAATATTACTGAGCGGAAGCGGCCTCCACCTAGGAATTCCGATCACTTGATCTTACTGAAGAATTAGCTCTGTAATAACTCTGAACCCTCTATCAGAATAATACACTTTTTGGAAGGACACCATTCCTTTCAATCTCCCACTTGTCCTTCTGGACAAGTGTGCATATAGTGTATAGCCCATATCCTATGTCGCTTAATGTCTCTTCGTGAACTATAAGGTAAGATTAATCGTCATCCTCACTACGTTCGGAAGTGTTTCTTGATCTCCGAGTTCTACTGTCAATTAGCAGATGATTTCTAAAATACATCTGAGCACGGCCATGCATTTTCACAGTCTCGCTCTTCTAGCGGCCTTATAAACAACAAAAACATATTCCCTATTGTTGATAGGGGGACATTCCCAGTCTTGTACTGTAAGTTTCTCTTACTAAGAGGACCTAATCTCCCGAGTGTTCCCGTTATGATCCCTAGTTACGGCAGACGTTAGGCAACATCAAAGAGACTAGTTCTCAAACAAGAAAACTTCATAATATTCATGGTCAAGGAAACGAGTTCCGATAGATATAATGAGAAATGTACTTCTGACAATTTTGAATCTCTTAAAGTACTCTCATAGGTCGATCCAGTGCAGTTCCAAACTGGCACCTGTGCAAATGATTTATGACTATCATGTCCTTGCAACACAAGAAACGGTGCTGTAAAATCATACTACACACTAATCTCTGGTGGTCATCAATCGTCCATCATTTAGATGACCTCGATTAGGGATAATTTTCGATTTAAATATTCAATGTTCACTTAACATGTGTTTCTTTATCCAAGACATGGTCTTGATACCCTATTTTGAATATTTCCATAAATCGAATGGACTCATTATTTAATTCGAAACCACAATTAAATAGTAATGGAGTGAATGATAATTTTGCACAAAATTAATTACTCCATTAATGAATGGTTTCAATACAGTGTCTTACATTAAAACAACTAGTTTAATTAAAACACATGTACAGGGAATTTCAAAGCCAGTCTCCGGTGTGCTTGATTCCCATTGCCTCAATGTGCTTGTTGTGTTTCACTTGAGGCAAAGGTTTAGTCAAAGGGATCGGCCACATTATCATCCGTGCCGATCTTGCAAATTTTGATTTCACCTTCGGATTTCCATTCCCTTATCATGTGAAATCGCCTTTGGACATGTTTGACCTGCTGGTGCTCTCTTGGCTCTCTAGCCTGAGCGATAGCTCCATTGTTGTCACAGTAGAGATCTATCGGACCCTTGATGGAGGGTACAACACCAAGTTCGCCGATGAACTTGCGAATCCAAACAGCCTCCTTAGCAGCTTCTGAAGCAGCTAAGTATTCGGCTTCAGTTGTAGAGTCTGCAGTTGTGCTCTGCTTGGCACTCTTCCAGCTGAACGCTCCTCCATTCAGACATAATATGTACCCTGACTATGACTTGAAGTCGTCTCTGTCAGTCT
Source organism: Chenopodium quinoa (assembly GCF_001683475.1). Lineage (NCBI taxonomy): Eukaryota > Viridiplantae > Streptophyta > Magnoliopsida > Caryophyllales > Amaranthaceae > Chenopodium > Chenopodium quinoa. Next base: position 49,849 of record NW_018743176.1, read on the forward strand.
GGAAGCTAGCGTCGGTGTAACCTTCAACAACCAGGTCTTTGTGGCCACCATAGATTAGGAATTTATCCTTGTTCCTTTTTAGGTACTTCAGGATATTCTTGGCCGCAGTCCAATGTGCCTCTCCTGGGTCCGATTTGAAAGGAATGGTGTCCTTCCAACAAGTGTATTCTTCCGATAGAGGGTTCAGAATTATTACAGAGCTAATTCTTCAGTAAGGTCAAGTGATCGGAATGCCTAGGTGGAGGCCGCTTCCGATCGGTAATATCGAGGTACAATTGATATTACAGCTTGATCTTAACTGAAACCTTCGGGTCGAACCCAATCGAATCACCAATCCGAGACGACGAATTAATCCGAAAGGATTTAATGAGTCGACAGAGTTTTGCGAATACAAACGTCGGAATTCGAGCCTAGGGCGTCGAGACCGAGCGTCGTAAAATCACAAGCAACAAGTATGAGCGTAGCCGTAGCTAGGCTAGGCTAGCTCATAACAAGCCTAGGCGCACCATGTGTGTGCTAGGCGCACCATGGTGTGCTAGGCACCATCGCAACCTAGGCGCGCCCTAGCAGCCCATCGCAAGCTAGCAGCATGCTAGCATGGGTGCCTAGGTGCGCATGGCAGCTATTGCAAGCCACCCAAGCACCAGGCAGCCCATCGCAGCTAGCAGCGTGCTAGCCTGGGTGCTCATGGGCTCTATCGCTGGCCTGTCGCACCAAGCACAGCCATCGCAGTGCTAGGCACTGGCGTATGGGCCTGTGCGTACATGCCTCGCACCATCGCAGCCCTATCGCACCAAGCACTGCACCCTCGTGTGCGTGCGTGTGCGTAGGCGCTCTCGCAACACCCTAGCATCACGCACAGCACCATCGCAGTGCTAGGCACATGCGTGTGTGTGCGTGTGCATGTGTGCACCATCGCCCAGCAGCCTCGCAATGAGGCACCTAGCTGTGTGCTTGCGTGCGTGCCTTCGCATGGCAGCACCAAGCACAACATGCTAGCAAGGAGCACCAAGCCCAGCATGCGTGGCTCGCTAGCAGCACGCATGCTAGGCCTTGCGTGCATAGTGTGCTGGCTGGGTGTGCGCATGCTAGCTGGATGGCTGTGCGAGAGGGCCCTATGCGAGAGGGCCTGTGCGAGAGATTGTGTGTGAGGGAGTGCTGGGCAGCAGCACTAGGCTAGCAGCACCAGCGCCCAGCAGCTCGCAGCGTGCTAGGGCTGATGCGTGCTAGGCCAGTGCGTGTCAGCACTGCTTGCTAGCACAACAAGCTGGCTGGCTGCCCAGTCTTGGTGCTAGGTGCCAGCTGGCAGCCTCGGCAGCCAAGGCAGGCTGCTAGCCTAGCTGTCTATGAGGTGCCGGTTTAGGTGAGGGGTGGGGACCAAGCTTGGGCAAGGCCTTGAGGAGCAAGGCAATGGTCCCCCCACCCATTCATGGTCCTCACCTAACCTTCTCTCTCTCTATCTGACACTTGTTACATTGTGATTAGTTTTGTTTATTAATTTATTTTAGAAATAAATTAATTAGCAAAATAAACATTCTCCCACATTGGTTGGGGAATGAAATACAAGGGTTCATTTCCCTATAAATACCAAGCTTGGGTATTGGGAAATAAACAACCTTGAGTGGAATTAAAAAGGCAACTCTAGAAAAGAGTAAACTTTTGATTCGTAAAACTCATAGTTAAACTCATAGTTATTTTGTCCGGGTCTTGACTAACCTTCAAGACTTAGGACCCTCGGGTCGGGTCGAGGGTACGATCCGTCGGAGATCTCGTTTTTCGGGATTTTGAAGTAAGAGCTCTTTGGGAGCGAAGCACGCGTCAAAGGTATAATTCTTGTTCTTAATCTTGTTTGATTAAGTTTATTATTCTTGTTTAATTGCTTTAATTAAGGGGCGGGTCTTGGTGGGTTTCCTTCCGCGTAGTGTCGGGTCACTACGAAACCCTACACGATTGGTATCGGCTCGTAGCACTAAAGGCATACGAGACATCTGGCCTGGTACATATCATGGCATACATGATCGACCCAATTAGCGAAGCATATGGAATCTGATCCATTCTCTCTTGCTCAACAGGTGTCTGTGGACACTATTTCTTGCTGAGAGTTACGCCATAGGACATGGGTAGATGCCCTCTCTTGGCATTCTCCATGTTGAATCGTGCCAGTACTTTATCAATGTAAGTACTCTAGCTCAATCCAATCATCCTCTTAGATCTATCCCTGTAGATCTTGATGCCCAATATGTACTGTGCCTCTCCTAAGTCCTTCATTGAAAAGCACTTTCCCAACCAGCCCTTTACGGACTCCGGTAATTTTGTGTTGTTTCCAATTAGCAGTATGTCATTGACATATAGGACTAGGAATGCGATGTCACTCCCACTGACCTTCTTGTATACACAAGATTCATCTGGATTCTTGATAAAACCAAACTTGCTGATGGCTTCATCAAATCGCAGATTCCAACTCCTGCTGGCTTGCTTTAGTCCATAAATGGACTTCTTAAGCTTGCAAACCTTTCCAGCGTTGCTCGGATCGACAAAAACTTCTAGCTGTGTCATGTACACAGTTTCTTCCAAAATCCCAATTAGGATGGCGGTTTTGACATCCATCTGCCATATTTCATAATCGTAATATGCAGCAATCGCTAGAATAATCCAGACAGACTTTAGCATTGCAACCGGTGAAAAGGTTTCATCATAGTCAATCCCGTGGATTTTTCTATAACCTTTTGCCACCAGTCTAGCCTTGTATATCGATATATTTCCATCCTTGTCTGTCTTCAATTTGAAGATCCATTTGCAACCAATGGGTGTGTAACCCTCGGGCAAATTCACCAAGTCCCAGACTTGATTTTCAGACATGGAGTCCATCTCGGATTTCATGGCCTCTTGCCATTTAGCAGAGTCGGGGCTCGTCATAGCTTGCTTGTATGTCGCTGGCTCATCTCCATCCATAACTAGGATGTCTTGATCATCGGTTAAGACAATACCAAGGTATCTGTCTGGTTGAGATCTTTGCCGTTGCGACCTACGAAGGGTAATAGGTTGAGCATTTACATTTTTTGTTTGATTCTGACCGATCTTCTCAGCTGCTTCCAAAGCACTTAGATTGTCAGTTTTATCAGGTTGACATTGTTGCTCGTCCTCTCGAACTTCGTCGAGTTCGATTTTCCTCCCACTTGTCATTTTGGAAAGGTGTTCCTTCTCCAAAAAGACACCATCACGAGCAACAAACACTTTGTTCTCGGGTTTATTGTAGAAGTAATACCCTTTGGTTTCTTTTGGATAACCCACAAAGAAACACTTATCCGATTTGGGGTGAATTTTTTCCGAAATTAATCGTTTGACATATGCTTCGCATCCCCAAATCTTGAGAAAAGATAACCTAGGAGGTTTCTTAGTCCATAATTCATATGAAGTGTTTTCAACAGCTTTTGACGGAGCTCGGTTCAGTGTTAGTGTCGCGGTTTGTAGCGCATGTCCCTAGAAAGAGATAGGAAGTTCACTAAGACCCATCATTGATCGAACTATGTCTAACAAGGTTCGATTCCTTCGTTCGGATACTCCGTTGCATTGAGGAGTTCCGGGAGGTGTCAACTCTGAAAGAATACCATTTTCATTCAAGTGATCATCGAATTCATGGCTCAAATATTCGCCACCTCGATCCGATCGAAGTGCTTTAATTTTCTTGCCAAGTTGATTTTCAACTTCTTTCTGAAATTCTTTGAATAAAAGATTCAAATTTATTCGAAATTAAGTAGATATAACCATATCTACTAATGTTTGTTAACGAAGTTGAATTCTTAGATGTCTTAGTTATCGGTATCAACTTTTGTCTAATCATATGTAAAAACATGCAATTTCCATTGAACATATATTTGCAAGACAATTTTGAAACAACTATTGTCAAAGTCTTACATGCAAAATCAAAGGCATGATGAAAAACTAAGATTAGTTTAATTACATGTCATAGACAAAATAGTGCATGCAAGCACGACCGAAAAACCATCTTCGTCGTCTACTTATCCTTGCACTAACACTTGATAAGCTTCTCACTTGGTCCCTGAAAAGGCAACATAAAGTGAGTCATACTTGGTATCCAGTACCTATGATAAGCTTAATTCACAAGTGTTTACGAAGATACTTGAGGCAGATGCTCCATTCCTCTTCTCGAAAGAGCTTGCATTCTCTCTTGTAGTGGCCTTGCCCACCACAATAGAAGCAACGCATCTTTGCCTTGACCTTGAAATCCCTTCTTCTTGATGGTCTTTTGGTTGCCCCAAATGAGTTGGCTCGGTGAAGTAGCTCTACCACATTCTTCAAAGAATGTGTCTCCTTTCTTTCAGAAATATATGCCCTTAATGCATCATATCTCGAGTGGAGTGAAGTGAGCATAATATGACCAGCCATTCCATCTTCTAATGGAATTCCGAGGAGTTCCATGTGCTTGAAGAGCCTAGTCATTCTTACCACATGGGGTCGGAGGGGCATACCCGGTCTCAACTTGGTGTTGCAGACTGTAGACCAAAGATGGTACCTCTCTTTTGCAAGACAACCTTGATCCGATGGCTTCACATTCATGACTGTAAGTGACCTAGTCACTTCAAACAAGAGTCCATCATTGTTGTCGTTGAAACTCTTGGAGAATCTCACACCAACAACATCTCTTAATCCTCCAAGGAATAAGTCCAGAAAAGAGAATGGAAGTTTTTCTTTCCATTCTTCCGGGATGGAGTTAGCCATGAGTTGTGACACTAATTTGCAATCATTCGTCACTCAAGTGTTTCTTGGTACAGAGGGTTGGGAGGGAAGTATCCAGAACATACTCCTTGGAACAACTCCGGAGAGTTTTCCTGAGTTCCTCTTCCCATTCTTCAAGGTTTGTCAAATTAAGCTTAATAGCTAACTTTTCGGAGAGTTTCGGGCACATATGGTTGTTGTTTGAGTTACTTGCAGACATTGTTCTACAATTGAAAGAATTTGAAATGAAACACCATTCATAAATCAATAAGTTGAAATTTAAAAGTGTTCATGCATATTTTCAATCTTATTGAGCATTTTATCCACGCATTAATAAATTGTCCCTTATGGGCGAGAATAAAATGATTCCGAGATCCCAAAGATCAAGAAATGGTTAAGCATGCTTTGGCTTGTCTTAATCATTAAATATCTTAAGGTAAGCAATCCAATTGCTAATAGCTCCAAGATACTCTCGGTTTGATAAAATGTCGCATCTAATGCATTCTTGAGATTTTATCTCTTTTGCCACGACATCTAAGGACTCCTTACTGATATCGTTGAGCTTAACCACGACAACTCGTATACCTAATATACCTTACGTTCCTAGGGAAGTAGTGATGCCTCGCTTTGGCGTAGCCCATCACATACGCGCATTAGTTCGGTAAGTGTTGTTCTTGGAACGAAAAATTTTAGCTCAATATTTTAAGGGACCTAGGGTTTCTATGTTGGTTTGATTTAAGTGAACTTAACTAATCGTCGCAACATATGAAATCCTAGACATGCATCTAACATTCATATATAACAATTATATATATAAATCATAAATTGATGCATTTGGCAACTAGCATGACCCCTTGAAATCTTCAATTTCCATGGGTCTTCATCTTGGCTCATCTTCATCGAAACGCCGTCTTGAGACATCTTTTCCAAAATAAAAACAACTAGCTAGTACGACTAAGATTAATCTAAAGTACAAAAATACTTAACGGTTCGCAGACCGTATTTAGATTTACAAAAATACATAACGGAACGCAGTCCGTATTTTCTATCCTAGTCGGGCCCTACTAGTTGCCATTTTCAATAACTTGTTTTGAAAACAATCTTTCATTCACCCATTCACTATTTGTGAATGGCCCATGCATTTTACAAAATACACAATTAAACACGCAAAACTAGTAACTAACTTAGGTGGTTAATCCGATTAACGCGCCTAATTAAAACTAGTCAAAGTTGTTTAATCCATTATTTCTAAAAGCAAATTGCTCACGTAATTAACTAAGCTCCCTGAATTCCGCATCCATACTTAATTAATCTGATTAATTAAGTCGGCATAACCCATAATTTGTCAAAATCAAAATTTTGCAAAAGCCGAAAAAATCGAGGTCCAACCTCGTTAAAATAATTACATAAATAATTTAAAATGGAAATTTTTTTGCAAAATTACATAGCTCAAAATTAAGCAAAATACCCCACACAAGCGCTTGGTGGGTGCGCACCATGGCGGCTAGGCAGCCCATGTGCTGCGCCTGCTGCTCTGTGTGCCAGCATCCACGCCCAGCGTAGCATGTTGCGCCAGCCAGCACTAGCAGCTCGCTACGCATGCTGCGCATGCTAGCTTGCTTGCTGGTGCCTGGCAGCGTATGGCAGGCTGGCTGGGGCTTGCTGCCTCGCTGCCCAGCAGCACGCACAAGCAACTCCAGCAGCCCTGCCACGCACCTAGCACTACGGCAGAACGCAACTCCCATGCCACACAGCAGCCCCTCAAGGCACACCCCTGTGCGCACCATAGGCAGCCACATGTGGGCTGCTAGGCAGCCCGACTAGCCTTGGTGGCGCTTGGGTGTTTTTTGCCTCGATTTGCATGCCATTTCTCGGGATTTTAATCCCGATTTACGTGACATAAAATTAATCTAAATTTATTTTAGAATTAATTTAAGGGAAAATATGAAAATAAAATAAGTCCAACTTAATTAAATTCAATTTAAACGGTGCACAAGCCTAAATCATCCAAAAATTTATTTTTGAAATAATTTAGGTCTTCCTTTATGCTTAAAATTTAAATTGCTATGTCCATAATTAATTTAGCCAATATGTAAATTAATAATGGATTTGACAAATGGGAGTTGGAAAAATAAATTAACCATCTAATGATAAAAATTTTAATTTTCCAACTTTCATACTTGTGTAAAATACCAAGATTACATCTTCCAATGCGAAGATTAATCAAAAATTTTACTCATAAGTATTTGAACTTCATGGATTTTCATCAACCAAAATGAAAAATCCAAACTTTGTTCAATATGGAATTTAGGGTTAGAGTTCCTATCATTTAAACCTTTAAAGATTAGAACTTTAACATAATTGGGAACTTAAAATTACACATTCACATCAAACATTCACACTTTAATGCAATTTATTTGCATATTTGTGAAAAATCAAGTTTGTGTGACAAATAGCATATCAACTCAAGCACTAATTAAAACTCCATAATTATGCTTAAGGATAATTAAAATAGCAGTAGATTAGGGATGCAATAATGCATTTAATCTAACCTTGTAATGCTTGCATTAATCAAGGCTTAAAAAGATTTAAAATATAAACTTGGAGATTTACGAATTTCAAGGTATATTCAACAATGGAGTTGCCTTTACTTTTCCACTCAAGTGTTCTTCTCAAAATCCCAACCAAGTGGGTATTTATAGAGAATGGGAACTTGAATCCCATTTCATGATCAATGTGGGATCATGTGCAAAATCATTAATTTATTTAATTCTAAATTAATAAATTATTAATTTATTTAATTCTAAATTAAATAACTAATTAAATGCAATCACAATGCAACAAGTGTTAAGGGGAGAGAGAGGGTTAGGTGAGGACCATGAACCTTGGGGGGACCATTGCCTTGCTCCCCAAGGCATGCTCCAAGCCCTTAGTCCCCACTCCCTCAAACCGCCACCAAGCATGCTGGGCTGGTAGCCAGCTAGCACGCTAGCTGGTGCTGCCAGCTAGCCCAGCCAACAGCCTCGCATCCCCAGCCAGGCTATGCGTGCTGGCGCTGGGCGATGCTTGTGCTGCTGCTGCGTGCTAGTGCTAGGCGCTGCTAGCTTCTGGCGCTGGTGCCCAGCCATCGCACACGCATACGCAAGCCCATGCCCTCGCACTCCTAGTCGCACATACACGCACAAGCCCAGGTACCCTTCACTGCTGCTGCTTGCTAGTCAGCATGCACTGGCACTCGCACACACACACGCACAGGGCGATGCCTGGCATGGTGCTGCTGTGCGAGGCTGCTGCTGCGATGGTGCGAGGCACACACGCACACGCACACACGCAAGTGCCCAGCACTTTGATGGCTGTGCTTGGTGCGTGTGGCCTGCGATGGCTTGTGATGGCCCTAGGAACATGCACACAAACACACGCATAGGCCTAGCCATGCGATAGGGCTGTGCATGGTGCGTGTGGCATGCGATGGTGTTGCGATAGTGCCTAGGCACCCATGCACGCACGCTGCTGTGCTGCTGTGCCATGCGAAGGCACGCACACACGCAGGTGGTGCTGTGATGGGCAGCCTAGTGCGCCTAACGCGCATGGCGCGCCTAGCACACCATGGTGCTCCTAGGCTTGCGATGAGCTAGCCTAGCCTAGCTACGGCTATGCTCGTACTTGTTGCTTGTGATTTTGCGACGCTCGGCCTCGACGCCCTAGGCTCGATATCCGACGTCTGTGTTCGTAAAACTCCGACGACTTATTAAGTCCTTCGGGTTAATTCGTCGTCTCGGATCGGTTGTTCGATTGGGTTCGACCCGAAGGGTTCAATTAAGATTAAGTTGTCATATTAATTATACCTTAATATTACTGATCGGAAGCGGCCTCCACCTAGGCATTCCGATCACTTGATCTTACTGAAGAATTAGCTCTGTAATAATTCTGAACCTTTATCAGAATAATACACTTGTTGGAAGGACACCATTCCTTTCACCACGCACCATAGCACAAGGCATTGGCTGCCTAGCAGCCATGGTGCACACCCATTAAGCAATTGTGTGGGCTATTTTGCTTAATTTTGGGCTATGTATTTTGCAAAATTTTGCTGGTTTTAAAATATTCATGTAATTATTTTATCGAGGTTAAAACCTCAATTTTTCGATTTTTGCAAAATTTTGACAAATTATGGGTTAAGCCGACTTAATTAATCGGATTGATTAAGTATGGATGCGGAATTTATTGGGAGCTTAGTTAATTACGTGAGCAAAATTTGCTCCTTAGAAATAATGGATTAAACAACTTTGACTAGTTTTAATTAGGCGCGTTAATCGGATTAACCACCTAAGTTAGTTACTAGTTTGGCGTGTTTAATTATGTATCTTGTAATGTGCATGGGCCATTCACAAATAGTGAGTGGGTGAATGAAAGATTGTTATCAAAACAGGTTTTGAGAAAATGGCAACTAGTGGGACCCGACTAGGATAGAAAATACGGACTGCGTTCCGTTATGTATTTTTGTAAATCCAAATACGGTTTGCGAACCGTTAAGTATTTTTGTACTTTAGATTAATCTTAGTCGTAGTAGCTAGTTATTTTATTTTGGCAAAGATGTCTCAAGACGGCGTTTCGATGAAGATGAGCCAAAATGAAGACCCTTGAAAATTTGAAGATTTCTAGGGGTCATGCTTGTTTCCAAATGCATCAAATTTATGCCTTATATATATATATATATATATTATTGTTATATATGTATATGAATATTAGATGCATGTCTAGGATTTCATATGTTGCGATGATTAGTTAAGTTCACTTAAATCAACCAACATAAAAACCCTAGGTCCCTTAAAATATTGAGCTAAAATTTTCTATTCCAAGAACAACACTTACCAAACTAATGCGCGTATGTGATGGGCTACGCTAAAGCGAGGCATCACTACTTCCCTAGGAGTGTAAGGTATACTAGGTATACAAGTTGTCTTGGTCAAGCTCAACACGCAATATCAGTAAGGAATCCTTAGATGTCATGGCAAAAGAGATAAAATGTCAAGAGTGCATTAGATGCGACATTTTTTCAAATCGAGAGTAGCTTGGAGCTATTAGCAATTGGATTGCTTACCTTAAGATATTTATTGTTAAGACAAGCCAAAGCATGCTTAACCATTTCTTAATCTTTAGGATCTCGGAATCATTTTATTCTCGCCTAAAAGGGACAAATTTATTAAAGCGTTGATAAAATGCTCGATAAGATTGAAAATTTGCATGAACGCTTTTAAATTTCAAACTTATTGAATTATATGAATGGTTTTTTCATTTCAAATTCTTTCAATTGTAGAACAATGTCTGCAAGTAACTCAAACAACAACCATGTGTGCCCGGAACTCCCCAAAAAGTTGGCATTTTGCCTCAACTTGGTTAACTTTAAGGAGTGGGAGGAGGAACTCAGGAAAATTCTCCGGAATTGTTCCTTAGAGTATACTCTTGATACTCCCATTCCAAGCTTCTTCTCTAAGGGGATCATGACCGATGACACTCATGAAGAATGGTCTTCCAATTGCAAGAAAGTCTCACAACTCATGGCTAATTCCATCCCGGAAGATTGGAAGGAAAGCCTTTCCTCCTACCTTCCGGACATGTTCCTCAAAGCACTTGAGGACGTTGTCAATGTAAGAGTCACCAAGAGTGACAATGGAAACTATGATGGACTCTTGTTTGATTTGACTAGGTCACTCTCAAACATGAAGATAAAGCCACCAAATGTGGTTTGTCTTGCTAAGGAAAGGCGTCGGCTTTGAACAAAGGTCTACAATGCCAAATTGAGACCCGACATGCCCCTCCGATCTCATGTGCTTGGAATGACTAGGCTCTCTAAACACATGCATCTTCACGGAATCTCATTGGAGGATGAAATGGCGGGGCATATCTTGCTTGCTTCGCTCCACTCGGGCTATGATGCACTGAGAGTGCATATAGCTGCGGGAAAGGAGACACGCTCCTTAATGGAGGTGGTGCAACTACCCAGCCGAGCCACCGCATGTGGAGTGACCGAGAGGCCCTTGAGAGCAAGGAGAAGGGAGTTCAAGAAGGTCAAGGCAAAGATGCGTTGCTTCTATTGTGGTGGGCAAAGCCACTACAAGAGAGAATGCAAGCTCTTTCGGGAAGAGGAGGAGAGGAATGGAGCATCTGCCTCAGGTATCTTCCTTAAACACTTGTGAATTAAGCTTATCATAGGTATTAGATACCAAGTATGACTCACTTTATGTTTCCTTTCAGGGACCAAGTGAGAAGCTTATCAAGTGTTGGTGCAAGGACAAGTAGACGACGAAGATGGTTTTTCGGTCGTGCTTGCATGCACTATTTTGTCTATGACATGTAATTAAACTAATCTTAGTTTTCATCATGCTTTTGAACATACTATGATCTATGGTGTTGGACACCTAGTTATTTTGAATGTAAGACGTTGACAATAGTTGTTTCAAAATCGTCTTGCAAATAAATGTTCAATGGAAATTGCATGTTTTACATATGATTAGACAAGAGTTGATACCGCTAACTAAGACATCTAAGAATTCAACTTCGTTAACAAACATTACTAGATATGGCTATATCCACTTAATGTCGAATAAATCTGAACCTTTTGAGAAATTCAAAGAATTTCAAAAAGAAGTTGAAAATCAACTTGGCAAGAAAATTAAAGCACTTCAATCGGATCGAGGTGGCGAATATTTGAGCCATGAATTCGACGATCACTTGAAAGAATATGGTATTCTTTTAGAGTTGACATCTCCTGGAACTCCTCAATGGAACGGAGTATCCGAACGGAGGAATCGAACCTTGTTAGACATGGTTCGATCAATGATGAGTCTTAGTGAACTTCCTATCTCTTTCTGGGGACATGCGCTACTAACTGCGGCACTAACACTGAACCGAGCTCCTGTCAAAAGCTATTGAAAAGGCTCCATATGAATTATGGACTAAGAGATCTCCTAGGTTATCTTTTCTCAAGATTTGGGGATGCGAAGCATATGTCAAACGATTAATTTCGGACAAACTTCGCCCCAAATCGGATAAGTGTTTCTTTGTGGGATATCCAAAAGAAAACAAAGGGTATTACTTCTACAATAAATCCGAGAACAAAGTGTTTGTTGCTCATGATGGTGTCTTTTTGGAGGAGCTGAGAAGATTGGTCAGAATCAAACATATAATGTAAATGCTCAACCTATTACCCTTCGTAGGTCGCAACGGCAAAGATCTCAACCAGACAGATACCTTGGTATTGTCTTAACCGATGATCAAGACATCTTAGTTATGGATGGAGATGAGCCAGCGACATACAAGCAAGCTATGACGAGCCCCGACTCTGCTAAATGGCAAGAGGCCATGAAATCCGAGATGGACTCCATGTCTGAAAATCAAGTCCGGGACTTGGTGAATTTGCCCGAGGGTTACTCACCCATTGGTTGCAAATGGATCTTCAAATTGAAGACAGACAAGGATGGAAACATATCGATATACAAGGCTAGACTGGTGGCAAAAGGTTATAGACAAATCCACGGGATTGACTATGATGAAACCTTTTCACCGCTTGCAATGCTAAAGACTGTTCGGATTATTCTAGCGATTGCAGCATATTACGATTATGAAATATGGCAGATGGATGTCAAAACCGCCATCCTAATTGGGATTTTGGAAGAAATTGTGTACATGACTCAGCTAGAAGGTTTTGTCGATCCGAGCAACGCTGGAAAGGTTTGCAAGCTTAAGAAGTCCATTTATGGACTAAAGCAAGCCAGCAGGAGTTGGAATCTATGATTTGTTGAAGCCATCAGCAAGTTTGGTTTTATCAAGAATCCAAATGAATCTTGTGTATACAAGAAGGTCAGTGGGAGTGACATCGCATTCCTAGTCCTATATGTCGATGACATACTGCTCATTGGAAACAACACAAAATTACTGGAGTCCGTAAAGGGCTGGTTGGGAAAGTGCTTTTCAATGAAGGACTTAGGAGAGGCACAGTACATATTGGGCATCAAGATCTACAGGGATAGATCTAAGAGGATGATTGGATTGAGCCAGAGTACTTACATTGATAAAGTACTGGCACAATTCAACATGGAGAATGCCAAGAGAGGGCATCTACCCATGTCCCATGGCGTAACTCTCAGCAAGAAATAGTGTCCACAGACACCTGTTGAGCGAGAGAGAATGGATCAGATTCCATATGCTTCGCTAATTGGGTCGATCATGTATGCCATGATATGTACCAGGCCAGATGTCTCGTATGCCTTAAGTGCTACGAGTTGATACCAATCTGACCCAAGAGAGGCGCATTGGACTGCGGCCAAGAATTTCCTGAAGTACCTAAAAAGGAACAAGGATAAATTCCTGATCTATGGTGGCCACAAAGAACTGGTTGTTGAAGGTTACACCGACGCTAGCTTCCAGACTGACAGAGACGACTTCAAGTCACAGTCAGGGTACATATTATGTCTGAATGGAGGAGCGTTCAGTTGGAAGAGTGCCAAGCAGAGCACCACTGCAGATTCTACAACTGAAGCCGAATACTTGGCTGCTTCAGAAGCCGCTAAGGAGGCTGTTTAGATTCGCAAGTTCGTCAGTGAACTTGGTGTTGTACCCTCCATAAAGGGTCCGATAGATCTCTACTGTGACAACAGTGGAGCTATCGCTCAGGCTAGAGAGCCAAGAGAGCACCAGAAAGTCAAACATGTCCAAAGGCGATTTCACATGATAAGGGAATGGAAATCCGAAGGTGAAATTAGAATTTGCAAGATCGGCACGGATGATAAGGTGGCTGATCCTTTGACTAAACCTTTGCCTCAAGTGAAATACAACAAGTACATTGAGGCAATGGGAATCAAGCACGTCGGAGACTGGATTTGAAATTCCCTGTACATGTGTTTTAATTAAACTAGATGTTTTAATGTAAGACACTGTATTGAAACCATTCATTTATGGAGTAATTAATATTTGTGCAAAAAATTACCATTCACTCCATTGCTATTTAATTATGGTTTAGAATTAAATAATGAGTCCATTCGATTTATGGAAATATTCAAAGCGGGGTATCAAGACCATGTCTTGGATAAAGAAACACCTGTTAAGTGAAAATTGAATATTTAAATTGAAAATTATCCCTAATCGAGGTCATCTAAATGATGGACGATTGATGACTACCAGAGATTAGTGTGTAGTATGATTTACAGCACCGTTTCTTGTGCTGCAAGGACATGATGGTCATAAATCATTTGCATAGGTGCCAGTTTGGAACTACACTGGATAGACCTATGAGAGTACTTTAAGAGATTCAAAATTGTCATAAGTACATATCTCATTATAACTATCTGAACTCGTTTCCTCGACCATGAGTATTGTGAAGTTTTCTTGTTTGAGTACTAGTCTCTTTGATGTTGCCTAACGTCTGCCGTAACTGGGGATCATAACGGGAATACTCAGGAGATTATATCCTCTTAGTAAGAGAAACTTACAATGCAAGACTGGGAATGTCCCCCTATTAACAATAGGGAACATGTCTTTGTTGTTTACAAGGCCGCTCGAAGAGCGAGACTGTGAAAATGCATGGCCGTGCTCAGATGGATTTCAGAAATCATCTGCTTATTGACAGTCGAACTCGGAGATCGAGAAACACTTCTGAACGTAATAAGGATGACGATGAATCTTACCTTAAAGTTCACGAAGAGACATTAAGCGACATAGGAAATGGGCTATACACTGTATGCACACTTGTCCGGAAGGACAAGTGGGAGATTGAAAGGAATGGTGTCCTTCCAACAAGTGTATTATTCTAATAGAGGGTTTAGAATTATTACAGAGCTAATTCTTCAGTAAGGTCAAGTGATCGGAATGCCTAGGTGGAGGCTGCTTCCAATCAGTAATATTAAGGTATAATTAATATTACAGCTTAATCTTAACTGAACCCTTCGGGCCGAACCCGTTCTCCTAGCTGAGAGAGACGACATTCAGCTCCGGTCTATGTCATTAACCATGTTCTCTGGAATGCTGAGCTGCGATACCACCTGGTTGAAAAATTTGGCCTCGCTTTGTTCATGGCATTCAAGAAGTTATAGCCATACTTCTTGACACATCCGGTGGTGGTCTACAGAGACCAACCCCTTAAGCGGCCAATGACAACCTTGGAGTCATCCGACAGAATGCTTAAGTGGGCTATTGAGATGCAAAGTTTGGAAATCTCCTTCGAACCTAGAAAGGTAGTGAAGGGTCAGGCATTCGCCGACTTCATTGTTGAAATGACGAGACCGGCACAGGCGGAAAATGTTGATCAGGTTTGGAAGTTTTATGTAGACGGGAGCTCTACTATGAATGGCTGTGGTGCAGGCGTAATTTGCAAATCTCCAGAAGGCGACAAACATGAATACGCACTACGGTTCAAGTTCCAGGCCTCTAATAATGAGGCGGAGTACGAGGCCCTGCTAGCCGATATACACATGTTTAAGGCGGTTGGGGCAAGAAAAGTTGACGCCTGCTCAGATTCTCAACTGATCGTTAGCCTATACCATGGTGACTACGAGGCCACCCATCCGGCTATGATCAAGTATCTGCAGGCAGTCAAAGATGAGGCCGTGACACTTAACGAATCTCATCTAAGTCAGGTGCCCAGGTCAGAGAACAATCAAGCGGATGCCTTGTCCAAACTGGCATCATCCGCCACTTGTGATACGCCTAGGTCAGTCTTTTGGGAAGTCATGGAAAAAAGAAGTATTGAGCATAATCCCATTGGAGTTCTTGACCAAAGCTCTACCTAGATGGATCCTATCCGAGATTATTTGGTAAACGGCACCTTTCCGGGTGCCCCTTCAGAAGCAGCAACATTGAAAAAGCGAGCCTTAAGCTTCGAAATCTACAAGGGGGAGCTCTTCAGAAAGGGTTACCTCCAGCCGTTGCTTAAGTGTGTTACCCCTGAAAGGGGCAAAGAAGTTCTAGAGGATCTGCACTCGGGCTTTTATGCATCACATATAGGCCGCAGAACTCTAGGAAAAAGGGCCAGGCGGCAAGGCTATTTTTGGCCTACTCTTGAGGCAGACGCCATGGAAATGGTGAAAAAGTGTGACAAGTGCCAAAGATTTGGCCGGCTCATACACCGTCCGGCTACAGACCTGACGGCTATCTACAGCCCGGTTCCATTTTCAAAATGGGGCATGGACATCTTAGGTCCATATACGCCTGCCGTAGGCGGGCGGAGGTACATACATCCTTGTGGCTGTAGATTACTTCACCAAATGGGTTGAGGCAGAAGCGGTCAAGGGCATTAAGACAAAGGATGTCATCTCCTTCCTCTGGAGAAACATCATCACCTGGTTTGGGTTCTTATGTCTATGGTCTTTGACAATGGCCCTCAGTTTGAAACGCCTACCCTCAAAAGCTGGTTGGGAGATCAAGGGATCTCGCCTTGTTTTGCATCCGTTGGCCGCCCCCAAGCAAACAGCCAAGTTGAAGCCTTCAATAAGTTCATCTCAAACGGTATTAAGAAGAAAATTGAAAGGGCTTGTGGTCTATGGGCAGATGAATTGCCTCATGTCCTTTGGGCCATCAGAACAAGTGAAAAAGGGGCAACCGGTGAAACCCCGTTTCTCATGACATACGACACTAAAGCCGTCCTGCCAATCGAACTTTATGAGCCAACACTCCGAGTCATGCTCTATGATGAAGAGGCTAATTGGGAGGCCATGCGTCTTGCATTGGACTCACTCCCGGAGCGAAGGGGCAATGTCGCCTTGCGTCATGAGATATACCGTCTGAGAATGACGAGGGCCTACAACAAAAGAGTACACGAACGACCCCTCAAAGTGGGTGACTTTGTACTACGAAAAATGGAGGCTACCAGTAGGGCAAATGAGCAAGGGAAGCTAACCCCTAATTGGGAGGGCCCCTACCGGATTTTTGAAGAAGTTAGAGGCGGCACCTACCGTCTGGAAACTCCAGACGCCAGGTAGTTAGCCAGAACCTGGAACTTAGACAACTTGAAAAAGTACTACTTCTAAGGATTTGTAAATAGAGTATATTAATGAAAGAGTACTTTATTTTCAATTTTATTTTGTATTAAGTCCCGTCTGTGCAATGCACAACCGGGCAACTTCCGAGTCCCATCTGTGCAATGCACAACCGGGCAAGCGTTTGCTCTAATTGAGTAGAAGGCTAAGTACCGAACTTAGTTATTAAAAAGGCCAATGGCTAACATGTTTTAAACCGCCTTCTCTAACATGAGCAGGCATCCGGCGATGCCCATTTTGGTGAATTCGCCGAAGAGAACATCTCCTTCCGGGTGGTACATTGTTCTACAGGTCATAAACTTAAACGACTTTAACCGATTAGGTTAAAGATAACCCATGGCCGTTTGAATGACCTATCAAAATCAAGATACACCCGGTTATTGCCCCAAGGCAATACAGACGGTGAAATAAATCTTGGTCTGTAGCCGGCTTTTGCCAAAAAGGACTACAACCAGCTACATCTTCCATAAACAAGGTCAAAACCTTGTCTCTTAATCCGCAATTGGTTAAAATGCATACGTCCGGCCACAGGCTGCCTGTATACCAACCAACGACATTATTGGATACCCAAGGGGTAATCCGCAGCCGGTTAAACGAGTGTTCTAAGTTGGGTTTAGCCGGCAGATACAACTTAGAAATAATTCTATTTTGTAAACGGTCAAGGACCGCCTGTTTATTCATCCGGAAGTTTATATGGACGATTACTTGCTTAAAGTTGGATTAACTACAAGCAAACAACCATCTAGAGGAAGACAGAGCCAGGGCATCCGGCATACTTCATGTACTTGTTCAAATTACACCCGATTTCATTCAAGGCAAAATTGCAAAAAAATTGAAGCAACATATCAAAGTAAAACCGACACAGTCGGCATATATATATAATAAATTCAAATTTTCACCCGGACCCTTGTCCAGGGAAAAGATACATATAATACGGGGCACGCAGGCCGGATGAAAGCAGGAAGTTTGAAAAATAATAAGCTACTGCTGCTGTTGTAGCTGTTGCTGTTCTAACGGCTGGTCCTGACCGGCAAGAGGGGCTTCTTGAGTTTGTTGGGTTTGGGCTTCTACAGCCTCACCCGGCGCATTCCCTTCCGCGTGCTCCTCCTCATCGATGCCAGCCCACTCTTCGAAGGCCGCCGGCTTATTAGTCTCGAGAACTTGAGCATCAAATACCTCGGTAGCTTATTTGTACCTCAAGTCGAAGAAAGCATAGTCGGTGTCCAGATGGATCATGGACCATGCCATCTTCATGCGCGCTTCGCAGGTGCACTCATTCTCGGTGACCAGCCGGTCCTGCTCAGCCGACAACTGGTCCCAGTGCTCCTTCTTGGTCTTAACCAGCTCGTCCTTCAGCCGGGTGACCTCAGCCTTCAGCCCGGTGTTCTCCTTGTCAGCCTCCCCCAAGGCCTTGACGTCAGCCTTAAGTTGGTTAACTTGGAGTTCCCAGTCGGTAGCATTTTTCTTGGCTGTCTCAGCAGCACCCGTGAGCTCCCGGATGAATTCCTCCTGTTTCATCTCCCGGGCTTTAGTTTGGATTTCAAGCATAAGGGAGTTATATTGACAGACATCTATTAATTCGGCTGCCCGTCTTTGGGCATCCCTTACCTCCTCTTGCTTCTTCCGCAAGGGGGCTTTCATCCCGTCAACCCTCAACATCACCTGCAAAGTCTGCCGGAAAAGAACTTAGTCTTTCAGTTATATTACAACCGGCTATTAGCAAAATTGCATAAAAGTACCCCAACCGGTATATTACCTCAGCCAGCAGTGAGGTGATGCGGTCAATGTTGACCTGGTTGATACCCGGTACCGCCTCCTTCTCGGACCGGGTGAGGGTCCTTAGCATTCTCTTGGCATAATTTTGCATATCCGGCTAACGAGAAGAGGCATCTGCATCATGAGATATATTCGTTAAGTGTTGGGCATAAGTAGAGCCTATATTCATCTGGCTGCCTGAAGAATCCCCTGACTGAGAAGCTTGGGACTTGACTCGAACAGGCCCAAGCGGCCCGGGGGGGGGGTCAAAGGTGAGATCCATACCTTGGTTTTCCGGCTGAGGGGTGACATCACCCCCAGCTGCATTAGAGCCGGATGCAACAGTAAGCACCCGGTTGAGGGAACCTCAGGCTCCCTAGCTCCGGCCTCAGCCGATCTCGAGCTCAAACCCAGACTTTGCAGACTTTTGCCTGCGATTGTGGGCCTATCAGGAGCCGATGGTCTTCCGGCTGAGGTAGGTGCGGGGCCACCCGGGACCCTTCGCCTTTGAGAGGATGGTTGGGCAGGCTCCTCACCTGGCCTTTCAGCATTTGCCTTAAAGATCAAGGGACGTTCTGGCTCCCCGTCTGCAAAAGAAAACAAAGCAACCGGTTAGTATCAAGATGGGTTGCAAGGCATACAGACGTTAAAAAGGTTAACAGGTGCTTACCCCATCGCCTTTCGTCGCCAGTTGGGCCTTCTTTTTCTCAAGCTGCTCCTTTCTGATTTCAGCGGCTGACTTAGCCGGTGTTTTTCGGGAGGAGTCATCTCGAGTCCTTTCTATGCAAATATAAAGAAAAATGTTAAGAGATCATTCAAACACCATACAGGCGGCATAAGATGCCGATTAAGCAGTAAACTTACGTCTGCTCCAAAAGGTGCTAAGACCACAGGCGGAAAGGAACGCCTCGTCTTTAAACCAGTCTGGATGAGGGACCCAAAACTTGGGAACAATAACTTGTGTCCCATCATCTAGTGGCATAGTAGTCTTCTTAAAAAGGCTCGGCTCCATTATCTGGTCCCAAGTCCTCTCCGGTATCTTGAGGAGGGCGCATTTCTTTTCCAGTAGAGCCGGGTGCTTGATGTAAAGGCGTAGCCGGTGGTTTACAGCCGGAGATGGGGAAGAGACCATATAAAACTTGCTCTTCCAGCTGGTCCATTTAGATGGCTTCTCTAAAGTCATCATGTACTCCGGATGCGTGGTCAATGTGTACCACGCATTCTAGCCGCTTGGCTCAGATAGTGTATGTGTGCAAACGCCTCCCAGCTAGGCATTACGTCTTGCATTTTGCAGGCGGTTGTGAACCCAAAATATTCACCCAAGAGTTGGGTGTGAGCTGCCAGACGCCAAGGTCGTAACCCCTTAGAATGGCTTTAATGGTGTTGTGGAGGGGGAACCGGAGGCTGGCTTTGAATGCCACCTCATAGCAGCCGAAGTAGTCATTGGCGTGGTCCAAGTCGTCATCCCAGACGATGGATGCCTCCACAGGCGGAACGACGACCTCCCATCTGGCCCCTAACGGGCGCTTCTCCAAAAATGCAGGGAGGGTCGCATTTAAAGTCACAAACATCCCGGGCGCTCGTGTGCGCCTCTGTTGGGTTATTTGCTCGTGTGCGCATCCGACTCCATTGTCGACTCTGTTGAGTCGGATTGTTGGACGGTTTCTTCACCGTCTGAGCTTCCGGACTCTTCAAGAATCTCATCTCCGGGCGTAGTAGGTACGCCCGGTTAGTCAAAAGGAGCATCATCAACCGGAGTTTCGGCTGAATCATCGGACTGGTACTCGGGGTCAACAACCATTTTCCTTGTCCGAGCCATTCTGTCCTGCACATGATTTGAGACGGTCAGATTGGTAGAAGAGTAAGGGTGGTCCAAACACCCCCAGACGGCATCCCTAGTCCTAGACTCAGCCGTATCCAGTGACCGGCTGACAACTGTCCTAGGCCGTGCCGTGTGTGTGTTGGGTGAGTCCATTATTCTTTACAAGCTATACAACCGGGAAAACTCAAAAAAGTTGCAAGGGTTGGAGACGGTACCTTGAAGTTGTGAAGAAGCTTACTAGTAAACGGATCTTTGAGTTGTTGCTTGAAGATACCCCAGACGGTGCAAGAAGACAACCGTTATTTAAAAATGTGACTCAAAGATACCACAGGCGGAAGAGACCAGCCGTGGTTGTTTTGAAAGTTATAAAGCAAATGGTCAGACGTTTTTAAAGGAAAATGGCTCAAAGATGCCTCAGACGGCATTAGCCCGGCTATGGATCTTATGAATGCAAATTATGAAAGAAATTGCTTGAAGATGCCCCAGACGGCATAAGACCGGCTGTGGGCCTATTGAATGCAATTTTTGAAGATTTCTTAAAGATGCCCCAGATGTGGGTCTATAGAAAGAAAATTATGAAGAAAATTGCTCGAAGATGCCCCAGACGGAATAAGACCGGCTGTGGGCCTATTGAATGCAATTTTTGAAGTCAATTGTTCGAAGATACCCCAGACGGTATAACACCGACTGTGGGTTTATTGTAAGCAATTTATGAAGAAGTATGCTCGAAGATACCACAGACGGTATATGACCGGCTGTGGGTCTATTGAATGCAATTTATGAAAGAAATTGCTTAAAAGTGCCCCAGACGGTGTAAGACCAGATGTGGTTCTATTGAAATCAAGAAGAAAAAATTGACTAAGTCAGACGGTACCTTAGTGAGTTGATCAAAGAAGCACTCAACCGGTATTTGGACGTATCTGAATCAAATGAGCTGGTTGAACGCAAGAGCAGCCGGTGTCAGAGCTTTTTCTCAAAGAAATTTTTTGTAAAATTTGCAAAGTATGGAACGAGAGGAGGAAGCCTCCCATTTATAGGAGGGGGGGCAAAAGGCGAACTGTCACCTCCCCCTCCAATTCAAATTCGAAATTTGAATTCAAAAAAAAAAAAAAAGGGAAGGAGACGAACCGTCACCTTCCCAGAATGTGACACGTGTCACAGGTGCCACATGGCAAGCCACGTCACACCTGTGAGGGGCAAATGTTTGGGGTAAAAAACCACCCTATGCCACGTGGCCCAATAGCAAGCTAACACGTGGCAGCCCTGGAAAGGCCCAATGGGATCCAACCGGATGCTGACACGTGGCATTGTAACCCTAATAGGGGAGCAGATCTTCATCTGCTATAAATAGAGGAAACTCCTCATTTATTACACATTCAGAAATCCTCATAAATACAAACACAAAAACCGAGCAATATTCATTGTAGAATCTCTTTAAATCAGAGAGAAAACCCATTTACTTTCCGCACTTTTATACATCCTGAAACGTCCTAACTTGATCGTCGGAGGCGGAACTCCACCCAACCGGAGTTTCATGGTTTTGCAGGTACAGAAGGTTAGCGCGCATTCCCAAAATTGAAACTCTCTCGAGGGACTCCAAAAACCCCAAAACACTTGGGCCACAAGCGGTTGTGCGGGTGCGGCCACGTAAGGCACCTCAAGCCTTAGTGCTAAGCACTTAGGGATCGTAACGCATCGTTGGGCTATGTGTTTGTTATTTTGCGGTTTTAATTATTTATTTAATTATTTTAACGAGGTTAGGCCTCGGTTTTGCCGGCATTTGCAAAATATTTTGGCAAAATATGGGTTAACCGGCTTAATTAATTGGGTTAATTAAGTTGGATGCGGAATTTAGTGGGAGCTTCTTTAATTACTCAAGCTATTTTATTGCGTTTAATCACATATAAACAACTTTAACTAGTTTTAATTAGGCGTGTTGATTGGATTAACCACCTAAGTTAATTACTAGTTTGTGCGTGTTGCATTGTTACTTGTTTTTCGTTGTAAAATGCATGGGCCATTCACAAATAGTGAATGGATGAATGGAATGTGTTTCGGGGTTTTTTGGATGTCCTGCGGGAGAGTTACAGCACCAAGACTGACCTTTGGACGTGTGTACCTGCAAAACAATGGAGACTACTATGGGTGGGAGTTCCGCCTTCGACGATCAAGTTAGAACATGTTTGGATGTAAAGATGCAGAAAGTAAAGGGGATCAGGCTCCTCTTGAAAGGGGAGTGATCATCCGACTGCCTGAGACAGTCTCGATATCCGAGCCTTAGCTCTCAAAGAGTGCTATTAATGCTGGGTTTAATGCGCAACAATCAATGTACACGTGTGTTTGGGAATTTTGTGAATGATGTTCCTGTGAGGGAACATCTCCCTTTTATAGGGTCTTGAAATGTGTGCCCAGTACTAGGTTTTCAGAAACCTAGGACTAATTGGGCTTGCCTAGGTATTTGGGTTGTTAAAGGCCATTTTCCTAGCTGGCAATCTGCCTGCCACGTGTCGTGGCCTGATTGGTCCACCTTGGACCTCTCACGAGGTGACACGTGGCGGGCTCTGCCTGGCCCACGTGGATGACATGTGGTAGAGATCCATTGGTCCACGTGGCGGGGAAAAATCCCCTCATCATTTGCCTCCCTTTAAATCAGGGATGCCCAAATCATTTGCTTGGACATTCCCAAAAATTCCAGAAAGAACCTTTTGAGAACTTTTTCCTTTTATGAGAAAGAACGACTGTCGCCTGCATCAGATTGCCTGCTCTTACAGCCGGGGTTGCAGATTTTTCAAGCACCTTCATCTTCACCGACTAAAGTTAACCACCTGTTTTTCTTTCGTACTTTCTCTTTCTTTCTTTTTTCTTTTTGAAAATGGTTTCCCAAAAACACACGGCACAACCTAGGTTAGTGATCAGCTAGTCACCGGGGACAACTGAATCTAGAACTAGGAGTGCTAACTGCCCTTTGCTGAATCACCCTTTACGAACTGCCCCAAGTCCGACTGTCTATGTGTCTGTGCAGGACACCATGGCCAGAACAAAGAGAACCGCAAGGGTGGTAAATTCAGACGATTCTTCCTTCTATGCGCTTGTCAGTGAATTATCTGACGTGCCGCCTGCCCCAAGCACTCCCAGTGAGTCCATTTTAGAAGAATAAGGGGCGGAGGTTCAGAATGACATGCCGGATTTTATTGATCTAGCCCATCAGGCGGACACCAGATCCGAGAGCTTAGACAGCGACTCTGAGCCAAGTACTTCTAGCAAATTCTCAGATGAAACTGAAGAGAGGCACTCTCATCTAGAGGCCACAAGAGAGTCCCTCTCAGTAGAATTGGGAGCAGATTGGGCGGAGGCGTCTGCTACCCGTCGAGAGCAATTTTCTCCCTACTACCATCACGTTCCCGTAGCTAGGCGGAAGGTGATGGCTGATAAAATTGGGAGCTTCAGAGCGGACCATGTCATGGGACATGATTACATTCTATGCATGTCAGATGCTGAAGACACCGTAGTCTGGCCAGAGGGGTACAGCTACGGGAACGAGTGTTTTGGCTGCTATAAGGCTGTTATTAAAGCTGGCCTAAGATTTCCTTTACCTCCGGCTGTTGAGCGGATCCTAGATGGATACCAGCTGGGTATTTGGCAACTGGCCCCAAATTCTTGGTTCAACATCTTGGGCTATGTTTCCGGCTGCGAGATGCACAAAGTAAACCCCAGCTTTAAAGCATTCGCTCATATGCATTACGTCAACCGGACCCCAAAAGGAAGCGGGACCGGATGGTTTTAGTTGTCTAGCCACAAGGGCTATATGATGACTTTGGGGAAGGAGAGCAAGTGGAAAGATTGGAGAAACACTTTCTACATCATCTCTTGCACTGACAAGGTCAGTAACAAAAAGTTCTATAGGTGGAACAGGAACCAACCTTTCCTTACAGGCGGTTTTGAGCTGTCGCCTGTTCCTCGTAAAGCAAAAGAAGAGATCCTTGACAGAGGTCTCTTCAAAGTAGATATCCAGGCGAACCCCGAGATTGGGGCGAGGGAGTTCATTCCTCAAAATTATATTCCCAAGTATAACTGGTTATACGATGGGACATATCTGGCCGCATGTGGCCTTAGTGACGAGATGCCGAGAGGTAGCTGACCGCCTGTTCAAGTGTCTTGTAAAACTTGATTAAGTTTATGTCAAACTAACTCCTTGATTCATCTTTTACAAACAAAGCCATGGAAAAGCTCTCGGCCTCAAAGAAAGTTGCTGCCCAGTACCGCTTGGCCATCTTGGGCAAGCGGTCAACTGAAGAGTCACCTGCTTCGCAGGCGCCTAAGGTGAACTTTCAACTTTGAACAAGTCTCATTTAGCTTTTCTGTCGCCTACTTCTTACTTATTGTGGTTATTTTTGTAGGGCAACTTAACAAAGCCTTCCTCCTCCTCACAGCCGGATCCTAAAATTAGGAAGCAGACGGTTGGTGACATAACGACTCCTTGGAGGGCCAAGAAACACGTGGCCTCACGACCAGGGAGCAACCAACCTAAAAAATCTCCAGCCTTCCCAGTTTGCAGTCGGCCTGAGAAGGAGAAGGAGAAGCAGGCGGCTGCTAATAGTACCAAAGACTTGTTTCCTTTCCCTTACCCTTTGAGGGTCAAATTCAACCGACAGTCGTCTAGCACCTTTGAGAACAGTCGGTCTATTAGCCGAATTTACACCAAGTATTTATAGGGTATTGATTGTGCAGATGTCTCTCAAAGGCTGGATCTTGTCCACCTGGCCAAGTCCATGTTGAAAGCCGTCTCCCTTGAGGTCAGGGAGGCGGTCAGAGGAGTCGACACCCTCAACCTGGATGCCATCCTCGCTCTTCTCGCTAAGGTATACTTGTAAAAAATTTTCGTGTCTATGTGGTTTGTTAGCCGCCTGTATCTGACGTCTGTTTTTTGCCAGGTGCAGTCTATGCTGCAAGTACACGGTCTTCGCATGCCCATTAGCGAGAAGACCAAAGAGGTAAAGGATGTGAAGGCTCGGGCCGCCTCTGTTTCTAACAAAGCTATGTTCCAGATTGCTCAAAATGAACTTGTAACTACTGACATACTATATTATCAGGCGGCTGCCAACTTGCAGGTCAAAACTGACTTAGAGGCGGCCAAGAAGAGGATTTCCGAGCTGGAGTCGTCTGTTAAAAACCTCAAGGCTAAGCTCGAGCCTCTTAGGGAGGCGGACCAAGAAGCAGCCGGCCTCCGCACTAGGGTAAACAAGCATTAACTCCGCCTGCAAAACCAGGAGACCTAGCTTGCCAAGAAATACCTCTCAAGGGCTGATGAAGAAAAAGAGGCCCTGGTCAAGGAAATGATGGACGACAACAGCGCGATCATGAAGATGACTTGGGGGGCTCTCTTCCCAGAGAATAACTATGAGAACTGGGAGAATCAGTTTGCCGCCTCCTCCAAGGAATATAATGAAAAAATCCTGAACGAAGCCCAAGAGGGCGAGGAAGTGGAGGAGGAGTCGTCTGATTCTACTTCAGGGGAGTCGGACCAGGAAGAGGAGAAGGAGGGGGAGGTTAATAAAATAGAGCAGCGGCCGACTGGGGACCAGAAGGATGCTGCTGCTGATGCTGATGTACCCCCGCCGGCTGCTTAAGCTTTTCCTTTTTAAATGAACTTTTCTTCGCCTTGCATGCCGCATGCTTTGTATCATTACCTGACCAAAGGGTCGGGGTTTGTTGACAATTTAAACATTTTTGTCAGTCTCCTGGCCGACTATTTATATTAAACATCTGCCAGTTTTGGCCGGTTTCTCCAAATTGTTTATTGTTTTAAATTTTTGCATGCCATGAATTTCGCTAAGTGTATGTAGCCTGCTTTTTCATGAATGCTTTATACATCGACTATTCTTGCCCTTGGGTGACTGAGCGCCTGGTTTTCGAGGATGAGTTGATTGTCTTGGAATTTTTGATACTTAAAGAGTATGACTAATTTCAAGCCAATCAATCGTAATGGTGATTGCCCCAAGCCAGGATTTCAGTCGACCATTACGCAAGCAAACTCATAGTATAATTCGGCTCTCGGCCTCTCATTTATTAAGTTTTGTACTTAATTCTTTTATTGGGTGTTAATTGCCCGTCTATTATGGTGCTTGCACAGAAGCAGGCGTCAAATGGGATGTCGAACCGAGGTAGCTACACCTGTTGGGTCACAGGCGTTTGCTTTGGCAGTTTAGCCAACCCTTGCAAGAGTAGTGGTCGAGTACCTCTGTTTGCCAAAAAACAGGCGGTATTGTTCGCACCATTTAGGTTTCGTGCTAGGTTGGTGGAGTGACTATGAATTATCCTCTGGGGTTAATCAGTCTCCGTCACTTGAACTTGATTGAATAGAAGAAACAGCCGGCTTTGGCCGCATGTTGTCTCTCCATTTGCTAAGTTAAGACTTAGCTTATTACCTAAATAGCTTGCCAAGTTTAGAACTCAGCTTATGCCGACTGTATTGTCCCAAGCAATAGCAGGCAGTTTCTGACTTAGATTTTAATTGTCTACCGCTTGTTTGAAGTAAGCGGCATGTTTATCTTTGTCTCATGTCAAACGGATGTGAGGTTGTCTTAGAAACATTCGGTAGGGTCGTTTGTTTTAGGTTTATAAAGCAATGTGACACCCAAATGGGAGATGCTCTCTGCAACGAATTCACTAGGATTGATGTCGTCGGACGCCTGATCAAGTTTGGGACAAACGTATTAGTTTACTTTTATTAGGATCATCCGGCCATGGGCCTCAAGTTGATCATCCGGTCATAGGCCTCAAGTTGATCATCCGGCCATAGGCCTCATTAGGTTGTTCAAAAAAGAACATAATTGCCAAGTTGTCTAGACTTAGCATTTTTACTCATGTTAGAGTAGGTGATTAAAAGAAATAAGGCTGACTGTGTATTGCATAGGCGGCTTGCCCCACTGGGAGGAGACTTACAAAATACTGAGAAATAAATTGCAAATTTTATTGATATGCTTTCATGTACAAATAATCTAGAAAATCTCAGAAGTAGTACTTTTTCAAGTTGTCTACGTTCCAAGTTCTGGCTAGCTGCCTGCCGTCTGGTGTTTCCAGATGATAGGTGCCGCCTGTAACTTCTTCATAGATTCGGTAGGGGCCATCCCAATTAAGAGTCAGCTTTGCCTGCTCGTTGGCCCTACCGACTGCTTCCATTTTTCGCAACACAAAGTCCCCTATTTTCAGGGGGCACTTGTGCACTCTTTTATTGTAAGCTCTCATCATTCTCAGACGGTAGATCTCATGACGCAAGGCCGCATTTCCCCTGCGTTCTTGAAGTGAGTCCAATGCTAGCCGCATGG
Organism: Chenopodium quinoa; assembly: GCF_001683475.1. Classification (NCBI taxonomy): domain Eukaryota; kingdom Viridiplantae; phylum Streptophyta; class Magnoliopsida; order Caryophyllales; family Amaranthaceae; genus Chenopodium; species Chenopodium quinoa. The sequence goes on from NW_018743176.1 coordinate 77,517, forward strand.
CCTCCTAGTTAGCCTCTTCGTCATAAAGCATGACTCGAAGAGTCGGCTCATAGTGCTCAATAGGCAAAATAACTTCAGCACCATAAGTCATGAGGATGGAGTTTCACCAGTCGCCCCTTTTCCAGTCGTCCTAATGGCCCACAGAACATGCGGTAGCTCGTCAACCCATAAGCCGCTAGCTCTTTCAATTTTCTTTTTGATGCCATCGGAGATTAACTTGTTGATGGCTTCAACTTGGTCGTTTGCTTGGGGATGGCCGACTGATGTAAAACAGTGAGAGATCCCTTGGTCTCCCCAACCAATTCTTGAGAGTAGACCGTTGTCAAAGACCATAGACATAGGCACCCCAAACCGGGTGATGACATTTCTCCAGATGAAGGAGATAACATCCTTTGTTTTAATGCCTTTGACCGCTTTCGCCTCTACCCACTTGGTGAAGTAGTCGACAACAACCAAAATGTATCTCCGTCCACCTATAGCAGGCGTATACGGACCCAGAATGTCCATGCCCCATTTGACGAATGGTACTGAGCTATGGATAGCCGCCAGGTCAGTCCCCGGACGATGGATGAGCTTGCCAAACCTTTGACACTTGTCACATTTTTTCACCATCTCCATGCCGTCTGCTTCTAGGGTTGGCTAGAAGTAGCCTTGCCGCCTGGCTCTCTTTGCTAGGGTCCTGCCGCCTATGTGGGAGGCGCAGAAGCCCGAGTGCAAGTCTTCAAGGAACTATCATCCCTTCTCTGGGGTAACACATTTCAAAAAAGGTCTGAGATAGTGACGGGCGTTAGAACGGTCGCACATTCCACACTCAATCAAATAAATTTATAAATCCTAAAACTAACCCCTAAACAAGTCTAGTGGTAAGTTCGGAGTCGAACCACAAGGAACGGTAATGCTAGATTGTTCTTAATCTAATGCCTAAGCTATGCCGAAGTCGATTTACGGATAAAGGACACTACAACTACACTAAAACACATATAAAGAACAAGGTATGATAAAGTCTACTAGGGGAAAAGATCCACTTTGAACAATTAACAAGTTAATGGGAATCGATTTGATAATCAATCATGCAAAGAAAGAATTAAAATGGGAATTAATTACCATCAAGAGCAATCTCTCAAATTCCTAGCCTAGATCCCTCATTGACTAGGTGCATAGAAGAAATTTACCCAAAATGCAATCAAATATATAAATTCTAATTCACAATCCCTTGTCAAACTAGAACTAAAATGCAATTAAGTTTGCTATCTTTGGAGATCAATCCAATCTAAAACAAACAACATGCCATCATCAATTCAATCAATTTAATCACACAATTATCATCAAATTTATCTCAAATAACTCAATTAACCATAACAAAGCTTCACTCAACACCTAGTAGAAGGAAATCTACTCAAACATGACTAACAAAGCAATTAATAAAGCATAAAGAGAGAAGAGAGTAAGAAATTCTCATTGATATAAAATGGAGATCTTCAAATCATCAAATTCCTCCTTTGATTATCCAAAATCCATGAAAACCATTGTGCTCCTCACTTTCTCTCTCCAAAATTTGAGAGTTTCTCTCTCTAAAAACCTAAAACTAACCTAAAAAAACTATTCTAAACTGAAAAAATCCCTTTCTTTAATGAGCAAAAAAAAAATCTATTTATACCCCTTACAAAATTGCTTAGGAAGCTCCGCAAAAAGTCAGCTGAAACGGGAAAAGGTCCGACCGAACTCTGTGTAGGTTCGGTCGGACTCAGGGTAGGTTCGGCCGAACTCAGGGTAGGTTCGGTCGAACCTCCCTGATCCTTGTTTGGTCGAACTTTCCTGGTTCGACCCCTCCTGTAAACATGCTGAAAACTTGGTTGAAACTGCCTTGGAGGTTCGGTCGAACTTTTCAAAAGTTTGACCACACCTTGGTTCGACCGAACCTCTTAGAGGTTCGGCCACACCTCCTCTTGAACTTCCTCTTCTTGCTTCCTCTTCTTCCCTTTTGCTCCTCTTGTCTTTGTCCATGCCTCCATACTTGGCCAAGGGGCTTCCTACCGTGCTTAGGACCATCATGGAACCTGCAAAAGATAGCAAAGATCACGAGAGCATGGGGATGATGAAATTATGCATAAAGATTATCAAAACAAGTGCAAATAAGCATACTTTTCATCCATAAAAGAAAAGGAAGCCATAAGAGGAGAAAAGAGGTAGAAAACCTAAGAAAAACAGGAGAAAAGAGACCAATACACTACCCCTAAGGGTAACATAAATGTCACTCATCAAACACCCCCAAGCTTAACTTTTGCTCATCCTCGAGCAAAACAAAACAAACACAACGGAAAACGATGTATATTTTTTTTTTAAAAAAAAACAATAAAATAAAATAAAACTAGAAGAGAGAATATACACTAACTCACTTTCGTAGGAATCACGAATGCATTTAGCGCATGCATGAAGCACTTTAAACCCCATAGATCGCTCTAGAGGACGAGTAAGCTCTCGTAAGGGTGTCCTAAGAGTTTAACCCATAACTCTTGACAAAAATCAAGGCAAGGCAATAAATAAATAAAATAAAATAAATCGAAGTAAGAGAAAAGTTACAAGCGTTCTAGAGTGGACTTTATGATGGAACAAACACTAATGAATGTCAATCTTTCTAAAATAATAAAGGTATGCACGTTCTAAGATGTCCAAGGTTGATTGAAACATAACATATGCTAAGCATAGAGAACTAAAGGAAACACATTCCACCTTTTGTTTCAACCAATCAAACCACGTTCTCTCTACTAGTTTCAAATCCACTTTCAAGTTAGCTTCTCATGATTCCACGAAGAAACCGGAAAATAAATAAGAAATTAAAAACATTGAGAAGGTTACCCGACATCTTGGCTATGCAAACTCGCTCTATAGGCTTGATTCCTATTTCCCGCCATCATTGAATGACTTAACCCTCTAGGATCAAAAGGACTTTCAAGGTATTAACATATAAGCTAGGAGAGTAAAGGTGTGGAGAACTCTTGAAATTGGTAGTAAACCTATGTGAAGCACGGGTGGAACTTCTTCCACAAGATCCAAACGATTCCAAAACAAAAGTGCCAAGTATGCTTATTAAATAACTTTCCCCCAAGCTTATTTAACACAAAATAACAAAAACAGGGAGAACAACAATAACAAAACCCCGCTTTTTTTGTGCTTTACATTCTTCTTTACTTTTTGTTTTTTTTTTCAATAATTCCTTTTTCCAAGCTTCTTCTTTTTTTTTTTTTTTTTTTTTTTTTTTTTTTTTTTTTTTTAAGAAATGTCCTTGCCTCTTTTAACTTTGGACGGCTTTTTCTCAAAAAAGTATTTGGTTTTATGCAAAAAAATTATATACAACACATACTTGCTTTGCAAATGAACTTATAATTCTAAACTTGCACCATAAACAATAAAACAAGCTCCAAAACAAAATTGCTTCACAAACTAAAGGTAGGATTTAAAGTGAAACTAAGGCTGGAAGGCTTGTATTAAGGTTAGAGAAAAGAATGTATATGGCTCAAATGGGCTAGTAATAGGGGCAAATATAAACTAAACTCAAAAATAGAAAATCTATCCTATAAAAAGAGAAATTCCTTTGTCATCCCCTAAAGTGGCACGGTCGCGATCTTGGGAGCTAAAAGTCAAGTTCTAGATATGAGAATGCAATAGCCAAGGATCCAAATATGCCGCTCAACAAAGTATGATGAAGGCTAGAACAATTATACATCACTAGGGATAGCAATAACTAACTCTTGATTTCATATCCACTATAGAGAGCAACTCCATCTTACCACAAGCAAGTGAACTAGAGCTTCATGGTCCCAAAGTTCTTAGCCAACTACCTTAGCATACCATATCCTAGAGTCAACCTAACACATTCTCAAACCGTGCACACCTCTAAAATTTAGGAAGAAAGGCTTTCAAGAATACAAGTCCAAAAGTATTATGTCCAAAGCAAGAACAAAATAAAATACATTGCAAATTGCCTTGATAGAAACAAAAATCTTTTTGGAATTTTCAAAATAAAGAAAATGGAAATGCATATACAAATGTGCATGGCATATATGAATCAAAATTCCACCAAACATGATAGAATACCCTCCCCCAAGCTTGAATGAGGCAGCATGCTCAAACTTTAAACCAAAGAATCCATGGGAGGAGAAAATAAAGAAAGTCATCCAACCAACCAACATATGTCTAACAAGTCACAAATCATTAGAGGAAGAGCAAGGAAGGATATTACCGGATATTAGGTGGGTATAGTACCCGCAAATGACCCAATTAAACCTTCTTGAAGCCGACTACCTCTAAAATTGAATCTTGTTTTCCATGTGCTAGCAAAAGTGGAGTCAAACTTCCTTGATTCTTGATCCAAATCAATGCACCAAAGTATATCAAGTTATGTACCAAGAAAAAGGCACACAAACATTTCCATGAGAGAAAATCTATTCTAAAAAGAAAAGAAAATGAAAGCAATAAAACACGGGTTACTTCCCGAGAAAGGCTTGCTTAAGGTCCAAGCTTGACCGCTCTAGTAAATAATATTGCAACGATCGCAAGAGCTTGTCAAATGCACTACTACACATCTCATAAGATAACAAGTAAGCAAATGATATAAGAAGGGCATGCACCAAGATTAGTGCACGCAAAAGAAGGTGAAGAGGGAGTTTCCAAGAAGAAGAAGAATCAAAAGAAAATTCAAGAAAATAAGAAGAAGAATAGAAAGGCAAACTCTCTTCACAAAAATCTTTTTGGGTGGCAAAATCACCCTTTTCCTCAATTGAAGACGAATGAGGGACATAAAAATCTTCATAGGCAAGGGGGTCCCCAATAGGCTCATTAACAAAGGAAGGAAGGGATATAGGAGTGTAGGGGATATGGTTGAAATTTCTTGAAAAAGGGACATGAGAGAAGGGGATAGGAGCAATGGTCTTACAAATGGTCTCTTCTTTACCACCATTCCTCAAATCACCAATTTGAGCATGAAAATCAATCATAGAATCCTCAAAAGAAGAACACTCATGATCATGATCTCCCTCAAACATCCAACTTCCAAGAGGAACTACATAATCCCCTTCACTACAATCATGAACAACAACTCCCTTAACTTCCTTAAAGCCTAAAATCTCAAAGCCATGCATGAATGGATGCAAATTCATTTCAAAATGGTCTCTCTCCCATGAAGCATTCTTAATGAACTCACTCAAAAGGCTATGGGTTTTCATTTGACACTCAATAAACACATTAGACATAACCTTAAATGAATCCAAATACTCATGGATAAAAGGATTACAATCATGCACTTGAGACTCATCAAGATGGGAAAAAGGGTTAGGATTTTCAAAATCAACACTCTCTTCATTCTCAACTCCTTCACCATCACTCATATGCTCACCAATGGGATCCTCACACTCTCTTGGTTGCTCAAAATCATCATCATCATCCTCAACACACACATTAAATTGGGATTTTTCACAAACAAGCATCAAGGGTGACAATTGGCTTTCTAACTCTTCTTTTCTTCTCCTTCCTTCCTCAAGACGCTCCTCATTCTTTTTCATTATCTCTAATTGACCTCTCATAGAATTAAGAATCATTTCCTTACTAGGCCCAAGCTCATTATCAAGCTCAATGCACCTAATTTGAGATTCAAAAGTAGCAATAAGGGATTCAAAAGGTGTTGAAGGTTGAGGCTCAACAAGAGAAGAAGAAGTAGAACCAAGATTGGAAAAATCAACATTAAGATCATGAGCATATACATCACATTGGGGAGTGGGGGCACAATCAAACACATGAGATTCATCATTAAGGGAACGAAGCACATCATAAGAAGGCATGGTAAATAATGAAGAATATTGAAACACACCATTAGCATCAACTTGAGCATGTACCTCATCATCATGAACAAAAGAGGAAATAGAGTTGAAATCATGTGTTTTAGGTTCACTTAATGGATCATGTAACAAATCATGGGAATTCATGCTAATATTAGAAGTATCAACACATTGCATATCAATAATAGAATCATGATTACCCTTATTATAGACATCCCAAGCAAACCAAACATAAAAATCCCAAGCATCATCAATTGATAATGCTCTAAATTCACCATTATGCATGCATTCAACTTCATCCCTAGTTTGCTCATTCAAACCAAAATAACAAATCTCACAAGCCTCCCAAAGACTACAACAATCAAAATCCAAATATCCCACAAGTCTATTGAAATATTCACAAAAAGGCTCATTGTCATATTGAGGAAACGAGTTACTTGCCATTTTTTTTTTACAAAAACAAGCAAAAATAAAAAAAAATAAAAAAAAAAAGAAAAATATACACAAAGACCTAGACTCAAGCAATCAAAAACAATCAAGCATTGACATCGCTCCCCGGCAACGGCGCCATTTTGACGGGCGTTAGAACGGTCGCACATTCCACACTCAATCAAATAAATTTATAAATCCTAAAACTAACCCCTAAACAAGTCTAGTGGTAAGTTCGGAGTCGAACCACAAGGAACGGTAATGCAAGATTGTTCTTAATCTAATGCCTAAGCTATGCCGAAGTCGATTTACGGATAAAGGACACTACAACTACACTAAAACACATATAAAGAACAAGGTATGATAAAGTCTACTAGGGGAAAAGATCCAATTTGAACAATTAACAAGTTAATGGGAATCGATTTGATAATCAATCATGCAAAGAAAGAATTAAAATGGGAATTAATTACCATCAAGAGCAATCTCTCAAATTCCTAGCCTAGATCCCTCATTGACTAGGTGCATAGAAGAAATTTACCCAAAATGCAATCAAATATATAAATTCTAATTCACAATCCCTTGTCAAACTAGAACTAACATGCAATTAAGTTTGCTATCTTGGGAGATCAATCCAATCTAAAACAAACAACATGCCATCATCAATTCAATCAATTTAATCACACAATTATCATCAAATTTATCTCAAATAACTCAATTAACCATAACAAAGCTTCACTCAACACCTAGTATAAGGAAATCTACTCAAACATGACTAACAAAGCAATTAATAAAGCATAAAGAGAGAAGAGAGTAAGAAATTCTCATTGATATAAAATGGAGATCTTCAAATCATCAAATTCCTCCTTTGATTATCCAAAATCCATGAAAACCATTGTGCTCCTCACTTTCTCTCTCCAAAATTTGAGAGTTTCTCTCTCTAAAAACCTAAAACTAACCTAAAAAAACTATTCTAAACTGAAAAAATCCCTTTCTTTAATGAGCAAAAAAAAATCTATTTATACCCCTTACAAAATTGCTTAGGAAGCTCCGCAAAAAGTCAGCTGAAACGGGAAAAGGTCCGACCGAACTCTGTGTAGGTTCGGTCAGACTCAGGGTAGGTTCGGCCGAACTCAGGGTAGGTTCGGTCGAACCTCCCTGATCCTTGTTTGGTCGAACTTTCCTGGTTCGACCCCTCCTGTAAACATGCTGAAAACTTGGTTGAAACTGCCTTGGAGGTTCGGTCGAACTTTTCAAAAGTTTGACCACACCTTGGTTCGACCGAACCTCTTAGAGGTTCGGCCACACCTCCTCTTGAACTTCCTCTTCTTGCTTCCTCTTCTTCCCTTTTGCTCCTCTTGTCTTTGTCCATGCCTCCATACTTGGCCAAGGGGCTTCCCGTGCTTAGGACCGTCATGGAACCTGCAAAAGATAGCAAAGATCACGAGAGCATGGGGATGATGAAATTATGCATAAAGATTATCAAAACAAGTGCAAATAAGCATACTTTTCATCCATAAAAGAAAAGGAAGCCATAAGAGGAGAAAAGAGGTAGAAAACCTAAGAAAAACAGGAGAAAAGAGACCAATACACTACCCCTAAGGGTAACATAAATGTCACTCATCAAACACCCCCAAGCTTAACTTTTGCTCATCCTCGAGCAAAACAAAACAAACACAACGGAAAACGATGTATATTTTTTTTTTTAAAAAAAAAACAATAAAATAAAATAAAACTAGAAGAGAGAATATACACTAACTCACTTTCGTAGGAATCACGAATGCATTTAGCGCATGCATGAAGCACTTTAAACCCCATAGATCGCTCTAGAGGACGAGTAAGCTCTCGTAAGGGTGTCCTAAGAGTTTAACCCATAACTCTTGACAAAAATCAAGGCAAGGCAATAAATAAATAAAATAAAATAAATCGAAGTAAGAGAAAAGTTACAAGCGTTCTAGAGTGGACTTTATGATGGAACAAACACTAATGAATGTCAATCTTTCTAAAATAATAAAGGTATGCACGTTCTAAGATGTCCAAGGTTGATTGAAACATAACATATGCTAAGCATAGAGAACTAAAGGAAACACATTCCACCTTTTGTTTCAACCAATCAAACCACGTTCTCTCTACTAGTTTCAAATCCACTTTCAAGTTAGCTTCTCATGATTCCACGAAGAAACCGGAAAATAAATAAGAAATTAAAAACATTGAGAAGGTTACCCGACATCTTGGCTATGCAAACTCGCTCTATAGGCTTGATTCCTATTTCCCGCCATCATTGAATGACTTAACCCTCTAGGATCAAAAGGACTTTCAAGGTATTAACATATAAGCTAGGAGAGTAAAGGTGTGGAGAACTCTTGAAATTGGTAGTAAACCTATGTGAAGCACGGGTGGAACTTCTTCCACAAGATCCAAACGATTCCAAAACAAAAGTGCCAAGTATGCTTATTAAATAACTTTCCCCCAAGCTTATTTAACACAAAATAACAAAAACAGGGAGAACAACAATAACAAAACCCCGCTTTTTTTGTGCTTTACATTCTTCTTTACTTTTTGTTTTTTTTTTCAATAATTCCTTTTTCCAAGCTTCTTCTTTTTTTTTTTTTTTTTTTTTTTTTTTTTTTTTTTTTTTTAAGAAATGTCCTTGCCTCTTTTAACTTTGGACGGCTTTTTCTCAAAAAAGTATTTGGTTTTATGCAAAAAAATTATATACAACACATACTTGCTTTGCAAATGAACTTATAATTCTAAACTTGCACCATAAACAATAAAACAAGCTCCAAAACAAAATTGCTTCACAAACTAAAGGTAGGATTTAAAGTGAAACTAAGGCTGGAAGGCTTGTATTAAGGTTAGAGAAAAGAATGTATATGGCTCAAATGGGCTAGTAATAGGGGCAAATATAAACTAAACTCAAAAATAGAAAATCTATCCTATAAAAAGAGAAATTCCTTTGTCATCCCCTAAAGTGGCACGGTCGCGATCTTGGGAGCTAAAAGTCAAGTTCTAGATATGAGAATGCAATAGCCAAGGATCCAAATATGCCGCTCAACAAAGTATGATGAAGGCTAGAACAATTATACATCACTAGGGATAGCAATAACTAACTCTTGATTTCATATCCACTATAGAGAGCAACTCCATCTTACCACAAGCAAGTGAACTAGAGCTTCATGGTCCCAAAGTTCTTAGCCAACTACCTTAGCATACCATATCCTAGAGTCAACCTAACACATTCTCAAACCGTGCACACCTCTAAAATTTAGGAAGAAAGGCTTTCAAGAATACAAGTCCAAAAGTATTATGTCCAAAGCAAGAACAAAATAAAATACATTGCAAATTGCCTTGATAGAAACAAAAATCTTTTTGGAATTTTCAAAATAAAGAAAATGGAAATGCATATACAAATGTGCATGGCATATATGAATCAAAATTCCACCAAACATGATAGAATACCCTCCCCCAAGCTTGAATGAGGCAGCATGCTCAAACTTTAAACCAAAGAATCCATGGGAGGAGAAAATAAAGAAAGTCATCCAACCAACCAACATATGTCTAACAAGTCACAAATCATTAGAGGAAGAGCAAGGAAGGATATTACCGGATATTAGGTGGGTATAGTACCCGCAAATGACCCAATTAAACCTTCTTGAAGCCGACTACCTCTAAAATTGAATCTTGTTTTCCATGTGCTAGCAAAAGTGGAGTCAAACTTCCTTGATTCTTGATCCAAATCAATGCACCAAAGTATATCAAGTTATGTACCAAGAAAAAGGCACACAAACATTTCCATGAGAGAAAATCTATTCTAAAAAGAAAAGAAAATGAAAGCAATAAAACACGGGTTACTTCCCGAGAAAGGCTTGCTTAAGGTCCAAGCTTGACCGCTCTAGTAAATAATATTGCAACGATCGCAAGAGCTTGTCAAATGCACTACTACACATCTCATAAGATAACAAGTAAGCAAATGATATAAGAAGGGCATGCACCAAGATTAGTGCACGCAAAAGAAGGTGAAGAGGGAGTTTCCAAGAAGAAGAAGAATCAAAAGAAAATTCAAGAAAATAAGAAGAAGAATAGAAAGGCAAACTCTCTTCACAAAAATCTTTTTGGGTGGCAAAATCACCCTTTTCCTCAATTGAAGACGAATGAGGGACATAAAAATCTTCATAGGCAAGGGGGTCCCCAATAGGCTCATTAACAAAGGAAGGAAGGGATATAGGAGTGTAGGGGATATGGTTGAAATTTCTTGAAAAAGGGACATGAGAGAAGGGGATAGGAGCAATGGTCTTACAAATGGTCTCTTCTTTACCACCATTCCTCAAATCACCAATTTGAGCATGAAAATCAATCATAGAATCCTCAAAAGAAGAACACTCATGATCATGATCTCCCTCAAACATCCAACTTCCAAGAGGAACTACATAATCCCCTTCACTACAATCATGAACAACAACTCCCTTAACTTCCTTAAAGCCTAAAATCTCAAAGCCATGCATGAATGGATGCAAATTCATTTCAAAATGGTCTCTCTCCCATGAAGCATTCTTAATGAACTCACTCAAAAGGCTATGGGTTTTCATTTGACACTCAATAAACACATTAGACATAACCTTAAATGAATCCAAATACTCATGGATAAAAGGATTACAATCATGCACTTGAGACTCATCAAGATGGGAAAAAGGGTTAGGATTTTCAAAATCAACACTCTCTTCATTCTCAACTCCTTCACCATCACTCATATGCTCACCAATGGGATCCTCACACTCTCTTGGTTGCTCAAAATCATCATCATCATCCTCAACACACACATTAAATTGGGATTTTTCACAAACAAGCATCAAGGGTGACAATTGGCTTTCTAACTCTTCTTTTCTTCTCCTTCCTTCCTCAAGACGCTCCTCATTCTTTTTCATTATCTCTAATTGACCTCTCATAGAATTAAGAATCATTTCCTTACTAGGCCCAAGCTCATTATCAAGCTCAATGCACCTAATTTGAGATTCAAAAGTAGCAATAAGGGATTCAAAAGGTGTTGAAGGTTGAGGCTCAACAAGAGAAGAAGAAGTAGAACCAAGATTGGAAAAATCAACATTAAGATCATGAGCATATACATCACATTGGGGAGTGGGGGCACAATCAAACACATGAGATTCATCATTAAGGGAACGAAGCACATCATAAGAAGGCATGGTAAATAATGAAGAATATTGAAACACACCATTAGCATCAACTTGAGCATGTACCTCATCATCATGAACAAAAGAGGAAATAGAGTTGAAATCATGTGTTTTAGGTTCACTTAATGGATCATGTAACAAATCATGGGAATTCATGCTAATATTAGAAGTATCAACACATTGCATATCAATAATAGAATCATGATTACCCTTATTATAGACATCCCAAGCAAACCAAACATAAAAATCCCAAGCATCATCAATTGATAATGCTCTAAATTCACCATTATGCATGCATTCAACTTCATCCCTAGTTTGCTCATTCAAACCAAAATAACAAATCTCACAAGCCTCCCAAAGACTACAACAATCAAAATCCAAATATCCCACAAGTCTATTGAAATATTCACAAAAAGGCTCATTGTCATATTGAGGAAACGAGTTACTTGCCATTTTTTTTTTTACAAAAACAAGCAAAAATAAAAAAAAATAAAAAAAAAAAGAAAAATATACACAAAGACCTAGACTCAAGCAATCAAAAACAATCAAGCATTGACATCGCTCCCCGGCAACGGCGCCATTTTGACGGGCGTTAGAACGGTCGCACATTCCACACTCAATCAAATAAATTTATAAATCCTAAAACTAACCCCTAAACAAGTCTAGTGGTAAGTTCGGAGTCGAACCACAAGGAACGGTAATGCAAGATTGTTCTTAATCTAATGCCTAAGCTATGCCGAAGTCGATTTACGGATAAAGGACACTACAACTACACTAAAACACATATAAAGAACAAGGTATGATAAAGTCTACTAGGGGAAAAGATCCACTTTGAACAATTAACAAGTTAATGGGAATCGATTTGATAATCAATCATGCAAAGAAAGAATTAAAATGGGAATTAATTACCATCAAGAGCAATCTCTCAAATTCCTAGCCTAGATCCCTCATTGACTAGGTGCATAAAAGAAATTTACCCAAAATGCAATCAAATATATAAATTCTAATTCACAATCCCTTGTCAAACTAGAACTAACATGCAATTAAGTTTGCTATCTTGGGAGATCAATCCAATCTAAAACAAACAACATGCCATCATCAATTCAATCAATTTAATCACACAATTATCATCAAATTTATCTCAAATAACTCAATTAACCATAACAAAGCTTCACTCAACACCTAGTATAAGGAAATCTACTCAAACATGACTAACAAAGCAATTAATAAAGCATAAAGAGAGAAGAGAGTAAGAAATTCTCATTGATATAAAATGGAGATCTTCAAATCATCAAATTCCTCCTTTGATTATCCAAAATCCATGAAAACCATTGTGCTCCTCACTTTCTCTCTCCAAAATTTGAGAGTTTCTCTCTCTAAAAACCTAAAACTAACCTAAAAAAACTATTCTAAACTGAAAAAATCCCTTTCTTTAATGAGCAAAAAAAAAATCTATTTATACCCCTTACAAAATTGCTTAGGAAGCTCCGCAAAAAGTCAGCTGAAACGGGAAAAGGTCCGACCGAACTCTGTGTAGGTTCGGTCAGACTCAGGGTAGGTTCGGCCGAACTCAGGGTAGGTTCGGTCGAACCTCCCTGATCCTTGTTTGGTCGAACTTTCCTGGTTCGACCCCTCCTGTAAACATGCTGAAAACTTGGTTGAAACTGCCTTGGAGGTTCGGTCGAACTTTTCAAAAGTTTGACCACACCTTGGTTCGACCGAACCTCTTAGAGGTTCGGCCACACCTCCTCTTGAACTTCCTCTTCTTGCTTCCTCTTCTTCCCTTTTGCTCCTCTTGTCTTTGTCCATGCCTCCATACTTGGCCAAGGGGCTTCCCGTGCTTAGGACCGTCATGGAACCTGCAAAAGATAGCAAAGATCACGAGAGCATGGGGATGATGAAATTATGCATAAAGATTATCAAAACAAGTGCAAATAAGCATACTTTTCATCCATAAAAGAAAAGGAAGCCATAAGAGGAGAAAAGAGGTAGAAAACCTAAGAAAAACAGGAGAAAAGAGACCAATACACTACCCCTAAGGGTAACATAAATGTCACTCATCAGATAACCTTTCTTAAAAAGCTCTCCATTGTGGATTTCAAAATTGGCCGCACGCTTTTTCATTGCGACCATCTCTGGGTAGGTATATAGCAAGGTGCTGTCTGTTAAGTAAGCTCGGATGCCATCCATCCAGGTTGAACTTCGATCTAGGGTTCCAGTGGGTTCCTCTTCGATGCTCCTTTTTTCCATCACTTCTCAGAAAACTAACTTGGGTGTGCCACAAGAAGCAAATGTGCCAGACAACCTATTAATTTTTGAACTTCTTTTACAGTGCGGGGCGACTGCATGTCTATGACCGCCTGTATTTTTTCCGGGTTGGCCTTTATCCCCCTTTGATCTATCAGAAATCCGAGGAACTTCCCATACTCAACTCCAAAAACACACTTCTTGGGATTAAGCATGACCTGGTCCCGTCTGAGTGTGGCGAATGTTTCTCGGAGATCTTTAAGATGGTCCGTTTGAAGTTTGGATTTGACTATCATATCATCAATATACGCCTCCATATTCCTTCCTATTTGATTAATGAAGACTGTATTAATCATTCTTTGGAAGGTAGCAGGCGCATTCTTCAAACCAAACGACATCACAGTATAGTAGAATAACCCCTGATCAGTGACGAATGCAGTCTTTTCTTGATCTTTCTTCTACAAGGGTATCTGATGAAAGCTTGAATAGGCGTCCATAAAGCTCATCAAGGCATGGCCGGCTGTAGAGTCAACAAGACTGTCAATCTTTGGAAGGGGATAACTATCCTTTGGACATGCCTTGTTCAAGTCTGTATAGTCTACACACATGGGCTAGGTTCTTTTCGGCTTCTTTACGAGCACAATATTGGCAACCCAATCAGGGAAATAGCATTGCCGAATGAACCCAGCATCTAACAATTTTTTCACCTCGGCGGCTGCCGCTTGGCTTCATTCCTCACCGTGGTTCCTTTTCTTTTGTCTTACCGGCTTCTTTTTATGGTCCATAGCAAGCTTGTGGACGGCTAGATCCGGGCTAATGCCTGACATCTCATCCACCTCAAAGGCAAAGATGTCTTTGAATTCTTTTAACAAGTTGTGCAAGTCTGCACCAAGTTTAGCAAAAGCAGTCGTCCCCACCTTGACAGTTCGTTCAGGACGAGAGTCATCTAGTACGATGTCCATGTGCTCACCAGCCGGCTGGGGACAGAGTTCATCCGGCCGTTCACCGGTAAATGATTGCTATTGCTTATCTTTTTTCTCGGCCACCATTTGGTTGGCCTTTCTCTTCTTGCTGGCTGCTGTAGCAATGACGCGGCTTCCTAGACTTGGTCAAGGTCAGTAGTTCTCCACTGTGGACGGATGCGACCACAGTGGGTTTGACATCAGAAAGATAACACTCCCTTGCCATCTTTTGGTCTCCCCGAAGGGAGCCGACTGTTCCATCATCCTTCTCAAACTTGAGGAGCATAAGAGAAGGAATGATAACAGCCTTGGATTCATTCAAAGTGGGACGCCCCAAAATCATGTTATAGGCCGTCAGCTTTTCAACAACTAAGAACCGGACCACCATATGACGTCCCTCTTCCTTTTCTCCCATCTGGATGGGCAAGTCTATTCGACCTACCGGATGCACAACTCCACCTCCAAATCCGACTAAGGGATGAGAGACCTTGTGCATGCTCTCAGGCTTGTACTTGAGTTTGGTTAAGCACTTGTGGTTGATGAGATTAGAGGAGCTGCCTGTGTCTATGAGAATTCGGCCAACCTTTTTGTTGGCCACTTTGCATTCGATGATAATGGGGTCATCATGCGGCCTCCAGACATTGCCCCTGTCTCCCTCAAAGATGAAAACTTCAGGGAAAGTGTCCTTAGACGCCTGCCCCTCATCGACTGAGCTGACATCTAGCCGCCTGATGTAGTATTTGGTTCCCCGAAGGTTGGGCTGCCTCCAGCATAGCCACCTGCTATTGTATTGGTCTTTTCTTTGTTAGTATCAGAACTATTAGCAGAGGGAGGCTTCTTCTTGGACGACTGCCCAGGGTTAGTTTGCAGGGTAACCTTGGACCTCAAAATATAAGACTTGAGAACTCCTTTATCAGCTAGACAGTTCAACAGCCGCTTGAGACTAAAGCATTAGTTGGTGTCATGGTCAATATCCTCATGGTAGTGGCAATATTTATTTTTGTTCCAATTTTTGGCGGAACCTTTCATAGCAACCGACTTCTCAATAGATACCCGATCCTTAATCTCCATGAGGATGGAGTAACAGTCTTTATTGAATTCATAGTTCGGAGAGTATGTTTTTGTTTCCTTCTTTTTCTTCGGATACAGGCGACCGAGCTCTGCAACATCAGTAAACAGTCGAATTCAAAGAAGTTTGACAAAAAAGAGAGTTGGCCATTACATCCAGCTAAGAAAGAAAAGAAGTATGTATAGGCCACCTCATCAGACAGTCCTTGAATCAGAATTTTAATCAGATTGAACTGCCTGATATACGAGCATATCCCTTCCTTCTCACCCTGCTGTATAGCTCCCAAGTCAAGACTTGTTTTCTTTGCAGGGATATTCATTGAGAAGTTTGACGTAAACAAGTATGCAAGCGTCTTGAAGCTATTGATGCATCCGGCTGGCAGGTTGCCGAACCATTGTTGGGCGACGCCCTTCAATGTGGCCGAGAAGCATCTACACCATGCGACATCATCCAACCCTTGAAGATACATAAGGTTGGTGTATGCCATCAGGTTGTCTTCTGGGTTGGTGGTACCGTCATAGGCTCCTACCAACATATTTTTCACCTTGGCCGGCTGTGCGGCCTCAGTTATTTCCTTGGAGAATGCATAGAGTTGTTCTCCAAGTCTTAGCAGTCGAATCTTCCAGTCCAAGGGTTGGACATTATGTGCCGCTGGCCCCTTGAAGAGGGTCGGCTGCATGTAAGGCTGTCCATACGGCATGTACGACTGTTGAGGCGCATACGGGGCCGCATGGAGGATCTGAGGGACTAGAGTGGGCGGACATGCCGCCTGTTTGGTCCTCTCGGTTTGATTGTGAAAGCCTCATTAAGGTATTCTGAAAGATTTCTAGCAAGTTCGACGTTAAAGCCGACTCCGACAGTTGTATGTTCTACTTATGCTGGATTAACATCTGGGCATCAGAATAAGTTTTCCTTGAACCATCCGGCTGTACATGCCGGATGGCCTTCCTTTTCCCTAGCTTAGGGAACCAAAGTTTAGCCAAATTTAACAAGGGCCTCTGCCCCTCCCTAGGTTTAGCGTAAGGAGTGGCCTCTCGGTCTTTGACCGGCTTATTCCTCCCAGAATGAGAGGGCTTTTTGGCCGACTGCTCCTTGGTAGGGACATCAATCCGTTTATCGATCAGGTCCTTAATCTCCCCTTTGAAACTTGTCATGAGGGTCAATAGCTCGTTTTTGGTGAAGGGGACGGAGCCTTCGACCGCTTGGGGTTGACCAGTCGAATGGTCGACCGGTTCACTAGGGCCCGCCTATTCGCTATTCCGTTCCCTCATTTTGATGGGACGGATGCGCCGAGTTCTTAGGGACCCTTCAGGGGCCGTGTGTGTGTCGACCTCATAATCGTCATCTGTATCCTGGTCTGTATAGACCTGGACATCGGCCATAGGCCGTTTCTCATTAAGAGGTGGTACAGGTTCTTGTGAAGTCATCTTAGAAGTACTCTCCCCACAGACGGCGCCAAATGTTTTGGGGTTTTTTGTATGTCTTGCGGGAGAGTTACAACATCAAGACTGACCTCTGGACGCCTGTACCTGCAAAACAACGGAGACTCCTGTGGGTGGGAGTTCCGCCTTCGACGATCAAGTTAGAACGTGTTCGGATGTAAAGATGTAGAAAGTAAAGGGATCAGGGTCCTCTTGAAAGGGGAGTGATCATCTGACTGCCAGAGACAGTCTCGATATCCGAGCCTTAACTCTCAAAGAGTGCTATTAATGCTGGGTTTAATGCGCAGCAATCAATGTACACGTGTGTTTGGGAATTTTCTGGAAGTTGTTCCTGTGAGGGAACATCTCCCTTTTATAGGGTCAAAATGTGTGCCCAGTACTAGGTTTTCAGAAAACTAGGACTGATTGGGCTTGCCTAGGTATTTGGGTTGTTAAAGGCCATTTTCCTAGCTGGCAATCTGCCTGCCACGTGTTATGGCCTGATTGGTCCACCTTGGACCTCTCACGAGGTGACACGTGGCGAGCTCTGGTTGGTCCACGTTGATGACACGTGGCATAGATCCATTGGTCCACGTGGCGGGGAAAAATCCCCTCATCAGAATGTATATTGTTTCACAAGTTTTGTGAAAATGGCAACTAGTGGAGCCCGACTAGGATAGTAAATACGGAGTGCGATCTGTTATGTATTTTTGTAAATCTAAATACGGTCTGCGTACCGTTGCGTATTTTTGTACCTTAATATTTAGATTAATCCTAGTCGTAGTAACAAGTAATTGCACATTTGGCGGAGATGTCTCGAAGACGACATTTTTAAGAGGACAAGCCAAGAAATTGCATTGAAGACCTACGGAGGATGGAAGACTCAAGGGGTCATGCTAGTTGCCAAATGCATCTTTTACTTATGTTTTTCTATATATAATTGTGTTTTTATATGATTGAATGGTATGATAGATGCATGTTTAGGGTTTCAAATGTTGCGATGATTAATTAAGTTCACTTAAATCAACCAACCTAGAAACCCTAGGTCCCTATAATATTGAGCCAAACTTGCCATTCCAAGAACGACACTTACCGAACTAATGTGCGTGGTGATGGGCTGCGCTAAAGCAAGGCATCACCGCTTCCCTAAGAACGTAAGGTATACTAGGTATACAAGTTGTCTTGGTTAAGCCCAACGATATCAGTAAGGAGTCCTTAGATGTCATGGCAAAGGAGATAAAATGTCAAGGAAGCATTAGATGCGACGTTTTATCGAACCAAGAGTAGCTTAGAGCAATTAGCAATTGGATTGCTTACCTTAAAATATTAAGTGTTAAGACAAGCTAAAGCATGCTTAATCACTTTATGATTTTTGGGATCTTGGAATCGTTTTATTCTTGCCTAAAAGGGACAAATTTTAATGCGTGGATAAGACGCGTAATTAGATTGAAAGTTTTCATTTATGATTTGAATTTCAAATATATTATGTTATGAACTTGATAAATGGTTATACTTGCACTTATATTTGTAGAATTCTAAATCAAATTATGTTGTTTTCAATGATTGATAAAGGAAATCTTTTGAGAATGGTTCTCAAAGAATGGAAAGACATTTCTAAAATACAACCTCTCATAATTGACTTTTATGACTTAAGTCCGAAAGGACGGTTGGATATCATGTATTCAAAATACTGGGTAGTTTTGATGAACATAAAATATTGAGTTGGAAAACTCAAATTGTCAATAGTTGACAACCAACGTATCTTTTCACTTCATACACAAATGAGTAGGACTCATTGATGTAGCAATTCAAGTACGAATCAAAGGAAAAGATGGAACTTTGTTTCACGGCACATTAGATGCTTAATTATGCCTAACAAAGTGTAAAAGTCAAGCACTTAAAGAAATGATTCTTAAAGTTATGAGATGGTGTATGATAAGAAATATAGGAAACAAGGAACAAAGGAAAGGAATAAGATTCCTTTTCTACCCATGAGTTCATGTTATTATGGCTAACTTTGCAATTCGATATCTTCACAAGTATTGGATATTGCTTGAGTGTTCTACTTTGAAAGTGACCTCAAACCGTTGAAGACAAGCGAAGTTATTGACTTACCAGCTTAGAATGAAGCAAGTAGTGCTATATCAGTTGTAAGGTCACTTGTTTTGTTTAAAGTCCTTTGAAGCCAAGGCTGAAACAAATAATGGTTATTGTGTTCCATAATCAGCAAATGATCCGTTTACACACGGAAAGACGGATATTCAAAGTAAAAGAGCAATAGTTGCGGGTTTTATTTTAATGGCATGGTGGTCTAATTCATGAGTCAAGAATGCTAGATTATAAACAAACATTTACCTAACATGAAAACTCACAAGGCTCAAGTCATGGACATGATTTGTGTTCCAAACATCTTTAGCAATGTCACATCGACAAGAGTGTACTCAAGGCACTATTAGATAGACTCTTGATAGTTGATCGATTCTAAATTGTTCTAAGACAAGCAAGTCTTACTTGTTGAAATCGACAAAGAAATTAATGGAACTATTGTGCTTGGCATAAACAATTGACTCCAAAAGCTAAAGAGGATTCCATTACTTCAATGTCTCACAAGAATGTGGCTACATTCACCAAATGTGAACAAACTGGACCTTGAGTAGCTTAAATGTTCAGTGAAGTATAGAATCGACTTGGAAAGATATTAAAACGTCTAGATTAGATCGGATCGAGCGTTGTTTGCTTGAGCCAAGAGTGATCATATCAAACTTATGAAATTGAAATTTCATAATGAGCTCCACAAAGAATATAGTATGTCTTGGTGGAGACCTCGATGCCATTTGGAAATGACTCGAATGATGATGGATCACATCCCTTCCTATAAAGTTCTTAAAGATTTGCACAAATGACTAGTGTTACACTAAACAAAAGTGTCGAAGCTAAGAAAGGACACCATATTAAGTTATGGATAGAAATAGTTTCTAGCGTGTTTTCAAGTATATGTCTAGGGCTCATGACTCAGTGGGAGTTCATTGGCTCTGTGGGAGCTAAGTGGCTCAATAAGGGCTAAGGTAGCTCGAGAAGGAGCAAACTGTTTGTTTCACAACGAACTTTTACCCAAAGACAATATACATGTCTCTTTATAATTATTTAAGTGAGACTACGGGCATTACTTCCACAACCTAATTGAGAACATAGTATTTTTTACTCTGAGTGGTGTCTTTTTGGAAAGTAACACATTTCCAAAACGACAAGTGGGAGGAAAATGAACTCGATGACCATCGAGATTAGCAACAAACTAGAACTGAGAATCTCCGAAGGCTTTAGAAGGGCTTCATGAGAATGATTGATCAAGAATACTCAAAGGACTTTACAAGTGCCTTAAATGAGAATTCAATACTCACAAAACTTTAGAAGTGGTGGAGTAAGATCAATATAATCAAAGGGCTATAAAAGCACATTGAAACTCAGTGTTTGACGCAATTACCCTGTATAGGTATAAAATTCACCAAAGGCTTGGATTGAATCCTATAAATTTCTATTAAGTTAGAAATAAACCTAAGACATACAAGCATACTATTTACCATTGGGATGGTGAGGGAATAATGGTTAGAGGCCATAAAATCCGAAATAGACTCCATGTTTGTAAATCATGTTTGAAACTTGATTAATTTGCATGAAGGGTGAACGACCCATCAATCGCAAATAAGTTTTCAAGGAGGAAACTAACAAATGTGGAAATGTATATGCATACATAGCTAGATTAGTTGAAAAGGATATTCACGGCGTTGATAAACCTATTCACTAATCGGAATGCTTAAGTCTGTTCGTGATTATTCTAACAAAATTGCGCATATGAAATATGGCAAAATAAATAATGAAACCGCCTTCTTAAAATGGAATTTGAGGAAATCCATTGTGGGATTAAGTGAAGCATTGCATGTAGGAATTGGAACATATTGAAAGGAATGGTGTCCTTCCAACAAGTGTATTATTCTAGTAGAGGGTTCAGAATTATTAGAAAGCTAATTCTTCAGTAAGGTCAAGTGATCGGAATGCCTATGTGGAAGCCGCTTCCGATCAATAATATTAATGTACAATTAATATTACAGCTTAATCTTGACTAAACCCTTCAGGTCGAACCCAATCGAACAATCGATCCGAGACGACGAATCAATCCAAAGGATTTGATGAGTCGTCAGAGTTTTACGAACAAAGACGTCGGATATCGAGCTTAGAGCGTCGAGACCAAGCGTCGCAAGTCGAATCGAATTTAGAATTCGACGAGACGTGAAATCAATCAAGTAACAAGTTCGAGCCTAGCCGTAGCCTCGCATTGGCCTAGCCATGTGAGTGCTAGGCTAGGCAAGGTCCCAAGCAATGCGTGCCTAGAATCCCCTAGCACACGCACGTCACATGGCACAAGCACCGCAAGATGCGTGCATGCGTGTGGTGTGGTTGTGCATGCGTGGCTAGGCGTGCTAGCATAGCAGCGCTAGCCATCGCATCATCCTAGGCATAGGCTAGCACAACCCGCAAGCATTGCAGGATGGTGCGTGCTTGCTAGCATGCTAGACCAAGCACCCAACCATCGCTAGCCGCAAGCATGGCACATGCTAGCATCGTGCTAGACTGTGCGTGCTTGCTAGCCAAGTTGGGCCAGGCATTGCTGCATGCTGTGCTTGTGTGCTTGCTTAGGTGCTCCAAGTAGCGACACACTATGTGTGCTAGGCCTCGCATAGCAGCAGCCCAGCCCTCGCATAGGAGCAGCCCAGCCCTCGCCTAGCAGCGCATAGGAGCATCCCAGCATGCGTGGCTTGCTAGCAGCACGCATGCATGGGCGTGCTGGCTAGACAGCCTAGCCTTGGCAGCAAAGGCAAGCTGCCAGCCAGCCAAGTGGAAGCCGGACAAGGTGGGAACCAATGATTGGTGTTTGCCTTGGGGAGCAAGGTGGGTTGGTCCCCTCCCTTGGTGGTCCTCACCTTCTCCCTCTCCTCCTATTGCCACTTGTAACTTGTTGATTGAATTGCAATTTTATTTTGTTTTGATTAAAATAAAATAGGGAAAATTGCAAATCTCCCACATTGATTGAGAATGGGAAATCAAGGTTCATTTCCCTATAAATACCCAAGTTTTGGGATTTGGGAAGAACACTTGAGTGGAACTAAAAAGGCATCTCCTTTGAAAATTGAGAAAACCTTAAGTTCGTAAAACTCTAGTTTTTATGGTCAAGTCCCGACTAACCTTCGGGACTAGGACCGTTCGGGTCGGGTTCGTGGGTACGAGCCGTTGGAGACCTTCGCATTTGCGCGGTTCAAGTTTTGAAGTAAGAGCTCGGGATCGAGCGAAGCACGTGCCAAGGGTATGAATGTCTTTTCCTTCTCTCTCTTAATTGTTGTTTAATTTGTGATTGCATGCTTGGTTGCCTTAATTAGTGGGCGGGTCTTGGGCGGGTTTCTCTTCCGCGTAGAGTCGGATTCTACGAAACCCAACACATGTATTCTCATAAAGTTAATAAAAGGTTTGGCTTATGGAGAATCATAAAAAATTCTTATGAACAAGAAGTTTAGTGGGAGCAAGAGTCAATCTTATATGGTCCAACAAAAAGTTTATGAACTCTATTGTGAAATGACTGTCAAATGCTAAATGCTTAGATTTGAATGGATTTTCGACAATAGACCAAGCAAAAGGCGATACTTAGTACACAGTGGGAATTAAGATCTATTGGATAGACTTAATGAAATGTTTAAACGAGTAGAGGAATTTACCGTGTTAAACATGAAGGACTTGGAAAGGCTTTCGACCCATATGTATAAAACTAAGTAAATGTTTGAACTAAGTATAAGCTAGACAAATACTAATTCAAACAAGAAAGACTCTAGTAGAGACTTTCAACCGTTTAACATAGCAAATAGTTTAACAAGACTCGGTGAAACTGGATGAGCTTAAAGGTCACATGAATGGAATAATATTGGGAACAATTCTGCAATTAAAACCATTATGTGTGCTATGATATGGAGTCTTCACTCAACTTACATGCTTAGAGCATGAGAAGTATCAAATACCAATCAATTTAAATCTAAGTAATGGATTGTTAGATTATGATCAAGAACATCCAAAAGTACTTGGATAAGTAGAAGGGATGAGTTCTTGACATATGGAAACAAATGTAATTTGAAAATTGATGATGCAAGCACATCCTTAGCAAGGATTAGATCCTTCATATGGAAGTTGTTTATAAGCACGAGCTAGAATGCGTCGTGGCTTGAGACCATGGACGCGCATCCATGTATAATGTGCGGAAATTTAAGATAAATTTCCATAATCACAAGTGATTAGGGTCTCCCAAATCATTGTGAGCCGTTTAGAATGAAATCCGAGCAAAGCACCATCAGAATATTGTTGCCTGGAAGGCAATAATAAGAAAGTGTTCAATGGAAAGTTCGTTGTCGAACGTTGATTATTGGTTGTCAAGTTGAAAGATCTCAAGTCATGAAAATGAGTAGGAGCCATCACTTGGACAATAAGTCCTAAATCACATATGATCCATAACACTCTCAAAATTTTATCATCTTATTATGAAATTGTTCGATAATGAAGATGCTAAGATTTGCAAAGTAATAATAACTAAACCTATGCAATAAGTGAACGACAACATTCACTAGAATTGCATGAAGGAAATCAAGCATATTAAATATGGGTATGATTTCTATATTTGTTTTGTGAAGAGTGTTACTCTTGAAACATTTGGAGAAAACCATTTTTCATAAAATGAAACGTTGAAAAGTTTCATGGTGGAATAAAATTTTACTAATAAAATTCCACAAACTATTTAATTGTAATTTAGAATTAAATAATGAGTCCATTCGATTTTTGAGAATATTCAAAATAGGGTATCAAGACCATGTCTTGGATAAAGAAACACCTGTTAAGTGAACATTGAATATTACAATCGAAAATTATCCCTAATCAAGGTCATTTAAATGATGGACGATTAATGACCACTTGAGATTAGTGTGTAGTATTATTTATAGCATCATTTCTTGTGCTACGAGGACATGATTGTCATAAATCATTTGCACAGGTATTGGTTTAAAACTATACTAGATTGATCTATGAGAATACTTTAAGAGATTTAAAATCGTTATAAGTATATTTCTCATTATAGCTATCGGAACCTTTTTCCTTGATCATGAGTATTGTAAGTTCTCTTGTTTGAGTACTAGCCCGTTTTGATGTTGTTAAACGTCTGCCGTAAATAGGGATTATAACGGCAACACACGGGCGGCTAGGTCCTCTTAGTAAGGGAAGCTAACAATGAAAGACTGGGAATGTCCCCCTATTCACAATAGGGAACATGTCTTTGTTGTTTACAAGGCCTCTCGAAGAGCGAGACTGTGAAAATGCATGGCCGTGCTCAGATGTGTTTTGGAAATCATCTGGTAAGTGATAGTCAAACTCAAAAATCGAGAAACACTTCTGGATGTAATAAGGATGATGAAGAATCTTACCTTGTAGTTCATGAAGAGACCTTAAGTGACATAGGAAATGGGCTATACACTAATTGCACACTTGTCTGGAAAGACAAGTGGGAGATTGAAAGGAATGGTGTCCATCCGATAGAGGGTTAAGAATTATTAGAAAGCTAATTCTTCAGTGAGGTCAAGTGATTGGAATGCCTAGGTGGAGGCCGCTTCCGACCAGTAATATTGATGTGTAATTAATATTACAGCTTAATCTTGACTGAACCCTTCGGGTGACACCCAATCGAGTAACCGATCCGAGGCGACGAATCAATCCGAAGGATTCGATGAGTCATTAGAGTAATACGAACAGAGACGTCAGATATCAAGGTTAGAGCGTCAAAACCGAGCGTCGCAAGTCGAGTCGAGTCGAGCGTCAAAAGGGATATCAAGTCTCTTTTCCATATAAATACCTGAGTTTTGGGTTTGGGAAAAACCACTTGAGTTGAACTCAATAAGGCGTCTCCCTATAGGTGAGAAAACCTTTAAGTTCGTAATACTCTAGTCTTTTATTGGTCTAGCCCCGACTAACCTTTGGGGTAGAGGCCGTTCGGGTCGGGATTTGAAGGTGGACTCCGTAGGAGGCTCTCGCGCTTGCGGAGCTAAGGCTTTGAAGTCCAAGCTCTATAGGAGCGAAGCACACGTCGAGGGTAAGAATGTCATATCCCTTTCTCTTTGTTTGTTGTTTAATTATGTGATTTCATGCTTAGTTGCTTTAATTAGTGAGTGGGTCTTGGGCGGGTTTCTCTTCCGCGTAGTGTTAGACGCTACAAAACCCAGCAGTTTCGACCTCAATGTCATATGTATCATGGTCCGATTGGACCTCAGCTTCGGCCGTAGGCCGTTTTTGACTAGGAGGCGGTACAAACTCTTGTGAAACCATCTTAGAGGTACTCTCCCCACAAACGGTGCTAAATATTTTGGGGTTTTTTGTGTCCCTTGGGAGAGTTACGTCACCAAGACTGGATTCCGGTCGCCTGTACGTGCAAGACCACAGAAGCTCCGCTTGTTCGGAGTACTGCCTCCGACGATCAAGTAGGTATAGATTCGGAGTAAAAGAGTGTAAAAAAGTAAATATCTTCTCGGATTCCGAGATCAGGTGTTTTCTTTATTTTTGAGAATAATAAATTATGTAATCATTGAACGTGCCACTAAAATGGGGGGAATCTCCCTATTTATAGGGTCCTTGGGATTTGTGCCCCTGTCCTAGGTTATGGTAACCTAGGACTAATGGGCTGCGTTGTTTTACGGTGGTCTAGGGAATTGGGCCTTGAAATCCGCCAATCCCATATGGGGTATCTACTTGCCACGTGTCTAGCCCTGGTAGGTCCATTCTGGGCTCTCCCTAGTGTTTCGGGGTTTTTGGAGTCCCTCGGGAGAGTTACAATTCCAAGAATGGATGTCGATCGTCTGTACCTGCAAAACCACGAAAACTCCGATTGGGTGGAGTTCTGCCTCCGACGATCAAGTTAGAACGTGTCCGGATGTAAAAAAGTGCGGAATGTAAAGGTTTTTCTCTCAGATTCCGAGAGAATTCTGCAATTAATATTTCTCGGGTTTTGTGTATATATCTGAATGTGTAATAAATGACGATTTTCCTCTATTTATAGTGTTTTGGGTCAGTTCCCCTTTCAGTGGTTGGAGTGCCACGTGTCACCAGAGGGTTGGTTCTCTCAAAACCTCTCTGATGCTAACACGTGTCAGCACGCGATCGGCCCACATGGACAGGGGGGTATTTTTACCCTAAATAGTTGCCCCTCACAGGTGTGACTGGTGTCACAATCTGAGAAGGTGACGCTTCGCCTTCTTCTCTCTCCTTTTTTATTATTTTTTTTTTTATTTTTTTAGGTGATGGTTCGCCTTCTGAGGGATTCCCTCTATAAGTAGAGGTTCCCCCCCCTCATTTTCCCCACTTTGCCATTTTTGTGACATTTTCTAAGAGTAGAGCTCTGATACCGGCTGCTATTTCTTGCACAACCGTCTTTCTTTTCCTCACTCAACCGGCTACCGTCTGAGTGCTCATCCCTCAAAACCTATTAAAACCGCATGGGGTCCTTTGACTGATTCCCTTTGCTTTTAATACACTCATAGCCGGTCAATCGTCTGGGGTATCATCAAGCAAAACTATAGAGGAACGTCTGGGTTTTTCATCAATTTTTAATTGCTCTTCAAGAGGGTACATCCGGGCAACCGACTGGGTATTTAGCAAGCAACCATGACATTTCCGGCTGTTGATCCAAATAGCCAACCTCCCCCATACTCAAAACATCTTTGAGGTACCGTCTCCACCCCTTGCAAATTTTTTGAGTTTTTCCGGTTATATAGCTTGTAAAGAATAATGGACTCACCCAACACACACACGGCACGGCCTAGGACAGTTGTCAGCCGATCACTGGATACGGCTGAGTCTAGGAGTGTGGATGCCGTCTGGGGGCGTTTGGACCACCCGTACTCTTCCACAAATCCGACCGTCTCTGTTCATGTGCAGGACAAAATAGCTCGGACGAGACGGACGGCTGTAGACCCCGACTACCGATCAGACGGCTCAGCTGATGCTCCTGTTGACCTTGTACATTATGACCATCCAGGTGTACCTAGCACACCTAGTGATGACATTTTAGAGGAGTCCAAGGACATAGGCGGTGAGGAAACCGTCCAACAGTCAGACTTTAAAGAGTCTTCCTTAGAACCGGATGCTCCCTAAGGGGATGAGGAGGCGTATAAATGGCCCTCCATCAATAATCCAACAGAGGCGCACATGTCCGCCAGGGATGTTGTTACTCTGAACGCCACCTTCCCCGGATTTATAAAGAAGTGCCCGGTTGGTGATGGATGGGAGATTGTAGTACCGCCTACAGAGGTAACCGTCGTCTGAGATGACAACCTTGATCATGCCGACGACTATTTCGGCTGCTATGAGGCGGCATTTAAAGCCGGCCTCCGGTTCCCCTTCCACAATGCAATAATAGCCATTCTAAGAGGCTACAACCTTGACGTTTGGTAGTTAACATCCAACTCCTGGGTCAACATATTAAGATATATAGCCCCCTGCGAGATGCAGGACATAACGCCTAGCTTGGAGGTGTTTGCCCATATGCACTACCTTAGCCGTGCCCCAGGCGGCTGGAATGCGTGGTATATATTGACCACGCACCCGAAGTACATGATGACTCTAGACAAGCCGTCTAAATGAAGCAACTGGAAGAGCAAGTTTTACTTGGTTTCTTCTCCATCTTTGCGTTTGAACCGCCGGTTGCGTCACTACAATAAGCACCCAGCTCTCCTTGGAAAGAAATGCGCCCTTCCTAATGTACCAGAAGAGGCCTGGATGCAAATAATGGAGACGGGGCTCTTCAAGAGAACCTCCATGCCCCTGGATGATGGGACTGAAATCATTGTCCCCAAGAACTAGGTCCCTCATCCAGACTGGCTAAAGGACGAGGCGTTCCTTTCCGCCTGTGGCCTTAGCACAATGTTTAACAGACGTATGTTGACTGATAACTGACACTTTATGTTGTCTGTATCATTCTTGAATGTCATTTGACTTTTTGATTTTCTTTTTTGCATGTAAAGGATTAGAGATGGTGCCTCTAGAGAAGACGCCTGCTAAATCTGTTGCTCATATCCGGAAGGATCAGTTGGAGAGAAAGAGGGCCTAACTGGCGGCCAAGGACGATGGGGTAAACTCTGTTTATTTTTACTGTCTGTATAGTTTGATGTCAATTCTGATATTAACTGGTTACTCTATTTCTTTTTCAGACGGGGAGCAAGAATGTTCTTTGCTCCCTTGAAAAAATGCTAAAAAGACCGGTTGAGGAGCCATCTCATCCTCCTTCCAAGACAAGGAGGGTTCCGGTTGCCCTTACCTCTTCTGGAAGGCCGCATGTGCCTGACAGGACAACCTCAGCAGGCAAGAGCCTGAAGGACCTCAGTCTAAACACCGAGCCGACTGAGGTTGAGACGAGGGAGCCTGAGACGCCCTCGAGCCGGCATCTTGCTGTAGCAACTGGCTCCAATGCGGCTGGGGGTGGGGTGACCCCTTAGCCTGAAAATCAAGGTATGGCCTTCACCTGTGATTCCCCCTGGTCGCTTCGGCCTATGCGAGTCAAGTCCTAAGCTACCTAATCATGGGATTCTTTAGGCAGCCGACAGAATATAAGTGCCGCATATGCTCAATACTTAACGAATGACTCTGTTGGTGCAGATGCCTCTTATCGTTGGCCTGACCTCCAACAATATGTAAAGAGGATGCTGAGTCCGAGAAAGAGGCGGTGCCGGGTGTGCACCGGGTCAACATTAACCGCATCAACTCGCTGCTTGCTGAGGTAATTTGTCGGTTGGGAGTACTTTTGTATAATTTACTCTTTTTGCCGGATGTACCATAATTGGGAGACTAAGCCTTTTCCGGCTGATTTTGTAGGTGATGTTAAGGGTAGACGGCCTCAAGGTTCCCTTAAGGAAGAAGCAAGAGGAGGTAAGAGACGCCAATAGGCGGGCGGCTAATCTCATTGATGTTACAAAATACAACACTTTAATGTATGAAATACAAACTAAAAGCCGGGAGATGAAACAGGAGGAGCTTATCAAGGAGCTCACTGCGGTTGTTGACACGGCCAACAAGTAGGCGGCTGACTTTGAGCTGCAAGTGAAAAACCTCCAGGCCGATGTCAAAGCGCTGGGGGGTGCCGACAAGGTGAACTTCCAACTTAGGGAATACGTCTCCAGGCTGAAGAACGAGCTGGCCCAGACGCAGGCTGATCACAAGGCCGAGCTTGCAGCCGAGCAGGACCGGCTGGTTACTGAAAATGAGCAGGACTGCGAGGCTCGCATGAAAATGGCCTTGTCCCTCATCCACCCGGACACCGAATGGGAGTTCTTTGAGCTAAGGTACAAGTATGCCACCGGGGTGTACGATGCTTAGACTCTTCGGCTTGAGAAGCTGGCTCCCTTTGAGGAATGAGCAGGCATTGAAGATCAGGAGGAGGAGCAGGCGGAAGAACGAGCGTCGACTGATGCTAATCAGGCCGAGCAAACTCAGGATGCTCCTCCATCCGGCCAGGGCCAGACGTCTCAACCTCAGATGCAGTGAGCTTTAATTTTTTATTTCCGGCCTGCATGCCGAGTATCTCATGTATTCTCTTTCTCCCCAAACGTAGTTCTGGCTGACAATTATTATTTTATAGAATTTACCGACTGAGTCGGTTTTGCCCATATTTTCCTTTGATATAATTTGCTTCAATATTTTTGCAATTTTCTAGTATGCTCGTACAAATCTTTCTTTTTGCCAAGTGACTCAGCACATGCGGTGTGCCGGATGCATTGTCTTTACCTGCCCCTGGACGGTTGTTTGCTTGATATTGCCCAACTCTATGCAGGTAGCCGTCCAATCAAGCATCCGGACGAATAGACAGACGATCATTGGCCGTCTTTAGAGAAATTTCTCAAATTATTTTTCAAGTTGGATCAGTAGGCGGGTTAAGCTAGGGACCAACCTAGATTACTCTATTTACCGGCTGTGATTTAGCCCTTAGCGTAATCAGTCTTGGCCAGTTGCATATTAGCAAGCGGCCATTGGCCGGATGTACGTATCATGTTTTAGCTGCTAAGGCTTTGGCCTTGCTTAGTTTGGATTTGTAACCGGCTTTAGTGACTTAGGGTAAAGATCGGTTATATTTTACCAAGATATCAGTTACCGTTTGTGTTGCTTTGAAGCAACGACCGGTTGTATCTAGGTTTCAAATTATTCAAACGGCCGTGAGTTGTCTTTAACCTAGGTAGTCGGTTAAAGCCGCTTGAGTTGTGATTTATAGAACAATGTACCACCCGAATGGGAGATGCTCTCTGCGACGAATCACCCAAATGGCCGTCGCCGGTTTCCTGCTCATGTAAGAGCAGTCGGTTTGAAGGCTATCCGGCCATTGGCCTTATAAATAGTTGCTAAGTTTGGGCAGACATATGCCTGGTTGTGCATTGCACGGATGGGACTGTATACAAGAAAACATAAATAAAGCATCTTTTCATTAACATACTCTACTTACAAAGATTTACAAGTCTTTAGAAGTAGTACTTTTTAAAGTTATCTACATTCCAAGTTCTTGCTAGCTGTCTCCCGTATGGAGTTTCCAGGTGGTTTGTGTCGCCTCTAACTTCTTCAAAAATCTAGTAGGGGTCTTCCCAATTAGGGGTCTGCTTTCCTTGCTCATTGGCCATACCGGTTGCCTCCATTTTCCGTAACACAAAGTCCCCCACTTTTAAGGGCCGTTTGTGTACTCTTTTGTTGTAGGCTCTTGTCATTCTTAGACGGTATATCTTACGACGCAATGTGGCATTGCCCCTGCGCTCCGGGAGTGAATTCAATGCTAGACGCATTGCCTCCCAATTAGCCTCTTCATCATAAGGCATGATTCAAAGTGTTGGCTCGTAATGTTCAATAGGCAGGATGGCTTCAGTGCCATATGTCATGAGAAACAGGGTTTCACCGGTTTCCCCTTATTCAACTATTCTGATGGCCCATAGGACATGAGCACTACTAGAAATAGGCTATTTTCCGAGGGACTTTCTCCGACGGACTACAATTCCCTCGGAAAATTTGAAATTTCCGGCGAAAATTAGAGTTGTAGGAAAAATCCGTTAGAAAAGTTGCCTTCTTCTGACGGAATTTTCCGTAGGAAAGTTGCCTTCTTCCAACGGAAATATCCGTCGGAAGGAGCTTAGCTTCCGACGGGATATTCCGTCGGAAGGTTGGATGATTCCGACGGAATATTCCGTCGGAAGCGGAGAAACTTTCCGACGGAAACTTGCGACAGACTTCCAATTTCGGACAAACGTAGGCTCTAACAATTTAAATTCCGTCGGAAATTCCGTCGGCATGGTAATTTCTGACAGAAAATCCCTCGGTATTAACCAAAATTCCTACGAAGTGAATTCCGACATCGTGTTCTGACGGAATTCCGTCGGAAACTGCTTTTTTCGACGGATTTAGAAGGTGTTCCGAAGGATATTTTCCGTCGTAAATAAGGTGTTTTCTAGTAGTGTGAGGAAACTCATGTGCCCATAGAACGCCAGTTCTTTCAATTTTCTTTTGAATGCCGTCTGAGATGAGCTTGTTGAAGGCTTCAACTTGGCTGTTTGCTTGGGGACAACCAACTGATGCAAAACAATGTGAGATCCCTTTATCTCCCAACCAACTCTTGAGAGTAGGAGTCTCAAACTGAGGGCCATTGACAAAGACTATAGACATAGGTACCCCAAACCGGGTGATAATGTTCTTCCAAATGAAGGAGATAACATCCTTTGTCTTTATGCCCTTAACCACGTCTGCCTCAACTCATTTGGTGAAGTAATCTACAGCAACCAGGATGTACCTCCGTCCACCTATAGCAGGCGTATATAGACCCAGGATGTCCATGCCCCATTTTGCAAATGGAACCGGGCTATAGATAGCCGTCAGATCTGTGGCCGGACGGTGTATGAGTTTGCCAAATTTTTGACACTTATCACACTTCTTCACCATTTCCATGACGTCTTCCTAAAGAGTGGGCCCACTGATCTACAATGATCTACACTTCTTCACCATTTCCATGGCGTCTGCATCAAGAGTGGGCCCACTGATCTACACTTATCACACTTCTTCACCATTTCCATGGCGTATGCCTCAAGAGTGGGCCATAGCCATCAGACGGTGTATGAGCTTGCCGCCTGGCCCTTTTTGTTAGAGTTCTGCCGCCTATATGTGATGCACAAAAGCTTGAGTGTAGATCCTCTAGAACTTCTTTCCCCCTTTTAGGATAACACATTTCAGCAGCGGCTGGAGATAACCCTTCTTGAAGAGTTCTCCACTATGAATCTCAAAACTTGCGGCCCGCTTCTTCAACACTGCCGCATCTAATTGGGCATCCGGCAGAGTGCCGTCTGCCAAATAAGCCCAGATGGCATCCATCTAGGTCGAGCTTCGGTCAAGGACTCCAATGGGGTCATGCTCAATACTTCTTTTTTCCATGACTTCCCAAAAGACAGACCTAGGCATATCACAGGAGGCGGATGATGCCAGCTTGGAGATGGCATCCGCCTCATTGTTTTCAAACCTGGCCACTTGACTTAGATGAAATTTGTTAAGTGTCTCGGCCTCGTCTTTGACCTCCTGCAAATATTTGATCATAGCCGGATCGGTGGCCTCGTAGTCACCATGGTATTCGCTAACAATCAACTGAGAATCTGAGCAGGTGTCGACCTTTCTTGGCCTTGCCGCCTTACTCATACGGATACCAGCTAGCAGGGCCTCATATTCTGCCTCATTATTTGAGGCTTGGAACATGAACCGTAGTGCATATTCATATTTGTCCCCTTTCGGAGACTTACAAATTACGCCTGCACCACAGCCATTCATAGTAGAGCTCCCGTCTACATATACCTTCCAAACCTGATCAATATTTTTCGGTTGAGCCGGCCTTTTCATTTTGACAATGAAGTCGGCGAACGCCTGACCTTTCACTTCCTTCCTTGGTTCGAAAGTTATTTCTAGACTTTGCATTTCAATAGCCCATTTGAGCATTCTGCCGGATGACTCCAAGGTTGTCATTGGCCGCTTGAGGGGTTGGTCTGAGTAGATCACCACCAGATGTGCCAAGAAGTAAGGTTTCAACTTCTTGATTGCCATGAAAAAAGCAAGGCCAAAATTTTCAACCAAGGGGTACCGTAGCTCAGCATTCCGAAGCACATGGCTCATGAAATATACCGGGAGCTGAACGCCGTCTCTTTCAGCTAGGAGAACGGCACTGAGGGCATGATATGAGACGACCAAATACATATAGAGAACCTCTCCTGCTAGAGGGTTAACCAGCCGTGGTAATTGAAAGGAATGGTGTCCTTCCAACAAGTGTATTATTCCGGTATAGGGTTCAGAATTATTACAGAGCTAATTCTTCAGTAAGGTCAAGTGATCGGAATGCCTAGGTGGATGCCGCTTCCAATCAGTAATATCGAGGTACAATTGATATTACAGCTTAATCTTAACTAAACCCTTCGGTTCGAACCCAATCGAATCTCCGATCCGAGACGTCGAATTAATCCGAAAGGATTTAATGAGTCGACAGAGTTTTACGAATACAGACGTCGGAAATCGAGCCTAGGGCGTTGATACCGAGCGTCGCAAAATCACAAGCAACAAGTATGAGCGTAGCCGTAGCTAGGCTAGGCTAGCTCATAGCATGCCTAAGTACACCATGTGTGTGCTAGGCGCACCATGGTGTGCTAGGCACCATCGCAGCCTAGGCGCACCCTGGCAGCCCATCGCAAGCTAGCATGGGTGCCAAGGTGCGCATGGCAGCCATTGCAGGCCACACAGGCACCAGGCAGCCCATAGCAGCTAGCAGCATGCTAGCGTGGTGCCTGGTTGCATGTGGTGCCCTATCGCTGCGCACAGGCCTTGGTAGGAACCATCGCAAGGCCTGGCACCAAGCACAAGCACCGTCGCAATGCCAAGGGCATGCGTGTGTGTGCGTGTGTGCCTCGCAGCCTCGCACACTGGCCTCGCACAGCAGCCGCGCCAATGCGTGTGGGCTGGTGCGTCTGCGTGCAATGGATGGCTAGGTGCTAGGCAGCAGCACCACGCATGCATGTGCGTGTGCGTGTGCCTCGCACCAAGCACAAGCAGTGCTAGGCACTGGCTAGTGCGAGCGTAGCATGGTGGCAGTGCGTGTGGGCAGGCAATGCGTGAGGAGCAGCGATGGACGCGAGCATGTGCGTGGTGCGTGGTGCATGGCTGGCGCGTGATGCATGTGCGCCTATCCAGTGCGTAGCATGCGAGGCCAGCGCTAGCGATGCTCAGCTAGCACTGGTTGTGCTAGTGATGCGATGCGAGAGAGAGAGAGTGCTAGGCAGCAGCAGCGCTAGGCTAGGAGCATCAGCGCCCAGCAGCTCGCAGCGTGCTAGGGCTGATGCGTGCTAGCCTAGTGCGTGCTAGCACTGCCTGCTAGCATACCAAGCTAGCTGGCTGCCCAGCCTTGGTGCTAGGCACCAGCTGGCAGCCTGCCAGCCCAGCTGCCCATGTGGTGACGGTTTAGGTGAAGGGGTGGGGACCAATCTTGGGCAAGGCCTTGAGGAGCAAGGCAATGGTCCCCCCACCCATTCATGGTCCTCACCTAACCTTCTCTCTCTATTTGACACTTGTTGCATTGTGATTAGTTTTGTTTAATAATTTATTTTAGAAATTAATTAATTAGCAAAATACATTCTCCCACATTGGTGGAGGATGAAAAACCAAGGGATCATTTCCCTATAAATACCAAGCTTGGTATTGGGATTTCAGACAACCTTGAGTGGAATTAAAAAGGCAACTCTAAGAAAAGAGTAAAACTTTGATTCGTAAAACTCATAGTTATTTTGTCCGGGTCTTGACTAACCTTCAAGACTTAGGACGCTCGGGTCGGGTCGAGGGTACGATCCGTCGGAGATCTCGTGTTTTCGGGATTTTGAAGTAAGAGCTCTTTGGGAGCGAAGCACGCGTCAAAGGTATAATTCTTGTCCTTAATCTTGTTTGATTAAGTTTATTATGCTTGTTTAATTGCTTTAATTAAGGGGCGGGTCTTGGTGGGTTTCCTTCCGCGTAGTGTCGGGTCAATACGAAACCCTACAGCAGTATCAAAGCCACGCTCCTTTTAATTTTTGCAATTATTGTTTAATTAAGGTGTTTTAAAGAATTTATTTTTTCTGGTTCATGTTCATCTAATTAGATTAGATGCTCGTTTTAATTAATTTTTAAAACTCGATTTTATTATCGATTTGGCTGTCGAACCCAGATTTTGGCTCAAAAATAGTGATTTTTGGGTGGAATCGACATTCTGGAACTGTTTCAGTGCTTTTGGGAATGTCCAAAAGCCAAATTCGAACCAGAAACCCAATTTTTATGGGGTTTTTCGTTTTTTCAACGAAAGTTTTAATTCTTTTAAGCCTTGATTAATGCAAGCATTACAAGGTTAGATTAAATGCACATTTGCATCACTAATCTACTGGTTTTAAAATATCCTTGAGCATAATAATGGAATGTTTATTAGTGCTTATGTTGATATACCAAGTAATCACATAAACTTGTTTTTCACAATTTTGCAAATAAATTGCAATAAGGTATGAAAACTTGTTGTGATTTTGTATTTTAAGTTCCCAAGTAATGTTAAAGTTCTAATCTTTAAGTGTTTAAATGATTGGAACCCTAACCCTAAATTCCATGTTGAACAAAGTTTGGATTTTCTCATATTTTGGTTGATTAAAATCCATTAAGTTCAATTACTTGTGAGTAAAATTTGATTAATCTTCATATTGGAAGATGTAATCTTGGTATTTTACACAAGTATGCAAGTTGGAAAATTTTATCATTGGATGATTAATTTATTTTTCCAACTCCCTTTTGTCAAATCCATGATTAATTTGCATATTGGCAAGATTAATTTTGGACATAGCTCATTTTATTTTAAGCATAAAGTTTGACCTAATTTTGTTCAAAATTGAAATTTTGGATAAATTAGGGCTTGTGCTACAATTAAAATATATTTGTTTAAGTTAGACTTAACATTTATTTTATTTTATTTTTCCCTCAAAATTAATTCTGAAAATTTGATTTCGAATTGATTATTGTCGTACACAATTCGGAATTAAATTCCGAGTAAAATGCACGCAAAACGATGCAAAACCGCAAGCGTCACCAAGGCTAGCCGGGCTGCCTAGCAGCCCACATGTAGGCTGCCTGTGGTGCGCATATGGCTGTGCATCGCTTGGTGCGTAGCTGTGTGGCGTGGAGGGGCTGCTGTGTGGTGCATGTGCTGGCGCGCAGGGGCCTTAGGCTGCTGGTACGCTTGTGCGGCTGCTGGGCAGCGAGGCAGCAAGCCCCAGCCAGCCAGCCCCTGATGCTTGTGCCAGCAAGCTGCCAGCATGCTACTGGTGCTAGCAAGCTAAGCACGCTGTGCTAGGCGCACTTGCTAGCTGCCAGCACCACGCACCATGGCGCAGGGGCCATGGGCTGCCTAGCAGCCATGGTGCGCCAAGCGTCATTGGATGATGCCCTTCTTGCTTAAAATTGAGCTATGATTTTGCGATTTTTCCGTGTTAATAATTTTAATTAATTATTTTAACGAGGCTAAAAACCTCGATTTTCGATTTTTGCAAATTTTTGACAAATTATGGGTTATGCCGACTTAATTAATCGGATTAATTAAGTACAAATGCGGAATTTAGTGGGAGCTTAATTAAGTGCGTTAGCATTTTGCGTTTAGAAATAATGAATTAAACCACTTTGACTAGTTTTAATTAGGCGCGTTAATTGGATTAACGACCTAAGTTAGTTACTAGTTTTGCGTGTTTAATTATGTATTTCGTAAAATTGCATGGGCCGTTCATAAATAGTGAACAGGTGAATGAAAAATTGCTTTCAAAACAGGTTGTTTGAAAATGGCAACTAGTGGGGCCCGACTAGGATAGAAAATACGGACTGCGTTCCGTTATGTATTTTTGTAAATCTAAATACGGTCTGCGAACCATTAAGTATTTTTGTACTATTTAGATT
The DNA here is from genome assembly GCF_001683475.1 of Chenopodium quinoa. NCBI lineage: Eukaryota > Viridiplantae > Streptophyta > Magnoliopsida > Caryophyllales > Amaranthaceae > Chenopodium > Chenopodium quinoa. The sequence continues at coordinate 114,732 of NW_018743176.1, forward strand.
AATCTTAGTCGTTCTAGCTAGCTTCTTTTATTTCATTTTGGCCAAGCAGTCTCAAGACGGCGTTTCGACGAAGACGAGCCAAGATGAAGACCCATGGAAATTGAAGATTTCAAGGGGTCATGGTAGTTGCCAAATGCATCTATTTTATGCCTTATATATTGTTATATATGATTTCTAGATGCATGTCTAGGATTTTTATGATGTTGCGATGATTAGTTAAGTTCACTTAAATCAACCAACATAGAAACCCTAGGTCCCTTAATAATATTGAGCTAAAATTTGCCATTCCAAGAACAACACTTACCGAACTAATGCGCGTACGTGATGGATTACGCCAAAGCAAGGCATCACTACTTCCCTAGGAACGTAAGGTATACTAGGTATACAAGTTGTCTTGGTTAAGCTCAACGATATCAGTAAGGAATCTTTAGATGTCGTGGCAAAAGAGATAAAATGTCAAGTATGCATTAGATGCGACATTTTATCAAACCAAGAGTAGCTTGGAGCTATTAGCAATTGGATTGCTTACCTTAAGATATTTAATGGTTAAGACAAGCCAAAGCATGCTTGACCATTTCTTGATCTTTAGGATCTCGGAATCATTTTATTCTCGCCCAAAGGGACTATCTTAAAATGCGTGGATAAAATGTTCAATAAGTGTGAATAAGTGCATGAACGCTTTAAATTTCTACTTATTGATGTATGAATGGTTTTTAACTTCAAATTCTTTCAATTGTAGAAACATGTCTGCAAGTAACTCGAACAACAACCAAATGTGCCCGGAACTCCCCGATAAGTTGGCTATCAAGCTTAACTTAACAAACCTTGATGAATGGGAAGAAGAACTCAGGAAAACTCTCCGGAGTTGTTCCGAGGAGTATGTTCTGGATACTTCCCTCCCAACTCTCTGTTCCAAGACCCTCTTGAGTGACGAAACTTATTGTGCATGGTCGAAAGACTGCAAATTGGTGTCACAACTCATGGCTAACTCCATCCCGGAAGAATGGAAAGAAAAACTTCCATTTTTTTTCCCAGATTTGTTCCTTGGAGGACTAAGGGATGTTGTCGGTGTGAGATTCTCTAAGAGTTTCAACGATAACAATGATGGACTCTTGTTTGAAGTGACTAGGTCACTTACGGACATGAATGTAAAGCCGTCGGATCAAGGTTGTCTTGCGAAAGAGAGGTACCATCTTTGGTCTACGGTCTGCAACACTAAGTTGAGACCGGGTATGCCCCTCCGACCCCATGTGGCAAGAATGACTAAGCTCTTCAAGCACATGGAACTCCTCGGAATTCCACTAGAAGATGGAATGGCTGGTCATATTTTGCTCACTTCACTCCACTCAGGATATGATGCATTAAAGGCATATATTTCTGATTCAAAGGAGACACATTCCTTAAAGAATGTGGTGGAGCTTCTGCACTGGGCCAACTCATTTGGGGCAACCAAAATACCATCAAGAAGGAGGGATCTCAAGGTTAAAGCTAAGATGTGTTGCTTCTACTGTGGCGGGCAAGGCCACTGCAAGAGAGAATGCAAGCTCTTTCGGGAGGAGGAGGAGAGGAATGGATCATCCGCCTCAGGTATCTTCCTTAACACTTGTGGATTAAGCTTATCATAAGGTATTGGATACCAAGTATGACTCACTTAATGTTGCCTTTTCAGGGACCAAGTGAGAAGCTTATCAAGTGTTGGTGCATGGACAAAAGACGACGAAGATGGTTTTTCGGTCGTGCTTGCATGCACTATTTTGTCTATGACATGTAATTAAACTATTTCTAGTTCTCTTCATGCTTTGAACATATTATGATCCATGGTGTTGGACACCTAGGAATTTCAAATGTAAGACTTTTGACAATAGTTGTTTCAAGTTTGTCTTACAAATTTATGTTCAATTAAATTGCATGTTTTACATACGACAAAAGTTGATACCACTAAGCTAAGACCATCGAGTCCAATCAAACCTACTTGTGGCATTGTCGTCTTGGCCACATTAACATCAAACGCATCAAGAAACTTCTTCAAGAAGGTGTTCTTCACTCATTTGACTTAGAGTCATTTGAAAATTGCGAAGGATGCTTATTAGGCAAGATGATCAAACAACCATTCTCCAAGTTGGGAGAAAGGGCAAGTGACTTATTAGGTCTAATACACACGGATGTATGTGGACCTATGAGCACACCCGCAAGGCAAGGTTACCGATATTTCATCACCTTCACCGACGATTATAGTAGATATGGCTATATCTACTTAATGTCGAATAAATCTGAATCCTTTGAAAAGTTCAAAGAATTTCAGAAAGAGGTTGAAAATCAACTTGGCAAGAAAATTAAAGCACTTCGATCGGATCGAGGTGGCGAATATTTGAGCCATGAATTCGACGATCACTTGAAAGAATGTGGAATTCTTTCAGAGTTGACACCTCCTGGAACTCCTCAATGGAACGGAGTGTCCGAACGGAGGAATCAGACCTTATTAGACATGGTTCGGTCAATGATGGGTCTTAGTGAACTCCCTATCTCGTTCTGGGGACATGCGCTACAAACAACAGCTGTTGAAAAGACTCTATATGAATTATGGACTAAGAAACCTCCTAGGTTGTCTTTTCTCAAGATTTGGGGATGCGAAGCATATGTCAAGCGATTAATTTCGGACAAACTTCACCCCAAATCGGATAAGTGTTTCTTTGTGGGATATCCAAAAGAAACCAAAGGGTATTACTTCTACAATAAATCTGAGAACAAAGTGTTTGTTGCTCGTGATGGTGTCTTTTTGGAGAAGGATCACCTTTCCAAAATGACAAGTGGGAGGAAAATCGAACTTGACGAAGTTCGAGAGGACGAGCAACAATGTCAACCTGACAAAACTGACAATCTAGATACTTTGGAAAGCATCTGAGAAGATTGGTCAGAGTCAAACAGACAATGTAAATGCTCAACCGATTACCCTACGTAGGTCGCAATGGCAAAGATCTCAACCAGACAGATACCTCGGTATTGTCTTAACTGATGATTAGGACATCCTGGTTATGGATGGTGATGAGCCGGCGACATACAAGCAAGCTATGACGAGCCCCGACTCTGTAAAATGGCAAGAGGCCATGAAATCCGAGATGGAATCCATGTCTAAAAATCAAGTCTGGGACTTGGTGAATTTTCCCGAGGGTTATACACCCATTGGTTGCAAATGGATCTTCAAAGTGAAGACAGACAAAGATGGAAAATGTATCGGTATACAAAGCTAGACTGGTGGCAAAAGGTTATAGACAAGTCCACGGGATTGACTATGATGAAACTTTTTCACCAGTTGCAATGCTAAAGTCCGTCCGGATCATCCTAGCGATTGCTGCATATTACGATTACGAAATATGGCAAATGGATGTCAAAACCGCCTTCCTTAATGGGATTTTGGAAGAAACTGTGTATATGACACAGCCAGAGGGTTTTGTTAATCCATGCAACGCTGGAAAGGTTTGCAAGCTGAAGAAGTCCATTTATGGACTAAAGCAAGCCATCAGAAGTTGGAATCTGCGATTTGATGAAGCCATCAGCAAGTTTGGTTTTATCAAGAATCCAGATGAGTCTTGTGTATACAAGAAGGTCAGTGGGAGTGATATTGCATTCCTAGTCCTGTATGTCGATGACATACTGCTCATTGGAAACAGCACAAAACTGTTGGAGTCCGTAAAGGGTTGGTTGGGAAAGTGCTTTTCAATAAAGGACTAAGGAGAGGCACAGTACATATTGGGCATCAAGATCTACAGGGATAGATCTAAGAGGATGATTGGATTGAGCCAGAGTACTTACATTGATAAGGTACTGGCTCGATTCAACATGGAAAATGCCAAAAGAGGGCATTTACCCATGTCCCATGGCATAACTCTCAGCAAGAAACAGTGTCCACAGACACCTGTTGAGCGAGAAAGAATGAATCAGATCCCATATGCTTCGCTAATCGGATCGATCATGTATGCCATGATATGTACAAGGTCGGATGTATCTTATGCCCTGAGTGCAACGACTCGATACCAATCGAACCCTGGAGAGGCGCATTGGACTGCGGCCAAAAACATCCTTAAGTACCTGAAAAAGAACAAGGATAAATTCCTGGTGTATGGAGGCCATAAAAAACTGGTTGTTGAAGGTTACACCGACGCTAGCTTCCAGACTGATATAGACGACTTCAAGTCACAGTCGGGGTATGTATTCTGTCTGAATTGAGGAGCGTTCAGCTGGAAGAGTGCCAAGCAGAGCACCGTTGCAGACTCTACAACTGAAGCCGAGTACTTGGCCGCTTCGGAAGCTGCCAAGGAAGCTGTTTGGATTCGCAAGTTCATTAGTGAACTTGGTGTTGTACCCTCAATCAAGGGACCGATAGACCTTTATTGTGATAATAATGGAGCTATCGCTCAGGCCAGGGAGCCGAGAGAAAACCAGAAGGTCAAACACGTGCAACGGCGATTTCACATGATAAGGGAATGGAAATCCGAAGGTGAAATAAGAATTTGTAAGATCGGCACGGATAAATAATGTGGCCGATCCTTTGACTAAACCTTTGCCTCAAGTGAAACACAACAAACACGTTGAGGCAATGGGAATCAAGCACATAGGAAATTGGCTTTGATATTCCCTGTACAAGTGTTTTAATTAAACAGGGTTGATTTAATGTAAGACACTGTAATAAAACCATTCATTAATGGAGTAATTAATTTTTTGTGCAAAATTATCATTCACTCCATTACTATTTAATTGTGGTTTAGAATTAAATAATGAGTCCATTCGATTTACTGAAATATTCAAAACAGGGTATTAAGACCATGTCTTGGATAAAGAAACACCTGTTAAGTGAACATTGAATATTAAATCGAAAAGTATCCCTACTCGAGGTCATCTAACAGATGGACGATTGATGACCGCCATAGATTAGTGTGTAGTATGATTTACAGCACCGTTTCTTGTGCTGCGAGGACGTGACAGTCATAAATCATTTGCACAGGTACAGTTTAGAACTGTACCGGATAAGACCTATGAGAGTACTTTAAGAAAATTAAATTTTTTCATAAGTACATTTCTCATTATGGCTATCGGAACTTATTTCCTCAGACCATGAGTACTGTTAAGTTTTCTTGTTTGAGTACTAGGCTCTTTGATGTTTCCTAACGTCTGCCGTAACTGGGGATCATAACGGGAACACTCGGGAGTCTATGTCCTCTTAGTAAGAAGAACTTACAATACAAGACTGGGATTGTCCCCCTACTAACAATAGGGAAAATGTTTTGTTGTTTAAAAGGCCGCTCGAAGAGTGAGACTGTAAAATGCATGGCAATGCTCAGATGGATTTTAGAAATCATCTGCTTATTGACAGTCGAACTCGGAAATCGAGAAACACTTTTGAACGTAATATGGATGACAAAGAATCTTACCTTATAGTTCACGAAGAAACATTAAGTGACAAAGGAAATGAGCTATACACAATATGCACACTTGTCCGGAAGGACAAGTGGAAGATTGAAAGGAATGATGTCCTTCCAACAAGTGTATTATTCTGGTAGAGGGTTTAGAATTATTACAGAGCTAATTCTTCAGTAAGGTCAAGTGATCGGAATGCCTAGGTGAAGGTCGCTTCCGATCAGTAATATCGAGGTACAATTGATATTAAAGCTTAATCTTAACTGAACCCTTCGGGTCGAACCCAATCGAATCTCCGATCCGAAACGTCGAATTAATTCGAAAGGATTTAATGAGTCGACATAGTTTTACGAATACAGACGTCGGAAATCGAGCCTAGGGCGTCGATACCGAGCGTCGCAAAATCACAAGCAACAAGTATGAGCGTAGCCGTAGCTAGGCTAGGCTAGCTCATAGCATGCCTAGGTACACCATGTGTGTGCTAGGCGCACCATGGTGTGCTAGGCACCATCGCAGCCTAGGCGCACCCTGGCAGCTCATCGCAAGCTAGCATGGCTGCCTAGGTGCGCATGGCAGCCATCGCAGGCCACACAGGCACCAGGCAGTCATAGTAGCTAGCAACATGCAAGCGTGGTGCCTGGTTGCATGTGGTGCCCTATCGCAGCGCATAGGCCTTGCTAGGCACCATCGCAAGGCCTGGCACCACGCACAAGCACCATCGCAATGCCAGGGGCATGCGTGTGTGCGTGCAATGGATGGTTGGGTGCTAGGCAGCAGCACCACACATGCATGTGCGTGTGCGTGTGCCTCGCACCAAGCACAAGCAGTGCTAGGCACTGGCTAGTGCGAGCGTAGCATGGTGGCAGTGCGTGTGGGCTGGCAATGCGTGAGGTGCAGCGATGGACGCGAGCATGTGCGTGGTGCGTGGCGCATGGATGGTGCGTGATGCATGTGCGACCAGCCAGTGCGTATCATGCGAGGCCAGCGCCAGCGATGCTCAGCTAGCACTGGCTGTGCTAGCGATGCGATGCGAGAGAGAGAGTGCTAGGCAGCAGCAGCGCTAGGCTAGGAGCATCAGCGCCCAGCAGCTCGCAGCGTGCTACGGCTGATACGTGCTAGGCCAGTGCGTGCTAGCACTGCCTGCTAGCATACCAAGCTGGCTGGCTGCCCAGCCTTGGTGCTAGGCACCAGCTGGCTGGCTGCCCAGCCTTGGTGCTAGGCACCAGCTGGCAGCCTTGGCAGCCAAGGCAGGCTGCCAGCCCAGCTGTCCATGTTGTGACGGTTTAGGTGAAGGGGTGGGGACCAATCTTGGGAAAGGCCTTGAGGAGCAAGGCAATGATCCCCCCACCCATTCATGGTCCTCACCTAACCTTCTCTCTCTATTTGACTCTTGTTGCATTGTGATTAGTTTTGTTTAATAATTTATTTTAGAAATAAATTAATTAGCAAAATACATTCTCCCACATTGGTGGAGGATGAAAAACCAAGGGATCATTTCCCTATAAATACCAAGCTTGGTATTGGGATTTGAGACAACCTTGAGTGGAATTAAAAAGGCAACTCTAAGAAAAGAGTAAACCTTTGATTCGTAAAACTCATTGTTATTTTGTCCCGGTCTTGACTAATCTTCAAGACTTAGGACGCTCGGGTCTGGTCGAGGGTACGATCCGTCGGAGATCTCGTCTTTTCGGGATTTTGAAGTAAGATCTGTTTGGGAGCGAAGCACGCGTCAAAGGTATAATTCTTGTCCTTAATCTTGTTTGATTAAATTTATTATGCTTGTTTAATTGCTTTAATTAAGGGGCGGGTCTTGGTGGGTTTCCTTCCGCGTAGTGTCGGGTCACTACAAAACCCTACAGTAATGAGTGGAGGTGCTCTTTCAATTTCTGAAATTCCGCCTCAGCATTTTCCCCCCATTCAAATCTAGTCTTGTTTTTGATTGCCTGGAAGAAGTAGAGGCACTTGTCACTTGACCGGCTAAGGAATCTCCCCAATGCCGCCAGGCAACCAGTTAATTTTTGAACTTCTTTGACAGTGCGGGGTGACCTCATGTCAATTACCGCCTGTACCTTCTCTGGATTGGCCTCTATCCCCCTTTGATCAATCAAGAATCCGAGAAACTTTCTAGACTCAACACCAAAGACACACTTCTTGGGATTAAGCATGACCTTATGCCGCCTGAGGATAGTGAATGTTTCTCGGAGGTCAGCAAGGTGATCTAGCTGTAGCTTAGATTTGACTATTATGTCATCAATGTACGCCTTTACATTCCTCCCAATATGATTAATGAAGACTGTATTAATCATTCGTTGGAAAGTAGCAGGCGCATTCTTCAGCCCAAATGACATCACCTTATAATAGAATAACCCTTGATCAGTGACGAATGCCGTCTTCTCTTGATCTTTTTTCCACAAGGGTATCTGATGGAAGCCTGAGTAGGCGTCCATGAAGCTCATCAAGGCATGACCGGCTGTAGAGTCGACCAGACTATCGATCTTTGGAAGTGGATAGCTATCCTTCAGACATGCCTTGTTCAGATCTGTGTAATCAACACACATCCGCCATGTACCATTCGACTTTTTAACAAGGATAAAGTTTCCTACCCAATCCGGATAGTAACATTGCCGAATGAACCCGACATCCATCAACTTCTTGACCTCAGCGGCAGTCTCCTGAGATCTTTCCTCACCGTGATTTCTCTTCTTTTGCCTAACTGGCTTCTTTTTTGGATCCACGGCGAGCTTGTGGACAGCAAGATCCGGGCTGACGCCTGACATCTCTTCCACTTCAAAGGCAAAAATGTCTTTGAATTCTTTTAGTAGTTGGTGCAAATCTGCACCTAACTTGGCAAAAGCAACCGTCCCCACCTTAACGGTTTGTTCCGGATGGCTGTCTTCAAGAACAATGTCGATATTTTCACCAGCCGGCTGGGGACGGAGATCATCTAACCGTTCCCTGATTAGTGATTGCTATTGCTTTTCTTTTTTTAGGCCACCAAGTGATCAGCCTTTCTCTTTTTTCCGGCTGCTTTGGGAGCAGGCGTGGCTTCCTTGAAGTCATTAAGGTCAATGGGTCCTTCGCCTTGGTCGGCTGCGGCCATAGTAGGCTTGACGTCTGAGAGATAGCACTCCCTTGCCATCTTCTGATCCCCATTTAGGGAACCCACTGTCCCATCATCTCTCTCAAATTTCAGCAGCATAAGGTATGGGATGATGACTGCCTTGGACTCGTTGAGGGTTGGATGACCCAAAATTATATTGTAGGCGGTCAATTCCTCAACCACCAAGAACTTCACGACCATGTGCCGCTTCTCCCCCTTTTCTCTTAGCCGGATGGGTAGGTCAATCCTCCCTACCCAATGCACTACTCCTCCCCCGATACCAACTAAAGGGTAAGAGACTTTGTGCATGCTGCTAAACTTGTACTTGAGCTTCGCCAGGCACCAATAGCTGATAAGCTCAGATGAGCTCCTGGTATCAATAAGGATCTGGTCCACTTGTTGGTTGGCAACCTTGCATTCGATGACTACTGGGTCATCATAAGGCCGCCTGACCTTTCCCCGGTCATTCTCAGAGATGATGACTTCAGGGAAGGTGTCTTTCGACGCCTGAACCTCATCCACTGAGTTGACCTCCAGCTTTCGGATGTTGTCCATGGTGCCCTGGATGGTAGGACCCCCTCCTGCAAAACCGATTGCTATAGTAAAGATTTTCTCTTCATCAGTGTCAAAGCTTATAGCAAGGTTGTTAGGCTTCTTGAACGGCTATCCACTATTTGTTCTGGGGTTACCCTTGGACTTCAGAATGTAGGACTTTAAAGCCAGACGATCTAGTAACCGCCTGAGGCAATAACAACCATTAGTGTCATGGCCTATATCCTCATGGAAATGGCAGTACTTGCTCTTGTCCCTGCTTTTGATGGGACTTTTCATTGCAGCCGGTTTCTCAATGGTTAACCGGTCTTTAATCTCCATGAGGATGGAGGAGCAGTCCTTGTTGAACTCGTACTTTGGGACGTACGACTTCAACTCTTTCTTTTTCTTCTAAGACGGCTGACCAAAATTTTCCGCCACCCAGATTTCTTTTCTTCTCTTGCTCTCCTCTTTTTTAACCGGCTGAGATGGTCAGTTTTTCTTTTTTTCGGACTTTTTAGGGTCCGACGGCTGCTTGATGGCACAGAGTTCCATCACTTGTATATAGGCTTCGGCTTCCATCAAAGCTTCTTGGAGGGTTGCCACCCTCTTTCTGTAGGGTTTCGTAGTGACCCACACTACGCGGAAAGGAAACCTCCCAAGACCCGCCCCGATAACTAAAGCAATTAAAATAAGCATAAACATAATTAAGCAGTAATTAAAAGGAGAGAAAGAAATTATACCCTCGATGCGTGCTTCGCTCGCAAATCAAGCGCTCACTTCGAAAGCTCTAGCCTCGCAAGTGCGACGGCCTCCAACAGAGTCCACCCTCGAGACCCGACCCGAACGACCCTTACCTTGAAGGTTTGTCGGGGCTAGACCAAGAAAGACTAGAGTATTACAAACTTAGAGGTTTTCTCACCTCAAGGGAGATGCCTCATTGAGCTCAACTCAAGTGATTTTTCCCAAACCCAAACTTGGATATTTATAGGGAAAGGAGACTTGAATCTCCCTTTTCCCATCCATGTGGGAGAATTGCATTTTCCTACTAATTTATTTTAATCAAAAATAAATTAATGAACAATCCCATCAATGAGTTACAAGTGTCAAATGGAGGAAGAATGATTAGGTGAGGACCATTCCAAGAAGAGGGGGGGACCATTGCCTTGATGCCCAAGGCAATGCCCACAATCCTTGGTCCCCTCACCCAAACCGTATTCACCATGTGGCTGGGACAGTTGGATGCCAGCCAGCCTTGGCTACCAAGACAGCCTTGCTGGCGCTTGGTGCCTAGGCTGTGCTAGCAAGCCAGCCAGCACAAGCATGGGCACAGCTATCAAGCTACGCATAGCATGCGAGCTGCTGTTGTGGCATGGCGGGTGCTGGGCGCTACAAGGCTGCTAGCCCACGCCACCATTTTCTCGCAATGTGCCTGGCCCTAGCTCTCGCATGCACAGCACACATTGCTAGCAAGGCCCAGCCCTGTGATGTTGCGTGCTTGCTAGAGGCTGGCTGCTGGGGCGCGCCATAGCCTAGCCCCACGCATAGCCATGCATGTTGAGCACGCTGCTATGTGATGGCTGCGATGGTTTGGCGCTGCTGTTTCCCAGTATGCTAGCAAGGCTGCTAGCACCTAGCGTGCTAGCTAGGCTGCTAGCGCCCAGCACCATGCACAACATAGCATGCTGCTATGCGATGGTGCGGGGCTGCCATGGCTAGCTAGCATCATCATGCTAGGCTTGCGACAGGTTTTCCCTAGCCTAGCACTCACATGGCTAGGCTCGTACTTGTAACTCGATTGATTTCGTGTCTCGTCGAATTCTAAATTCGACTCAACTTGCGACGCTCGGTTTAGACGCTCTAAGCTTGAAATCCGACGTCTTTGTTCGTAATACTCTAACGACTCATCCAATCCTTCGGATTGATTCGTCACCTCGGATCGGTTACTCGATTGGGTGTAACCCGAAGGGTTAAGTCAAGATTAAGCTGTAATATTAATTGTACATTAATATTACTGATCGGAAGCGGCCTCCACCTAGGCATTCTGATCACTGATCTTACTGAAGAATTAACTCTGTAATAATTCTGAACCCTCTATCGGAAGAATACACTTGTTGTAAGGACACCATTCCTTTCAATCTCCCACTTGTCCTTCCGGACAAGTGTGTAAATAGTGTATAGCCCATATCCTATGTCGCTTAATGTCTCTTCATGAACTATAAGGTAAGATTCATCGTCATCCTTATTACGTTCAGAAGTGTTTCTTGATCTCCGAGTTCGACTGTCAATAAGCAGATGATTTTTAAAATCTATCTGAGCACGGCCATGCATTTTCACAGTCTCGCTCTTCGAGCGGCCTTGTAAACAACAAAGACATATTCCCTATTGTTAATAGGGGGACATTCCCAGTCTTGTACTGTAAGCTTTCTTACTAAGAGGACCTAGTCACCCGAGTGTTGCCGTTATGATCCCTAGTTACGGCAGACGTTTGAACAAGATCAAAGAGACTAGTACTCAAACAAGAGAACTTCACAATACTCATGGTCGAGGAAAGAGGTTCCGATAGTCATAATGAGAATTGTACTTATGACGATTTTAAATCTCTTAAAGTACTGTCATATCTAGTGAAGTTCCAAACTAGCACCTGTGCAAATGATTTATGACCATCATGTCCTTGCAGCACAAGAAACGGTGCTGTAAATCATACTACACACTAATCTCTAGTGGTCATCAATCGTCCATCAGTTAGATGACCTTGATTAGGGATAATTTTCAATTTAAATACTCAATGTTCACTTAACAGGTGTTTCTTTATCCAAGACATGGTCTTGATACCCTGTTTTGAATATTTCCATAAATCGAATGGACTCATTATTTAATTCTAAACCACAATTAAATAGTTTGTGGAATTTTATTAGTAAAATTTTAATTCCACCATGAAACTTTTAAACGTTTTATCTTATGATAAATGGTTTTCTTCAAATGTTTCAAGAGTAATACTCTTCATTAAACATTTATAGAAATCACACATTCATATTTAATATGCTTGATTTCTTTCATGAAATTGCGAATGTTGTCGTTCACTTATTGCATAGGTTTAGCCACTATTACTTTGCAAATCTTAGCATCTTAATTATCGAATAATAAGACAATAAGATTTTGAGAGTGTTATGGATCATATGTGATTTAGGATTTATTGTCCAAGTGATGGTTCCCACTCATTTTCATGACTTGAGATCTTTCAACTTGACAACCTGCAATCAACGTTCGACAACGAACTTTCCATTGAACACATTCTTATTATTGCCTTCCAGGCAACAATATTCTCAACGTATATTCTAGTAGACATTCTGATGTTGCTTTGCACGAATTTTATTCCGAACGGCTCACAATGATTTGGGAGACCCTAATCACTTGTGATTATGGAAATTTACCTTAAATTTCCGCACATTATACATGGATTCTCATCCATGTTACCATTCTCAAGCCACGACACATTCTAGTTCATGCTTATAAACGACTTCCTTATTAAGGATCTAATCCTTGCTAAGTATGTGCTTGCAACATCAATTTCTCAAATTACAATTGTTTCTATGCGTCAAGAACTCATCCCCTTTTACTTATCAAAGTACTTTGGATTTTCTTTACCATAATCTAACGATTCATCACTTAGATTTAGATTGATTGGTATTTTATACTTTTCATGCTTTAAGCATGTAAGTTTGTGGCGATTCCATATCATAGCGTACATGATGGTTTTAATTGCAGAACTATTCCCAATGTGATTCCATCCATGTAACTTTTAGCTCATCCAATTCCACCGAGTCTTACTAAATCGTTTGCTATGTGACATGGTTGAAAGTCTCTACCAGAGTCTTTCTTGTTTGACTTAGTATTTGCCCAGCTTATACTTAGTTCAAACATTTACTTAGCTTTATACATATGGGTCGAAGGCCTTTTCAAGTCCTTCAAGTTTAACACGGTAAATTCCTCTACTCGTATAAACATTTCATTAAGTCTATCCAATAGATCTTAATTCCCATTATGTACTAAGTGTCGCCTTTTGCTTGATCCATTGTCGAAAATCCTTTCAAATCTAAGCATTTAGCATTTGATAGTCATTTCACAATAGAGTTCACAAACTTCTTGTTTGTACCATGCAAGATTGACTCTTGCTCCCACTAAACTTCTTGTTTATAAGAATTTCTATGATTCTCCATAAACCAAACCTTTTATGGACTTTATGAGAATACATATTCCAATTCCTTCATGCAATGCTTCATTTAATCTCACTTTGGATTTCTTGAGCTTGCTTTCAAATCTAGCATTACTTAGAATTACAAAAAACCCTTAGACTATTTCCATAGTCTCTTCCAAAATCCAATTTTAGGAAGGCGGTTTCGTATTTAGCCATATTTCCTATGCGCAATTTTTCTAGAACAATCACGAAAAGACTTTAGCGTTCCGATTGGTGAATGGGTTTTTATTAAAATCAACACCGTGAATTAATTGTATCCTTTTCAACCAATCTAGCTTTGAATGCTTGTGCATTTCCACATTTGTTAGTTTTCTTCTTGAAAACTTATTTGCGATTGATGGGTCTGTCACCCTTCATGCAAATGAATCAAGTTCCGAACATGATTTGCAAACATGGAGTCTATTTCGGATATTTATGGCCTCTAACCATTATTCGGAATTCGGATTTGTCGTAGCTAATTTACAACACATTATTCCCTCACTATCCAATGGTGAATGGTATGCTTGTAAATCTTAGGTTTATTTCTAACTTAATAGAAATTTATAGGATTCAATCCAAGCCTTTGGTGAATTCTATACCTATACGGGGTGATAGGTTTAGCATTTACATTGTCTGTTTGATTCTGACCATTCTTATCAACTGCTTCTAAAGCATTTTGATTGTCAGTTTTATCAGGTTGACACTGTTGCTCGTCCTCTCGAACTTCGTCGAGTTCGATTTTGAGCATTTACATTGTCTGTTTGATTATCACCAATCTTATCAACTGCTTCTAAAGCATTTTGATTGTCAGTTTTATCAGGTTGACAGTGTTGCTCGTCTTCTCGAACTTCGTCGAGTTTGATTTTGAGCATTTACATGTCTGTTTGATTCTGACCAATCTTATTAACTGTTTCTAAAGCATTTTGACTGTCACTTTTATCAAGTTGACAGTGTTGCTTATCCTTTCGAACTTTATCGAGTTCGATTTTCCTCCCACTTGTCATTTTGGAAAGGTGTTACTTTCCAGAAAGACACCATTTAGAGCAACAAACACTATGTTCTCAATTAGGTTGTGGAGGTAATGCCCGTAATCTCACTTGAATACTTACAAAGAGACATGTATATTGTCTTTGGGTAAAAGTTCGTTGTGAAATAAACAGTTAGCTCCCACTCGAGCTATCTTAGCTCTTATTTAGCCACTTAGCTCCCACTGAGTCAATGAACTCCCACTGAGCTAAGAGCCCTAGACATATACTTGAAAAGACGCTAGAATCTATTTCTATCGATATCTGAATATGGTGTCCTTTCTTAGCTTCGACACTTTTATTTAGTGTAACATTTAGTCATTTTTGCAAATCTTAAGAATTTTATAGGAAGGGATGTGATTCATCATCATTCGAGTCATTTCCAAATGGCATTGAGGTCTCCGTCAAGACACGCTATGTTCTTTGTTGAGCTAATTATGAAATTTCAATTTCATAAGTTTGATGAGATCACACTTGGCTCAAGTAAACATCGCTCGATCTAATCTAGCTAGACGTTGTAATATCTTGCCAAGTCGATTCTATACTTCATTGAACATTTGAGCTACTCAAGGTCCAGTTTGGTCACATTTGATGAATATAGCCATACTCTTTCAAATTCTTTGTGAGATGTTGAAGTAATGGAATCCTCTTTAGCTTTTGGAGTCAATTGTTTATACCAAGCATAATAGCTCCTTTGTTTGTCGATTTCAACAAGTAAGACTTGCTTGTCTTAGAAAAATTCCGAATCGATCAACTATCAAGAGTCTATCTAATAGAGCCTTGAGTATGTTCTTGTTGTTGTGACATTGCTAAAATTTTCGGAACACAAATCATGTTAATAATTTGAACTTTGTGAGTTTCATGGTTGGGGAATGTTTGTTTATAATCAAGCATTCTTGACTCATGGCTCATATGACCATGTCATTCAAGTACACCCAGCAACTATTGCTCTTTACTTTTGAATGTGAGTCTTTCCGTGTGTAAACGGATCGTTTGCTGATTATGGAACACAATAACCATTATTTGTTCCAGCCTTAGTTTTAAAAGGTCTTTTAAACAAAACAGATGACCTTACAACTGATATAGCAGTACATGCTTCTTTCAAAGCTTGTAAGTCAATAACCTAGCTTGTCTTCATTGGTTTGAGGTCATTTCAAAGTGGAACACTCAAGCAGTATCCAATACTTGCGAAGATAATGAACTGCTAAGTTAATATGAACTCATGGGTAAGAAAAGAATCTTATCCCCTTTCTTTGTTCCTTGTTTCCTCTATTTCTTATCATACATCATCTCATAACTTTAAGAATCATTTCTTTAAGTTCCTTGACTTTTATACTTTGTTGGCATAATTAAGCATCTAATGCGCCGTAAAACAAAGTTCCATCTTTTCGACTAATTTGTGCCTGAATTACTTCATCAATGAGTCCTACTCATAAGCGTATGAAGTGAAAAGGTATATTGGTTGTCAACTATTGACAATTTTTGAGTTTTTCAACTCAGTATTTCATGTTTATCAAAACTACCTAGTATTTTGAAAACATGATATCCAACCGTCCTTTCGGACTTTAGTCATAAAAGTCAATTATGAGAGGTTATATTTTGAAATGCCTTTCCATTTTGAGAACCAATCTCAAAAGATTTCTTTTACCAATCAATGGAAACAATATAATTTGATTAAGAATTCTACTAATATATAATTGCAAAGTTTAACCATTTATCATGATCATAATAAGTTTGAAATTAAAAGCATATATGTAAACTTTCAATCTTATTATGCGTTTTATCCACGCATTAAAATTTGTCCCTTTTAGACGAGCATAACACGATTCAAAGATCCCAAAAATCAGAAAGTGATTAAGCATGCTTTGGCTTGTCTTAACACTTAATATCTTAGGGTAAGCAATTCAATTGCTAATAGCTCTAAACTACTCTTGGTTGGATAAAATGTTGCATCTAATGCATCTTTGACATTTTATCTCTTTTGCCACGACATCTAAGGACTCCTTACTGATATCGTTGAGCTTAACCAAGACAACTCGCATACCTAGTATACCTTACGTTCCTAGGGAAGTAGTGATGTCTCGCTTGGCGTAGTCCATCACATACGCGCATTAGTTCGATAAGTGTTGTTCTTGGAATGACAATTTTTAGCTCAATATTATTAAGGGACCTAGGGTTTCTATGTTGTTGATTTAAGTAAACTTAACTAATCATCGCAACATATAGAAATCCTAGACATGCATCTAACATTCATATATAACAACATGTAAAGCACAAAAATAGATGCATTTGGCAACTAGCATGACCCCTTGAAATCTTCAATTTCCATGGGTCTTCATCTTGGCTCGTCTTCATCGAAACACTGTCTTGAGACATCTTGGCCAAAATAAAATAACTAGTTAGTACGACTAAGATTAATCTATAGTACAAAAATACTTAACGGTTCGCAGACCGTATTTAGATTAACAAAAATACATAACAAAACGCAGTCCGTATTTTCTATCCTAGTCGGGCCCCACTAGTTGCCATTTCAATAACCTGTTTTGAAAACCATCTTACATTCACCCATTCACTACGTGTGAATGGCCCATGCAACTTTACGAAATACATAATTAAACACACAAAACTAGTAACTAACTTAGGTGGTTAATCCGATTAACATGCCTAATTAAAACTAGTCAAAGTTGTTTAATTCATTATTTCTAAAATGCAAAAAAGCTTACGCGATCAATTAAGCTCCCACTAAATTCCGCATTCATACTTAATTAATCCGATTAATTAAGTCGGCATAACCCATAATTTGTCAAGATTTTGCAAAACTGAAAAATCGAGGTTTTGACCTCGTTAAAATAATTACATAAATATTTTAAAAAACGGCAAAATTTGCAAAATTCATAGCCCATGCTTTGAAAATAAGCCTTCTTGAATCCTAGTGCCTATCATCCTAGCCATGGGCCTAGGCATGCTAGGCACCTAGCTACGGCTAGGCTGCTTGTGCACTGGCAGCATGCCTAGCAAGGCACTGCTGCGCTTTGCCAGCACAAGCACGCATCACAGCACGCTGCGCATGCTAGCATGCGTGCTGGCTGGCGTGGCTGGGCTTGCTTGGGGCTCCCTGCCTTGCTGCCTAGCAGCCTTGCGAGCATCACATCAGCCACGCTCCATATGCCATACGCATAGCCCTTGCGCACCCATTCCCTTGCCACACTCCCACATCGCTTCGAGGTGAGAACACCACCATGCGCACCAAAGGCAGCCACATGCGAGCTGCTTGGGCAGCCCAGCTTGCCTTGTTGACGCTTGTGGTTTTGCCTCGATTTGCGTGCATTTTCCTCAGGATTTTGAACCCGATTTACGTGTGACGTAAAATTAATCTAAATTTATTTTAAGAATTAATTTAGGGCAAAATGAAAATAAAATAAGTCCAACTTAAATAAATTCAATTTTAATGGTGCACAAGCCTAAATTATTAAAGGACCATTCTTTAAATCAATTTAGGTCTTTCTTTATGCTTAAAATTGGATGAGCTTTGTCCATAATTAATCTAGCCAATATGCAAACTAATAATGGATTCGACAAATGGGAGTTGGAGAAACAAATTAACCATCTAATGATAAAAAATTTTCCAACTTTCATACTTGTGTAAAATATCAAGATTACATCTTCCAATATGAAGATTAATCAAATTTTACTCACAAGCATTTGAACTTCATGGATTTTAATCAACCAAACATGAAAAATCCAACCTTTGTTCAATATGGAATTTAGGGTTAAAGTTCTAATAATTTAAACTTTTAAAGATTAGAACTTTAACTTACTTGGGAACTTCAAATTACACATTCGCATCAAACATTCACGCATTAATGTAATTTATTTGCATAATTGTGAAAAATCAAGTTTGTGTGACAAAAGCATATCAACTCAAGCACTAATTAAAACTCCATAATTATGCTTGAGGATAATTAAAATAGCAGTAGATTAGGGATGCAATAATGCATTTAATCTAACTTTGTAATGCTTGCATTAATCAAGGTTTAAAAAGAATTAAAATTTTCGTTGAAAACGAATAAACCCCAAAAACTTGGGTTTCGGGTTCGAATTTGGCTTCTGGACAGTCCTTAAAGGGTTGAATCTGTTCCAAAATATCGATTCCACCCAAAATTCACTATTTTTGATCCAAAATCTGGGTTCAACAGCCAAATCGATAAAATAGACGAGTTTTAAAATTAATTAAAACGAGCTTCTAATCTAGTTAGAAAAGCAAAACCAGAAATTAAATCTTACTTAAAACCACCTTAATTAATAAATAATTGCAATAATTAAAAGGAGCGCGGCTCCGATACCGCTGTAGGGTTTCGTAGTGACCCACACTACGCGGGAAAGGAAACCCCCCAAGACCCGCCCCGATAACTAAAGCAATTACAACAAGCATAAACATAATTAAGCAATAATTAAAAGGAGATAAAGAAATTATACCCTCGATGCGTGCTTCGCTCGCAAATCGAGCTCTTACTTCGAAAGCTCTAGCCTCGCAAGTGCGACGGCCTCCAATGGAGTCCACCCTCGAGATCCGACCCGATCGGCCCTTACCTTGAAGGTTAGTCGGGGCTAGACCAAGAAAGACTAGAGTATTACGAACTTAGAGGTTTTCTCACTTTAAGGGAGATGCCTCATTTAGTTCAACGCAAGTGATTTTTCCCAAACCCAAACTTGGGTATTTATTGGGAAAGGAGACTTGAATCTCCCTTCTCCCATCCATGTGGAAGAATTGCATTTTCCTACTAATTTATTTTAATCAAAAATAAATTAGTGAACAATGCAATCAATGAGTTACAAGTGTCAAATGGAGGAAGAATGATTAGGTGAGGACCATTCCAAGAAGAGGGGGGGGGGGACCATTGCCTTGATGCCCAAGGCAACGCCCACAATCCTTGGTCCCCTCACCCAAACCGTATTCACCATGTGGCTGGGACTGCTGGATGCCAGCCAGCCTTTGCTGCCAAGGCAGCCTTGCTGGCGCTTGGTGCCTAGGCTGTGCTAGCAACCCAGCCAGTACAAGCATGTGCACATCTAGCAAGCTACGCATAGCATGCGAGCTGCTGCTGTCGCGTGGCGAGTGCTGGGCGCTACAAGGTTGCTAGCCCACGCCACCATTTTCTCGCAATGTGCCTGGCCCTAGCTCTCGCATGCACAGCACGCATTGCTAGCAAGGCCCAGCCCTGCGATGTTGCGTGCTTGCGAGAGGCTGGCTGCTGGGGCGCGCCATAGCTTAGCCCCACGTACAACCATGCATGCTAAGCACGCTGCTATGCGATGGCTGCGATGGTTAGGCGCTGCTGTTGCCCAGTATGCTATCAAGGCTACTAGCGCCTAGCATGCTAGCAAGGCTGCTAGCGCCAGGCATGCTAACAAGGCTGCTAGCACCAGGCATGCTAGCAAGGCTGCTAGCGCTAGCATGCTAGCAAGGCTGCTAGCACCCAGCGTGCTAGCTAGCCTGCTAGCGCCCAGCACCATGCACAGCATAGCATGCTGCTATGCGATGGTGCGGGGCTGCCATGGCTAGCTAGCATCATCATGCTAGGCTTGCGACAGGTTTTTCTTAGCCTAGCACTCACATGGCTAGGCCATTGCGAGGCTACGGCCAGGCTCGTACTTGTAACTCGATTGATTTCGTGTCTCGTCGAATTCTAAATTCGACTCAACTTGCGACGCTCGGTTTCGACGCTCTAAGCTTGATATCCGACGTCTTTGTTCATAATACTCTAACGACTTATCCAATCCTTCGGATTGATTCGTTACCTCGGATCGGTTACTCGATTGGGTGTGACCCGAAGGGTTCAGTCAAGATTAAGCTGTAATATTAATTGTACATTAATATTACTGATCGGAAGCGGCCTCCACCTAGACATTCCGATCACTTGACCTTACTAAAGAATTAGCTTTCCGATATTTCCGAACCCTGTATCGGAATAATACACTTGTTGGAAGGACACCATTCCTTTCACTTTCTGACCAAGTCGAATTTGAAAGTCGACCCATCTTTCAGACCCTGGAAGAAGTCTGTGTAGGCGACTTCGTCAGACAGCCCTTGAATCTGAATTCTCATCAAATTGAACCGTCTAACATAGGACCTTAGCCATTCTTTATCTCCCTACTGAATAGCCCCCAAATCAAGACTTGTCTTTTTGGCTCGGATGTTCATAGAGAAGTTGGACACGAACAAGTATGCGAGGGTCTTGAAGTTGTTGATGCATCCGGCTTGCAGATTGCCAAACCATCGTTGGGATATACCCTTTAATGTCGCCGGGAAGCATCGGCACCAGGCGGCGTCATCCAACCCCTATAAGCACATGAGGTTGGTGTAAGCCATTAGGTGGTCTTCTGGGTTGGTGGTACTGTCATAGGGTTCCAACCAACACATTCTTAACCTTGGCAAGTTGAGCCGCCTCGGTTATCTCCCTGAAGAAAGCCGACCGATGTTCCACAAGGTTTAGCAGTCAGAGCTGCCAGTCCATTGGATGAACATTTTGTGTCGCCTAACCCCCAAAGAAGGCCGGCTCCATGTAGGGTGATCGATACGGTATGCGTGGTTGTTGAGGCACTGATAAGTGTCATTTATGTCACTATCCTTTAGGAGTTTCTAGTTCGTTTTTCATTATTTTAATATCTTTTTACTTGGTTTTAATAAGGTTTTATTTCATTTGTCGTGTTTGCATGTGAAATGTCATTGTTGATCAATCTTGGCTTTTCTTACATATTTTTGGTTTCTTCTTGCATTAGATTAAACTTTATTGGTTTATTCTTATGTTTAGGAACACTTGGATAAGTTCATTACTCAAGATTGAAGAAATATAAAACATAAAAGAACAAGTAATGAAGAATTGGGCACTTGATTTGCAAAGATCAAACTTCAAACGCTTATATCTTTTGATTTAAAAACATTTATGAGTGACTTTAGTTGGAGATGAAAGCTTATCTCAAGAGCTTTCCAACGACAGGTCATATGCTCAATTCCGATGTAAAACGAGGGAGTTATGTTCGTTTGAAGCTGAGCAATTTTGTCCAGCGCGAAGAAGCGGGCGCGCAGTCTAAGAGGAGCGCCCGCTCCAAACTTTCTGGAAAGATTTAGATGTGATTAGCGGAATTTCAAGAATCATATTCTTAACATCTAAACAGGATCATATGCATATAATAATAAGTATCAATAATAAGGTTAGGAATTACAACCTTTGATGCGTGAATTCCTCGTTTGCTTTCTACCGCGGAGATCTTGAGCCCCAAGTGTTGCTCCTCTAATCAGTCCACAAGCACGGATTGGATCCCCACGTATGCTAATACGGAAGAGGAATGAATGTAACACTCTTCTTACTTTTGATGGGAGAAGGCAGAAAATAACAGTGTATTTAATTAGGGTTGTCTAACTTACTTTTATAGGTCAACCACATAAAAAAGTAAAATCCTAATCACAAATAATCTGCCATCAAGGCCCACTATTGGGTCTTAATATATTTTGATCCAAACCAATACTTTATTGTGTGACCTCCTAGGATTCAATCAAATTAGCAATGGGTTTCATAATAAACCCACAGATCATAGTTGGTTTCTAGCAAAACGCTATGACCACCTAAAATGACTAAATTATTTATCTCAATAATGAATCCTAATTTATATATATTTAGTAATTGCACAAACGACTTAGGACACAACTCCTTCAATCTCCCACTTGTCCGAAGGAAAGTGTGCAATGTTAAAATACCTTAAGTCGCTTAATGTCCAATTTGATAGTTTTATAACATCTATATGTTTATCCATACTAATATTCAAATTGTTTATTGAACTCCAAGTTTAAACTGTCAAGACAAACGATTAACCACTTAATCCACTTGAGCACGACCATGCATTTCCAGCTTTTCATTCTTCAAGCGGCCTAAGAACACCAATCCTAATCATATAGGAGGACTTATCCAATCTTGTATAACCAAAACTCCCACTTAATTTTTAGCAATCCCAACGACTGTCTTTATAACCTCCTTTTATGACGCGGCGTTTAACAACGTTAAAGATATACTAATCATCGCATGAGATTAGTGTTATACTCATGTCTAAGGAATTCACTAAATATAATAATGAAAATCTTAAAACAACTTTAAGAAATTCATGTAGGTCTGTCCAATATGTATTCTCAATACATATCCATGTAATTGACTAAACATCCTAATGTTTCTATAGCCCATGAAACCGTGCTATCAATTAACTTACAAAACTAGTCTTGTAACAAGTCATTTATGTCCAGTTTAATGACTCAAGCTAGGGACAAACAGTAATTACAAATTATGTTCACTTAATAGGGTTTCATTCACCAAATTACGCATTTGATAAACCTATTGAAAATTGTAAATTACTTTGGACATTTTATTTAATACTGAACCACAATTAAATAATAGAACTTGAAATATTTATTTCATAAACATAATATCAAGAAGGATAATAGTCAAAAACAACCATTTTAAAACTATTACATAATCACAACCATTGTCCAAAGTGTCTAATTCCCATAGCCCTTGTATGGATATCATGTTTAGGTTGTGATAGAGGTTTAGTCAATGGATCAGCAATTTTCGCATCTGTATGTACTTTGTAGATCCTGAAATCTTTCCTATCTACAATCTCGCGAATGAGGTGATATTTTCTCATTACATGTTTGGACTTGTCATTTCATTTGGTTCTTATGCTTATGCAATAGCCCCATTGTTATCACAATACAACTCAATTCCCTCCAAAGCACTAGGCACAATGCCTAATTCCGTTAAGAACTTCTTTAACCAAACAGCTTCTTTAGCTGCTTCAGCTACTACTATTTATTCTGATTCTGTTGTAGAGTCTGCTACTGTGCTTTGTTTGGAACTCTTCTAGCTTACTGCTCCTCCATTTAGACAAAAGATGTACCCTGATTGTGAGCGGTAATCATCTATGTCGATTTGGAAGCTCGCATCAGTATAACCTTTAACAACTAACTCATTTTCACCTCCATATACTAGAAAGTCATCCCTAGTCCTTCTTAAGTACTTTAGGATGTTCTTAGTAGCATTCCAGTGCGTCATACCTGGATTTGATTGGAATCTGCTACACATGCTCAAAGCATACGAGACATCTGGGCAGGTACAAACCATAGCATACATGATGGATCCTATGGCTGAAGCATAAGGAACCGAACTTATCTATTTTAGTTAATAAGAGTTAGACGTACTTTGAGTCTTACTATGGATTTTGATCCCTAAAATGTACTCTGCATCCCCTAGGTCTTTCACAGAAAAACACTTTCCAAGCCAATCCTTTACAGATTGTAGCATAGGAACATCGTTTCCAATGAGAAGTATGTCATCCACATACAAGACCAAAAAGACTACACTGCTCCCACTAACTTTCTTATACACATAGGCTTCTTCTTCATTTCTGAGAAAACCAAACTGTTTGATGGCCTCATCAAATCGAAGATTCCAACTCCGAGATGCTTGCTTCAATCCATAAATGGATTTTTGAAGCTTGCATACCTTACTAGGATTTTCAGGATCTACAAAACCTTCTGGTTGTGTCATGTACACATCCTCCTCCAAGAAACCATTCAATAAGGCGGTTTTCACATCCATCTGCCAAATTTCATAGTCATAAAATGCAGCAATCGCTAGAAGTATCTGAATGGATTTGAGCATCGCTACCGGTGAAAAAGTTTTATCATAGTCAATACCATGAATCTGCTTGAATCCTTTTCCAACCAGTCTTGCTTTATGAACAATTAAGTTTCCATCCTTGTTTGTTTTCAACTTAAAAACCCATTTGCATCCTATAGGTATTACCCTATTCGGAAAATCAACCAAATTCCAAACTTGATTTTCAGACATGGATTTCATCTCGGATTTCATGGCTTCATGCCATTTTTCGGAGTCTTGACTCATCATAGCTTGCTTATAGGTGGTAGGCTCTTCGCATTCTAAGAGTAAAAGCTCTGAGCTCTCCGTCATCAAGAAATCAACGTATTTCCTAGACGGAGCTCTTGGCCTATCAAACCTACGTGGAGCTACAACAACAGAAGAATCATTTACAACTGTTTGTGAATGTTCGCATAAATTAGATTCAAGTGGGACGGTATGAGCTCCATGCGTTGAATGCGTCATCTCCTGAACTTGATTTTCGTCTTGTCGGGCCGTCTCTAACATGGTGTGAACCACGTCCATTTGTTGCTCATCTCGAATTTCTTCGAGAGTTATATTTCTCCCACTTGGCTTTTTGGAAATAAATTCTTTTTCCAAAAAGACACCATTTCGAGCAACAAACACTTTATGCTCTGTTTGGTTGTAGAAATAGTAGCCCCTTGTTTCTTTTTGGATAACCCACAAAGAAACATTTATCGGATTTAGGTGCAAGCTTATCAGACTGTAAACGTTTTACATAAGCTTTACAACCCCAAATCTTAAGAAAAGACAACTTTGGGACTTTCCCAGTCCACATCTCATATGGTGTCTTCTCCATTGCTTTTGATGGACATCTATTTAGTATAAAAGCAGCAGTTTCGAGAGCATAACCCCAGAAGGATATCGAAAGATCAGCAAAACTCATCATGGAGCGTACCATATCTAGTAGAGTACGATTCCTCCTTTCAGATACACCATTCAATTGTGGTGTGCCTAGAGGAGTTAGTTCGGAAACTATTACGCAACCCTTAAGATGATTATCAAACTCTTGACTCAAGTATTCACCACCACGATCAGATCGTAATGCCTTAACTTTATTGCCAAGTTGATTTTCAACCTCATGCTGTAATTGTCTGAACTTTTCAAACGATTCTGACTTCTGCGGCATCAAGTAAACATAACCATATCTACTTAAATCGTCGGTAAAAGTAATGAACTAACTGTAGCCACCTCTAGCATTAATATTCATTGGTCCACATACATCTGTATGTATTAGGCCTAATACCTCACTAGCTCTTTCTTCTTTTCCTGTAAAAGGTGATTTTGTCATCTTACAAATCAAACATGGTTCGCATACATCAAATAATTCATAATCAAATGATGTGAGAAGTCCATCTGTATGGAGCTTTTTAACACGTTTTGGACCAATATGTCCTAGACGACAATGCCAGAGATATGTGGGATTTAAATCATTTGATTTTTGCCTTTTAGTGTTTATGTTATAGACATGGTTGTCTAAATCAATTTTTAAACCATTAATTAATTTTGCAGTGGCATAAAACATCTCATTTAAATAAACAGAACAACTATTATTCTTTATTATAAATGAAAAACCTTCAGAATCTAAACATGAAACTGAAATGATGTTTTTGGTTATTGCTGGAACATAATAACAATTATTTAGTTCTAAAATTAAACCAGAAGGGAGAGATAGACTATAAGATTCAACAGCTAAAGCAGCAATCCCAGCTCCATTGCCAACTCGCAGATCTACCTCTCCTTTTGCCAATTGCCTAGTTCTTTTTAGTTCCTGCACATCGGATATTATGTGAGAACCACATCCGGTATCTAATACCCAAGATGAAAGACTAGCTAAATTAACTTATATACCATAAATAGCTGAAGAAGATGCAACACAACCATTCTTCTTATCTTCTAAGTATTTAGGGCAGTTGCGCTTCTAATGTCCAATCGCATTGCAGTAGAAGCACGTGTGTTCAGCAGCAACCTTTTGCTTCTTAGAAGAGGGTTCTGGCTTAGTTTTGGAAACCTTTTTCTCTTTTCCTTTGCCAACTACCCCCTTCTTCTTTCCACCCCATTTCTTCTTAAAACCTTTCCTTTGTTAACCATAAGAACATCCTTCTTTGGTTCAACAACTCTATTGTTCTGTTCAGCTGTTTTGAGCATCCCATGCAATTCATGTAGGTCTTCTTCACACTAGTCATGTAGTAGTGAAGACGGAATTGTTTGTATCCATCATGAAGAGAGAAAAGCACAATATCATTAGCGAACTCTTCGCCATAATTGACTCCAACTCGTCTTAAATTTTCAAAAAGACCGATCATTTTGAACATGTGATCATGAAGCTTTTGCCCAGGCAAAAGTTTGGTATCAAGCAACTCTTTTGCTGTTATATACCTCTCTTGACTTGCCAATTCTTGAAACATAGATCTCAAGTTTTGGATGATGGAATAAGCATCCATAGTCTTAAACCTCTTTTGAAGACTTGGTTCCATCGTTGCCAACATGAGACAAGTAATTGGCACAGACCTTTCACGAATACGTTTCTCATTAGCCTTTTGAGCTTGTGTTGCATTTTCAGCCAGAACTGGTGTTTCGGGGTTTTTTGATGTGTCCTGGGGGAGAGTTACAATTCCGAGAACGTCCTTCGCCGCCTGTACCTGCAAAACCACGAAGACTCCGGTTGGTTGGAGCTCCGCCTCCGACGATCAAGTCAATTACGTACAGGACGAAGATAGTGCGTAAAATAGTGAAATTACTTATCACGTAATGGGAGAATTCCTCCTGTACCTGCTGACCAATGGCTGGGTGCCACGTGTCGCTTAGCCATAGGGCCACGTGGCTGGGGTATTTTTTACCCCAAACATTTGCCCCTCTCAGGTGCTGACGTGGCATGATGCCACGTGGTGCCTGAGAAGAACGCTGACGTCTATTTTTTTTTTTTTGAACCTCTTCAGATTCTAACTGAAAGAAGAGGGAAAAGCAAAAGGGGAAAGGTCGCGACCCTTCGCCTTCTGAGGCAACCCCTATAAATAGGAGGAGACGCCCACGTGAGCTCATTTACAAACTTCGTGAATTTTCTTAAATTTGGAGAGCATCCGGTATTTGAGAGTTGAGAGCAGACGGAAATCTGATAATTGATAGCAGCCAGTTTCCAGACCGCCTGTAAGGTAGCGAGCAAGCAAAGGTTTTTTGTGAGGGTACCCAAGAGAACCCAGCTGATCTTCAAACCGTCTGTGTCTTTGCAAGCATCCCCAAGAAATTTCTTGAGGTTTCAGCAAACTCTTTGTTACTCTAGGTACCGTCTCTATTCCTTCTCGCTTTTCCATGTATTTCTGTTTGCATCTTTTGCTTGTATTTTTTTTTTATCAAACCCATAGGTAGATGGACCCTTTATACCCATACCCGGAACATAGTTGTGAACTCAGCCGGTCAATTAGTACAGCTGAGTCTAGAACTCGATCTGCCGCCTCTGATCTTTGGAATTTCCCCTTTTCAACGCCTGTATCGACCGAATCTGTGTCTGTGCAGGACACGATGGCCAGAATTAGGGGAATAGCTATGGACCCCAATTACAGAGGCGGAGACTCAAATGAGTTGTCGCCTGAGAGACGAGCCCCGGACGAGGCGGCTAGAGAACCATCCGGTGGCATTCCCGCCACCCCAAGCGATAGTATTTTAGGCTCCTACAACGAGGAGACTTCTCCTGCTCAGGAGGCTGAGCTGACAGGATCCGTCAACGAGGATCTCAACTCCCCATCCGGCTCTGATGCCGGTCACATCGAAAGCAATAGCTCTAGCTACTTGACCGTGTCAGAAGATAGCGAGGAGGCGGAGAGGCCTTCGTGGCAAAGTAGAAACGACCACCCTCTCATGATTGCCGTCTCTCTCAAGGACCGGGCCCTTATGCGGTCCTCCCTAAATGACTTCATCACCAAGCGGCCGCTTGGAGGAGGATACAAGCTGTCAGTACCAGGGGAGTACGTGACGGTTGTATGGGAGGATGACCAACCCAACGCTGACAGTTGGTTTGGGTGCTATGAGACGGCTTTTCTAGCCGGGGTCCGCTTCCCCCTTCACAACACGATAAAGGCCATACTTAGGGGATATGGCCTAGGCGTCTGGCAGCTCACCCCTAATTCTTGGGTGAACATTCTAGGGTATATCGCCGCCTGTGAGATGCAAGATCTCAACCCCGGTTGGGAGGCGTTTGCCCATATGCATTATTTAAGTAGGAGCCCAGGAGGCTGGAGAGCCTGGTACACCTTGACGACTTATCCTCAATATATGATGACACTGGATAAGCCGTGTAAATAGTCGGACTGGAAGAACCGGTTTTACCTGGTCAAAGCTCCGACTGAAGAAGAGAACAAGGAGTTCCGGACCTACAACCGGAGGCCAGAGCTTTTGGGGCAAAAGTGCCGGCTGCCCCCAATGCCCGATAATGATAGGGAGGCACATTGGACTCCGGATTTTTTGAGCTAACCTCTTCCATTCTCTCAACCAGAGAGATAATAAGGGTACCCAAGAACTGGGTTCCCAAACACGAATTTTTTAGGGACGAGTGCTTCTTGTTCGCTTGCGGGCTTAGCAGCATGTTTGAAAGACGTAGGTTATGAACCTTATCCGGTTAATTTTATGTCGGCTAACCTTTTTCTTTTGATTGCAATGTGCGAAATTATCATGATCTTGACCAGATGTATTTGCGTTTTGCAGAAGAAGCTAAAAACATGTTGCCCACCGCCAAGACACCCGCCAAGAAAGCTTCAGATATCCGAAAGGAGAATCTGGAGAAGAACTTGCCGCTCAGGCGACTAAAAAGGTTATCCCGCCTGACCTTTTTTATTTGTTTGCCTTGGTGCTATTTTGGCCATTTCTTCACCTGACCGTTTGTGACCTTGTTTCAGGATGGGGGCGTTATCCCTCGCTCCTTCCAAAAACAGATCCGGCAACGACCGTCTGTTGAGGAACCTGCACATAAGGTGCAGAAAACCGCTTCCACCGCCCGGGCTACCACCGGCGGTAAATCAATAAAGACCCCAGGCGGGTCTAATGCGGAAACGACCTCGAAAGAGGTCACCCCAATAAGGACCACAACCGGTCCATCTTCTGCCGGGGGCCAGATGGCTTCCCAACAAGGTACAAACCCCTTCAACCACACGCTGCTTGACCTACCCATGCGGGTTAAATCATATTCTCAGTCTCAGCCGGGATATTCTCCGATCAGCCGGCTGTCCGTAGGCGGAGCGTATGCAGCTTTCTCACCGTCTGTTTCTAGTGTAGATAATTCTCCACGCTGGCCGGATGCTAATCAGTACGCCCGAGCCATGCTGAAAGCTGTCCCCCGGGACGAGAATGAGGTGATTCCTGGAATCAATACCTTCAATGCCGACCGTGTAATGGTCGACCTGGGCGACGTAAGTTGATGAGTACCCACCCGGCATTTTATTTGTAGTATGCGCATCCGGGTTTTCTACTAATACCGGCGGTGCTGTTGCAGGTACTGCTCCGCGTGGAGGGGCTCAAGAAGGCCTACATCCGCAAGCAAGAGGAGGTAAGAAGAGCCAAACGTTCTGCGGATGACGCACATAGCGTTGCCCACTATTCAATGATTGTGCATGACTTAGAAACTAAATCTATAATCATGCGACAGGCGGATCAGGTCAAGTCCCTCCAACATGCCCTCAAAGAGTCCAAGACCAAAATAGACAACCTGCAGGCGGCCCTGGACAATGCGGAGGATGAGCTCATGAAGCATGAGGAGCCCCTCAAGCGGCTTGACCAGGCGGAGAAGAGCAGCAAAAGGCTGCAAATAGAGAATGACCGCCTGGTCAAGGAGGCGGTTGCTGCACAACGAAACTTCCAGGCCACTCTTGAAGCTGATCAGAGCCGGCTCATTGAGGAGAATGAGCAGGACTGCGAGAACCGGATGAGGAGGACGTTCTCCATTATCCACCCGGATGCAGACTACAACGTCTGGGAGCTCGCCTAAAAATACGCTGATCTTGCCATTCTGGCTGAGGAGGAGGGAAAGCCGGGGCCTGGACCCTATGAGCAATGGGTTAATGCCGAGTTCCAGCGAATGCAGGCGGAGGCGGCTAGCAATGAGGCGGTAGTCGAGGATGAGGTTGCTCCCGGCTCCGTTCCCACCACCGACTCAGCTCATCCGGAGTGGAACCAGGCTGAGGCTGACCGGGTGACAGTGCAGCTAGAGTAGCAACGACCTCCCGGCCTGCGTGCCGTGCATTATTTTGCAATAGCGCTGGAAGGGTCGGCTTACTCTGCTGTTATTTTTTATTTTGAGTATTGATATACATTTTCGCCGGTTGTGCCGGTTCCTTCTGTAAACAGTTCATATTTTCACCGGCTGTGCCGGTTTATTCTGCTACATTTCCATCGGCTGAGCCGGCTTTAAATGAATTTTGAATTTTCTTTTTGCTGCTTACTTTTTGCAAGTGTGTTTCCGCGTGATTGGTTGGGGTTAAGGTAATTGCCCCTGGATAGGAGGCTGGCATAGGTGAGACGGTGCTAGACGGCTATCCATATACCATAGTATGAATGTTAACAATTTAGCTAAGTGCTAAGTGCCAAACGTTAGAACGAAAAGTAGCCGGTTTTTACTAATTTGCCGGCTGGGGCTTTTGGAAAGGCCTTTTCGTAGGTTTTAAGGTGTCCATTTGCCGGTTGGACTTTTGCAAGAACACCCCTTCATAGATTATGGCCTAAACCAAATGCTTTGAGGCCTGCCTTCTCTTAGTCGATCAGGCGGCGCTTTAGGTACCGGCTGTCTGTTTTGAGATCAGCCTTTGATGGTACTTAACCCAAAGAGTGGGCCGGCTGCATGTTTGGGAATTCTAGCCCACGTTTCTTTGGTGCAATGGATCATTCAGGTGGGTAGGACCGCCTGACATTTGATAACTAGAACAATTTTCAACCCAAATGGGAGATGCTCTCTTCGATGAATTCACCCATGTGGGTGTCACCGGATGATTCATTAGTTCTCAGGGCCGCTTGTGTTGAGCACAAGACATGGCGCATGGAAATTCTGTAAGAAGGGCCGCTTGTGATAAGCACAAGACATGGCGTATGTAAGCATAATATGTAGTAAATCTCTCATTAATTATGCAGAAATTTACAAAAGCTATACAATTTCTAGAAGTAGTACTTTTTAAGATTGTCTACATTCCAGGTTCTAGGCAGCTCTCTACCGTCTGGGGTTTCTTGGCGGTATGTGCCGTCTCTTACTTCTTCAAAGATCCGGTAGGGTCCCTCCCAATTTGGGGTTAATTTGCCTTGCTCATTGGCCCTACCGGTTGCTTCCATTTTGCGAAGCACAAAATCTCCTACTTTCAAGGGCCGCTTGTGAACCAGCTTGTTGTAGGCTCTCGTCATTCTTAGACGGTAAATCTCATGACGCAAGGCTGCGTTGCCCCTTCGCTTTGAGAGAGCATCCAGTGCCAGACGCATGGCTTCCTAGTTGGCAGCCTCATCATATAGCATGATGCGAAGGGTTGGCTCATAATGTTCAATGGGGAGTACCGCCTCAGTGTCGTATGTCATAAGAAATGGGGTTTCACCAGTTGCCCCTTTTTCAGTGGTCC
Organism: Chenopodium quinoa; assembly: GCF_001683475.1. Taxonomy (NCBI): domain Eukaryota; kingdom Viridiplantae; phylum Streptophyta; class Magnoliopsida; order Caryophyllales; family Amaranthaceae; genus Chenopodium; species Chenopodium quinoa. The sequence goes on from NW_018743176.1 coordinate 146,348, forward strand.
TGATGGCCCAAAGGACATGAGGTAATTCCTCTGCCCATAGTCCACCGGCTCTTTCCACCTTCTTTTTTATACCGCCCGAGATCAGTTTATTGAAAGCCTCAACTTGCCCGTTTGCTTGAGGACGACCAACGGATGCAAAACAATGGGAGATTCCTTGGTCCCCCAACCAGCTCTTGAGGACAGGCGATTCAAATTGTGGTCCATTGTAAAAAACCATAGACATTGGAACCCAAAACCGGGTGATGACATTTCTCCAAATATAGGAGATCACGTCCTTTGTTTTTATGCCTTTGACCGCCTCTGCTTCAACCCATTTGGTGAAGTAATCCACTGCCACCAAAATATAGCGGCGACCGCCTGATGCAGGCGCATAAGGACCCAGAATGTCCATGCCCCACTTTGCTAACGATCAACTGAGAGTCTGAGCAGGCGGTAACTTTTCTTTCCCCTGCTGCCTTAGACATGTGTATACCGGCTAGCAGGGCTTCGTACTCTGCCTCATTATTTGAGGCTTGGAACTGGAACCGTAGTGCATATTCAAACTTATCCCCTTCCGGAGAATGGCATATAACGCCTGCACCACAGCCGTTCACTATAGAACTACCGTCTACAAATAACTTCCAAATCTGATCAGGATTTTCCGGTTACACCGGTCTAGTCATCTCGACAATGAAGTCGGCAAACGCTTGACCTTTCACTGCCCGCATGGGTTCAAAAGTTATCTCGAGGCTCTGTATTTCAACATCCCACTTGATCATTCTGCCGGATGACTCGATGGTGGTCATTGGGCGCTTGAGTGGCTGGTCTGTATATACAATCACCGGGTGAGCCAAAAAGTAGGGCTTCAATCGTTTGACTGCTACGAACAGGGCGAACCCAAATTTTTCGATCATTGGGTACCGGAGTTCAGCATTTTTAAGTACGTGGCTGATGAAATACACCGGGAGCTGGTTACCGTCTCTCTTAGCAAGGAGAACGGCACTAAGGGCATGATCAGAGATGGCTAGATACATATAGAGAACCTCCCGGGGTAGGGGGCTCACTAGCCTTGGCAAGGAATGAAAGTGTTGCTTTAGCTTCTAGAATGCCATTTCCGCCTCTTCACCCCACTCAAATCTGGACCTCTTCCGGATGGCCTGGAAGGAGTAATGGCACTTGTCACCTGACCGGCTGAAAAATCTTTCCAATGCCGCCAGGCAACCGGTCAGCTTCTAGACTTCTTTTACAGTACGGGGAGACCGCATGTCAATGACCGCCTGTACTTTTTCCGGATTAGCCTCTATGCCTCTTTGTTTGATCAAAAATCTTAGGAACTTCCCAGACTCAACACCAAATACACACTTCTTTGGGTTAAGCATGACCCGGTGCCGCCTGAGTGTGGTGAATGTTTCTCGGAGGTCCAGTAGGTGATCCGTCTGAATCTTGGATTTGACTATCATGTCATTAATATACGCCACTACATTCCTGCCAATCTGATTCATGAAAACTGTGTTTATCATGCGCTGGAATGTAGCCGGTGCATTCTTTAACCGAAACAGCATCACCTTGTAACAAAATAACCCCTGATCAATGACGAAGGTCGTCTTTTCTTGATCTTTTTTCCGTAGGGGTATTTGATGGAAACCTGAATAGGCATCCATGAAACTCATCAGAGCATGACCGGCTGTGGAGTCGACCAGACTGTCGATCTTTGGAAGTGGGTAACTGTCCTTGGGACATGCTCTGTTCAGATCTGTGTAGTCTACACACATCCGCCGGGTACCATTCGGCTTTTTCACGAGGACAATGTTTGCTACCCAATCCGGGTAGTAGCATTGCCGGATGAACCCAGCATCTAACAGTTTTTTGACCTCAGTCGCTGCCGCCTGAGATCTTTCTTCACCGTGATCCCTCTTTTTCTGCCTGACCGACTTCTTTTTAGGTTCCACGGTGAGCTTGTGGACAGCTAGATCCGGGCTGACGCCTGGCATCTCTTCCACTTTGAAGGCAAAGATGTCTTTGAATTCTTTCAGAAGTTGGAGCAGGTCTGCTCCCAACCGTTCAAAAGCAACCGTCCCAACCTTGACGGTTCTGTCAGGACGGTTGTCGTCTAGGACGACATCAAGGCAGTCACCAGCCGGTTGAGGTTGTTGGTCATCTGACCTTTCCTTGGCTAGTGATTGCTATTTTTCTTGCTTGACGGGTTCCGTTTGGTCCGCCTTCCTTTTCTTACCGGCTGCCCTTGGAGCCGGGACTGCTGTATCGCAGTTATCAAGGTCTATGAGCTTGCCGTCTCCGGCTGCCCCCATAGTTGGTTTGACGTCAGAGAGATAGCACTCCCTAGCCGTCCTCTGGTCCCCTTTCATGGAACCGACTGTACCATCATCCTTTTCAAATTTAACGAGCATGAGTGAGGGGACGATGACAGCCTTGGATTCGTTGAGAGTCGGACGGCCAATAATCATGTTGTAGGCGGCAAGCTCTTCTACAACTAAAAATTTTACCACCATGTGGCGTCCTTCCCCCTTCTCACCCAGCCAGATGGGAAGATCAATGCTTCCTACCGGATGCACTACTCCTCCCCCAAGACCAACTAGTGGGTGAGGCGCCTGGTGCATGTTACTGGAGTTGTACTTGAGCTTGGTCAAACACTGATAACTAATCAGGTTAGACGAGCTCCCGGTATCTATTCGGATCCTTCCAACTCTCTGATTGTCAACCTTACACTCCATGACTATGGGGTCGTCATGAGGCCGCCAGACCTTGCCTCAGTCCTTTTTAGAAATAAGGACCTCAGGAAAGGTGTCTTTCGACGCCTGGCTCTCATCAACTGAGTTGACCAACTTCCTGATGTTATCTTTGGTGCCCCTAATAGTGGGACCCCCTCCGGCAAAGCCGCCTGCTATGGTGAAGATAGTCTCTTCATCCGTCTCAGAGTTTGCGAGTACAGCTTTTGCCGTCTGCCCTTTCTTGGCCAGGGTGCTACTCTTGGCTTTGGGCAAATAGGACTTCAGAGCCCCCTCATCAGCCAGACGGTCTAATAGCCGCCTGAGGCTATAACAACCATTAGTGTCGTGGCCAACGTCCTCATGGTACTGGCAGTATTTGCTTTTGTCCCGGTTGCTTACGGGACTTTTCATCACAACCGGTTTGTCGAGAGACATCCGGCCCTTCATCTCCACGAGGATGGAGAAGTAGTCCTTTGTGAACTCGTACTTGGGAACGTACGGTTCTGATTTCCGTCTGAGGTTCTGAGCCGGCTGACTAGATCGGTCTGCTGCCCTAACCTCTTTTCTCTTCTTTTCTTCCTTTTTAGCCGGCCGTTGTTGTTGCCGGCTGTCTCTTCTGTCGGATTTTTTGGAATCCGACGGCTGCTTTACAGCACAAAGCTCCGTCGCCTGTATATAGGCTTTAGGTTCCATTAACGCCTCTTGGAGGGTGGCTACCGTTTTCCGGACGAGGTCGAACTTAAAGGTTGACCCATCCTTCAGACCTTTGAAGAAGTCTGTGTAAGCAATTTCGTCAGACAGTCCTTGAATCTGAATTCTCATCATATTGAACCGCCTGACGTAGGACCGAAGCCCTTCTCTGTCACCTTGCTGTATTGCCCCTAGATCGAGGCTGGTCTTTTTGGCTGGTATATTCATTGAAAAATTTGACGTAAATAAGTACGCCAAAGTCTTGAAGCTGTTGATGCAGCCGGCTGGTAGATTACCAAACCACCGTTAGGCAATGCCCTTCAGGGTAGCCGGGAAGCATCGGCACCAAACGGCATCGTCCAACCCCTGTAGGTACATGAGGTTAGAGTAGGCCATTAGGTGGTCTTCTTGGTTGGAGGTACCATCATAGGCCCCTACCAACACGTTTTTTACCTTAGCCGGCTGTGGCGCCTGGGTTATCTCATGGGAGGACGCTGTGGGCTGTTCTCCCAAATTTAACAGGCGTTGCTGTCAGTCCGTGAGCTGGTACGACTGCTGCACATGCCTGCTAAAGGGACCCGTTTGGGTAAAAGGGGATCCACCCAGCCCATTTGGCGAACCAAATAGACCAGGTTGGACCACTTGGGGTCCAGATTGGGCGGATGGTTCGCCCGTCTGACTCCCAAGGCTTGTTCCCGTGCGCCTGCTGGAGGTGTCACGGAAACTGTCCGGAAAGATTGACGTTGAAGCCGACGTAGATGCCTGACTTCTCTTTTCCCGGAGGAACGTCCGGGCATCAGAGAATGTCTTATTGGTGCCATCCGGTTGTAAGTGCCGGATGGGTTTTCTGAGTTCCGCTTGAGGAAAGCGGAGCCTGTTTTGATCGAACCTGAGGCCCTCCCTCTCCTTCGGCTTTGGGTGAGGGGTAGGGACCCGGTCTTTAATCGTCTTCTTCCTAGAAGAGGGCTTCTTGGCCGGCTGACTCTTCTTGGGAGTAGCTGACCGAATAAGGTTCTGGATCTCGCCCTTGAAACTATTCATGAAGGTCATGAGTTCGATCCTGGTGACGGGAGTAGAGCCTTCTGTCGCCTGAGCAGCTCCAACCAGGTTGCCGGCTGGGTTGCCTGGGGCAACTTGATTGTTATCCCGCTCCTTCTTATCCATGGAACGGGTGTGCTTTGTTCTGAAGGACCCGTTTGGGGCCACATAGGTGTTGACCTCATAGTCATCACCACTTTCATGGTCCGTCTGGACCTTAGGCTCGGCCGACGGCCGCTTGTCCTGATACGGTGGTACAGGATTAGAAGTCATCTCAGAAGTACTCTCCCCACAGACGGCGCCAAATGTTTCGGGGTTTTTTTTATGTGTCCTGCGGGAGAATTACAATTCCGAGAATGTCCTTCGCTGCCTGTACCTGCAAAACCACGAAGACTCCGGTTGGTTGGAGCTCTGCCTCCGACGATCAAGTCAGTTACGTACAGGTGGAAGATAGTGCGTAAAATAGTGAAATTACTTCTCACTTAATGGGAGAATTGAGCAATTAATATTGCTCGATTTTGGTGTAAGAGTGTATTGAATGTCTTGTATCGAATTCAATGGTATTGAATGAATGCCCATTAATGAGGATCCCCCCACTATTTATAGTGGGGAGCCTTGGTTCCCCATTTAGGGTTCATGGGACACGTGTCAGTAGGGGATTGGAGCCATGCTGACCAATGGATGGGTGCCACGTGTCGCTTAGCCATAGGGCCACGTGGCTGGGGTATTTTTTACCCCAAACAACTAGGATTTGTGTATTAAGGACATCCTCCATTCCTTCACTTTTGAGAACAATTCTCAAGTTTCTTTCCCAATCGAGGAAGTTGTTGTTCAACTTATCCTTCTCAAGGATTGAACGCAAATTAAATGAATCATTGTTACGATACATGGTATCTACATATTAGAAAAAATTGCAAGAATTAATATTATGTATTTAATAAATAGCTAAAATTCAAAATTATAAGCTATTACACATTATTTATTCAAAAGTGTCCCTATATAAAATAATGATTCCAAGATCCTTTCACAAGTAATTTAAGCGGACTTGGGCCCTGCCCTAAAGTTAAATGATCTAGGTAAGTAACATCTTTACTAATTATAACAATTATAATTCTTGGTCGATAAGTGTCATCTTATGTTTTAAACTTATCTCATTGCCTCTAAAACCAAAACTTTGCTTTTTGATAACTTAGTTGAGCGTAACCAAAAAAACATGTAATTCCCTTCATAAAATTACCTGCACTATCCTATGACTTAAAATGATGCTTTGCTTGGGCAAACCCACCACTTAATTCACAAGGCATCATAGGTGTTGAATGGGAAAGACAATTAGCTCAATATTCTTTTAGGGACTTAAGTGATAAAATGTTGGTTATTTAAAGTGAACTCATTAACAAACAAACAACATTCATAAACTTAAAGAAGACATTTTAAAAACATAAATAAAATGCAATAAAATTAAATGTGATCTAGTATGGCCCTAACCCTTTAAAATCTAATTTTCTTAGGCCATCTTCTTTGATTCATCTTGGATCACCATCCTCAATTCATCTGGATTACATAGCAAGCTCGAATCTCCATTCTTCATTCTCCAATCATAACTTACTTAATACGAAAATTTAAATAAACTATTTAAATTACAAAAATAAATAACAATACGCAGATCGTATTTAAGATTACAAAAATACGTAACGATACGCATGTCGTATTTTCTATCTTAATTTGGGCCATAGTAGTCACCGCATGCAATTCACAATATCAAATATACATTAAACATGCAATCAACTTATTTTAGTAAACAAGATTATATCAATCAACATTCAATATAAACATTTTACTAAAAATAACATACAATATTGATTCACATAATCAAACTCCCTTGTTTTAAATTCAATTAGAACTTATATATGGAATTAATCGTTATTAATATATAATTGGAATAATAACTCAAAATTGGAATTTGCTCTAAAATATCTAAATAACTTAAACAAATTTCCTATTTTATTTCAAATTCAAAATTAAAGATAAAATAAAATTTAATAATATCTTTTAAATTAAAAACTGATTTTTAAAATTAAAAGATAATTCCTCTTCTTTTTTTTTATTTTTTAATTTTTTTTAATATACGGTTTTAGTTTTTTTTTTTATTATTAAAACATACTGCCACGTCAGTTGGAGCAATTTCCAGCCTACGCAATAGCAGCCTGAGCCACGAACAAACGCAGTAGCAGGTAGCAGCCAACGCAGCAGCAGGCAGCCAGGAACAACTTCCTGCCACCACATCGACGTCTGAGATCGCCTAAGCCACCGCAACCACCGACGTCCCACTTGAATGGCGCGCCCACGTCACAGTGCCGTGACGAAGAAGAAAACGAGTCCAAAATTCGAACAATTTCGAATCAAAATAAGGTTTTTCTAGCGATTTGATGTTCGATTTTAATCCCAAAACAAGATTTTGGTATCAATTTTCAATCTTATTAAATTAATTTGATGATTTTCATTCAAAATCAAATTGGGGAAAAGTTAGGGTTTTTAAAATTTTTGAATCAAACTCTTTGATTTCAAAGTGAAAATAACAATTATTTACATGAATTTGCAATTGAAATCTAAAGAAAACAAAGCCCTAAATCAATTTCGACACAACTTGTCGAATTGAAGGTCAAATTTTAGAATTTCTTCTTGCTTGTTTGAACAAAACGCAATTCCCCTTTTATTTAATTAAACGAGTCTAATTAAGTATCAATACTTAATTCTAATCAATTAAAACAACTTTTAATTATGCAAATTATTCCATATATCAAATCCCTCTCCGAATTGAATTAAAACAACAAAATTCGCATTAAAAATATGAATAAATTAACATATGCATTTGGCTTACTGATACCACTATAGGGATTTAGATGTGCTTAGCAGAATTTCAAGAATCATATTCTTAACATCTAAACAGGATCATATGCATATAATAATAAGTATCAATAATAAGGTTAGAAATTACAACCTTTGATGAGTAAATTCCTCGTTTGCTTTATACCGCGGAGATCTTGAGCCCCAAGTGTTGTTTCCCTAATCAGTCCACAAGCACGGGTTGGATCCCCACGTATGTTAGTACGGAAGAGGAATGAATGTAACACTCTTCTTACTTTTGATGGGAGGAGGCAGAAAATAACAGTGTATTTAATTAGGGTTGTCTAACTTACTTTTATAGGTCAACCACATATAAAAGTAAAATCCTAATCACAAATAATCTGGCATCAAGGCCCACTATTGGGCCTTAATAGATTTTGATCCAAACCAATACTTTATTGTGTGACCTCCTAGGATTCAGTCAAATGAGCAATGGGATTCATAATAAACCCACAGATTATAGTTGGTTTTTAGCAAAACGCTATGACCACCTAAAATTACTAAATTATCTATCTCCATAATTAATCCTAATTTATATATATTTAGTAATTGCAAAAACGACTGAGGACACAACTCCTTTAGAAACTCTCAAATTTTGGAGAGAGAAATTGACAAACACAATCATGACAATCTGAGTGCTCTTTGCTCAAAGCTCTTTGATACCACCTGACCATAGTCAAATTTCTTCCCTTTGCTCTCAATATACCCACACCCGGTCACAACCGCTGGGGCATCTTCAAGTAACTTTCCTTCAAACCGCCTGAGAACCGTTTGATTTTCCCTAGCTTCCAATACACCCACAGCCGGTCACAACCGTCTAGGGTATTTTCAAGCAAATTTTCAGAGAAACGTCTTGGTCTTTAGTGATTCAGTTGCTCTTCAAGGGGACACATCCGGGATATTGTCTGGGGTATCATCAAGCAACAAGGAGGATTTTCGGCTGCTGACTTCAAGGAGTCAACCGTCTTCAGAGTTTTTACAACTTCAAGGTACCGTCTCTACTCCTTGCAACTTTTTTGCGCTTTTTCCGGTTGTATAGCTTGTAAAGAATAATGGACTCACCTAACACACACACGGCACGACCTAGGATTGTTTTCAGTCGGTCACCGCCTACGGCTGAGTCTAGGACTGGAGATGTCGTCTGGGGTGTTTAGACCACCCTTACTCTTCTGCAAATCCGACCGTCTCTGTTCATGTGCAGGAAAGAATGGCTCGGACAAGACGGACGGCTGTAGACCCCAATATCAGTCAGACAGCTCAGCAGAAGTTTCGGCTTACTATGTACCTTATGACCAGCCGGGCGTACGTAGCACGCTCAGGGATGATATCTTGTACGAATCCGAGAGTATAGGCGGCGAAGAGACCATCTAGCAATTAGACTCTACTGAGTGAACTATGGAACCAGATGCCCCTCAAGAAGATGAGGAGGCATACAAGTGGCCCTCTATCAACAATCCAACAGAGGCGCACATGATTGTTGATGTGTGGCGTTTATGCCACCTTTTCACCCTATTTCATTAGAGGTTTCCCCCGGAATTGTCACTTGCTTATGCCTTTTCTTACTCATTTTATCTCGATTTGAGTTGCTTTAGCTCCCCCTCGTGTTTTCCCTTTCTTTGTGTCTTTTCTTCTACTTTCACTCCCTTTTCGTGTGTTTTGAAAGTTTTTAGCGCTCACGGGCGATTCTTGGATCAATCGTTGGAATAGAGTTGCTAGGAAGCTTGCTAGGGGAGTGGAGATTCCATGAAGGAGAGGGCGCGTAGCAGCGAAGGGCCGCGGGCGTGGACAAGGCTTCAAGCGAGCTAACCAAACTTTTTGGAGATGCCTAGCTAGGAGAAGTTTAGTCGCGGGCGTGGCACTTTCAGCCGCGGGCGCGGCACTGTGGGTCTGGCGCAGCTCGTACCCAGCAAAGAGAGGGCGCGGCTGCTTGCTGGAGAGCCCTCTCTCTTGCCCATTTCTCCTTATTTTGAGAGAAGATTATATATACCTCTTTGCTTGAATTTTCAAGGGAACTATTCCATTGGCATCAAAAACATTACTTAGAGAGAGAAAATCTAGGTTTTTTAGAGAGAGAAAAACACTTATCCTTCATGGTTTAATCTTTGTAATCAAATATTCAAGCTTTCTTCTAGATTGTTGCTACTACTTTGATAATTTGGTAATCTTTCATCCTTATAATATCAATCTTTACTTTTGTTTCTCTTTGATTTTCTTGGTTTCATTGTTCTTACTTGAGTTTTCCTTCATAAATTTTCAAGCTTTATTAGTTTCTTTGATTTCCTTTCAAGTTAGAATCATGTTAGGTTGTTGATATTGAATATATGCTTATGTTAGTTGTTATGGCTATTCCCTTTCTTCTAGCTTAGGTTTTTAGCTAGGGAAGGGGGTGAAATTCATGTGTATTTGATTATCAATTGATTATTGATTGGGATTTATTCTTGAGTTGATGATTTGAGCTAAAATATGCTTGGAGTTAGTGTGTGCACCTCTATTCTCAAGAGTCTAGCCCTTGATTGAATGCATGAGAATGATTTAATCTAGGCGTGAATGATTTCATCGACTTGCTTGAGTAGTTGCATGAGAATGAACTATCTTAGGTAGAGTTTATACTCCTAGAATCGGTTCCTTATCGGTTTTCATTAGTATTCCTTGTTCATGATTGAATTCCCCTCTCCCTAGTGCTTTTGCCATTGTTATCTCTTTATCCTAATCCTTTTACTTGCATATAGAAGTGACCTTTCTTATCCCTTGTTTTTAGTTTATACTTGACTCATTAGTTGATAGTTTGTCTATAGGATTTCTCACAACTATATCTCAACACTCTCTTTGTTACTAAAAATTTATCCTAGATATCATATTAATCGTGCTAAACCCCCGTTTCCTTGGGAATCAACCCTACCTTACCACTATCTAAAGAAATTTTGATAGAGATAGGTTAGGAGATATAAATTGTAATTTGATCTAGGGTAGTAAACTAACGACCTATTGTCCAACGATCAACTGCTCGAGTTGTGGTCACTTTAAATGGCACCCTTCCCGCATGTTTGGAAAAGCGCCCGATTGGGGCCGGATGGGAGATTGTGGTGCCGCCTATTGAGAAAACCGTCGTCTGGGAAGACGACCTTGACCATGCCAATGATTATTTTGGCTACTATGAGGCGACGTTCGAAGCCGGCCTCCGATTCCCCCTCCATAATACCATAAAAGGCCATTATAAGGGGTTACGACCTTGGCGTTTGGCAGCTGGGTGAATATAGTGGGATACATAGCCGCCTGCGAGATGCAACACATAACACCTAGCTTGGAGGCGTTTGCACATATACACTACCACAGTCGTGCCCAGGCGGCTGGAATGCGTGGTATACATTGACCACGCACCCGGAATTTAGGATGATGCTTGACAAGTAGTCTAAGTGGAGCACCTGGAAGAGCAAGTTTTACATGATTTTTTCCCCCTCGCTGCAACTAAACCGCTGGCTACGTCGCTACAACACACACCCGACTCTCCTTGGAAAGAAGTGCGCCCTTCCTAAAGTGCCGGAGGAGGCTTGGGATCAAATAATGGAGACGGGTCTTTTCAAAAAGACCTCCGTGCCTTTTGATGATGGGACAGAAGTCATTGTCCCCAAAATCTGGGTCCCTCATCCTAACTCGCTAAAGGACGAGGCGTTTCCTTTCCGGCTGTGGCCTAAGCAAAATGTTTAGCAGATGTATGTTGATTGTTAACCGGCACTTTATGCTGTCTGTATCATACTTGAATGAGTTCTAATTTTTTTTTATTTTTCTTCCTTGTAGAGAAAGGATTAGAAATTGTGCCTCCCGAATAGACACCGGCTAAGTCTGCTGCAGAGATCCGGAAGGATCGACTGGAGAAAAAGAGGGCCCAACTGGCGGCCAAAGATGATGGGGATAAGCACCGGCTGAGCTCTTTTACCGTTTGTATTGTTTGAAGCTTATTTTTATATTAACCGGCTGTGCTTTTTTCCTTTTCAAACAGGGAGCAAGAATGTTCCTCGCCCTCTAAGACAAATGCTAAAGAGACCGGGAAAGGAGCCCTCCCAGCCTACTTCCAAAAGCCGAAGGGTTCCGACTGCCCCTGCCTCTACCAAAAGGCCGCCTGCCCCTTAGAGGCCTACCTCAGCAGGCAAAAGCCTGAAATATCTTGGCCTAAGCTTAGGGCCAGCTGAGGTTAGAACGAGGGAGCCCGAAATTCCCTCAAGCAAGGTGCTTGATGTAGCATCCGGCTCCAATGCGGCTGGGGGTGGAGTGACCCCTCAGCTTGAAAATCAAGGTACGACTCTCACCTTTGATCCCCCATGGCCGCTTGGGCCTATGCGAGTCATGTCCCAAGCTACCCAATCAGGGGATTCTTCAGGCAGACTCACTACGCGGAAAGAAACCCCCCAAGACCCGCCCCGATAACTATAGCAATTAAAGCATGAAAAACATAATTAATACACAATTAAAAGAAGAAGGGATAAAGAATTATACCCTAGACGCGTGCTTCGCTCGCTAATAGAGCTCTTACTTTAACCTCGCAAATGCAAGGCCTCCGACGGTTCGTACCCTCGAACCCTGTAGGGTTTCGTAGTGACCCGACACTACGCGAAAAGAAACCCACCAAGACCCGCCCCTTAATTAAAGCAATTAAACAAGCATAATAAACTTAATCAAACATGATTAAGGACAAGAATTATACCTTTGACGCGTGCTTCGCTCCCAAAGAGCTCTTACTTCAAAATCCCGAAAAGACGAGATCTCCGATGGATCGTACCCTCGACCCGACCCGAGCGTCCTAAGTCTTGAAGTTTAGTCAAGACCCGGAAAAAATAACTATGAGTTTTACGAATCAAAGGTTTACTCTTTTCTTACAGTTGCATTTTAAATTCCACTCAAGGTTGTTTCAAATCCCAATACCAAGCTTGGTATTTATAGGGAAATGATCCCTTGATTTTTCATCCTCCACCAATGTGGGAGAATGTATTTTTGCTGATTAATTTATTTCTAAAATAAATTATTAAACAAAACTAATCACAATGCAACAAGTGTCAAATAGAGAGAGAAGGTTAGGTGAGGACCATTAACCTTGGGGGGGACCATTGCCTTGATCCCCAAGGCATGCTCTAAGCCAATTGGTCCCCACTCCCTCAAACCGCCCCTTACAAAGGGCTTGCTGGGCTGCTGCCAGCTAGCACGCCAACTAGCATCGCGCTGGCCAGCCCAGCCAGCTAGCATGGTGCTACCCAGCAGCCTCGCATATCTGGTGCCAGGCCATGCTAGGCGCTGGTGCTGGCCAGTGCTAGCGCTGCTGCTGCTGGCAGCCTTGCTCTGCCTATCGCAACACGCACACTCTCTCTCGCATCGCATCGCTGGCACTGGCCTCGCATGCTACGCACTGGCTGGTCGCACATGCATCACGCACCAGCCATGCGCCACGCACCACGCACATACTCGCGTCCCTCGCTACACCTCATGCATTGCCAGCCATCACGCATCAATGCGCCTGTGGTGCGAGGCTGCTTGTGCGAGGCCTAGCATCAAGCTGGCGCGCAGCCTCTCGCATGTGCTGCAATGCTTGGTGCTGCCATGCGAAGGCTAGCACACAAGTATACGCACATGGCGTACCATTGCCAGGCAGCCAACCATGCCAGCACTTGGTGCTTGCGATGGTGCTGCCAAGCTAGGCACGCACGCACGTAGCACCTAGTGCTTGCCATGGTGCGCTTGGTGCGACCATTGCCTGCGATAGGCGCCATATGCACCCAGGCACCACGCTAGCATGCTTGCTAGCTACTATGGGCTGCCATGGTGCGCCTAGGCTGCGATGGTGCCTAGCACACCATGGTGCGCTTAGGCATGCTATGAGCTAGCCTAGCCTAGATACGGCTACACTCATACTTGTTGCTTGTGATTTTGCGACGCTCGGTATCGACGCCCTAGGCTCGATTTCCGACATCTGTATTCGTAAAACTCTGTCGACACATTAAATCCTTTCGGATTAATTCGACGTCTCGGATCGGAGATTCGATTGGGTTCGACCCGAAGGGTTCAGTTAAGATTAAACTGTAATATCAATTGTACCTCGATATTACTGATCAGAAGCGGCCTCCACCTAGGCATTCCGATCATTTGACCTTACTGAAGAATTAGCTCTGTAATAATTCGGAACCCTCTATCGGAATAATACACTTGTTGGAAGGACACCATTCCTTTCAATCTCCCACTTGTCCTTCCGGACAAGTGTGCATATTGTGTATAGCTCATTTCCTTTGTCACTTAATGTTTCTTCGTGAACTATAAGGTAAGATTCTTTATCATCCTTATTACGTTCAGAAGTGTTTCTCGATCTCCGAGTTCGACTGTCAATAAGCAGATGATTTCTAAAATCCATCTGAGCATGGCCATGCATTTTACAGTCTCCCTCTTCGAGCGGCCTTTTAAACAACAAAACATTTTCCCTATTGTTAGTAGGGGGACAATCCCAGTCTTGTATTGTAAGTTCTTCTTACTAAGAGGACATAGACTCCCGAGTGTTCCCGTTATGATCCCCAATTACGGCAGACGTTTGGAAACATCAAAGAGCCTAGTACTCAAACAAGAAAACTTCACAGTACTCATGGTCTGAGGAAATAAGTTCTGATAGCCATAATGATAAATGTACTTGTGACAAAATTTAAATTTTCTTAAAGTACTCTCATAGGTCTTATCCAGTACAGTTCTAAACTGTACCTGTGCAAATGATTTATGACTGTCACGTCCTCGCAGCACAAGAAACGGTGCTGTAAATCATACTACACACTAATCTATGACGGTCATCAATCGTCCATCTATTAGATTACCTCGATTAGGGATACTTTTCGATTTAACATTCAATGTTCACTTAACAGGTGTTTCTTTATCCAAGACATGGTCTTGATACCCTGTTTTGAATATTTCCGTAAATCGAATGGACTCATTATTTAATTCTAAACCACAATTAAATAGTAATGGAGTGAATGATGATTTTGCACAAAAATTAATTACTCCATTAATGAATGGTTTTAGTACAGTGTCTTACATTAAATCAACCCGTTTAATTAAAACACATGTACAGGGAATATCAAAGCCAGTCTCCTATGTGCTTGATTCCCATTGCCTCAACATGTTTGTTGTGTTTCACATGAGGCAGAGGTTTAGTCAAAGGATCGGCTACATTATCATCCGTGCCGATCTTACAAATTCTGATTTCACCTTCGGATTTCCATTCCCTTATCATGTGAAATTGCCTTTGCACGTGTTTGACCTTCTAGTGTTCTCTCGGCTCCCTGGCCTGAGCGGTATCTCCATTATTATCACAATAGAGGACTATCGGTCCCTTGATTGAGGGTACAACACCAAGTTCACTGATGTACTTGCAGAGTCGAGGCTCATCATAGCTTGCTTCTATGTCGCCGGCTCATCACCATCCATAACTAGGATGTCCTGATCATTAGTTAAGACGATACGGAGGTATTGGTCTGGTTGAGATCTGTGCCGTTGCGACCTACGTAGGGTAATCGGTTGAGCATTAACATTGTCTGTTTGACTCTGACCAATCTTCTCAGATGCTTCCAAAGTATCTAGATTGTCAGTTTTGTCAGGTTGACATTGTTGCTCGTCCTCTCGAACTTCGTCAAGTTTGATTTTCCTCCCACTTGTCATTTTGAAAAGGTGATCCTTCTCCAAAAAGACACCATCACGAGCAACAAACACTTTGTTCTCGGATTTATTGTAGAAGTAATACCCTTTGGTTTCTTTTGGATATCCCGTAAAGAAACACTTATCCGATTTGGGGTGAAGTTTGTCCAAAATTAATCGCTTGACATATGCTTCGTATCCCCAAATCTTGAGAAAAGACAACCTGGGAGGTTTCTTAGTCCATAATTCATATGGAGTCTTTTCAACACCTTTTGACGGAGCTCTGTTCAGTGTTAGTGCTGCTGTTTGTAGCGCATGTCCCCAGAACGAGATAGGGAGTTCACTAAGACCCATCATTGACCGAACCATGTCTAACAAGGTCCGATTCCTCCATTCGGACACTCCGTTCCATTGTGGAGTTCCGGGAGGTGTCAACTCTGAAAGAATGCCACATTCTTTCAAGTGATTGTCGAATTCATGGCTCAAATATTCGCCACCTCGATCCGATCGAAGTGCTTTAATTTTCTTGCCAAGTTGATTTTCAACCTCTTTCTGAAATTCTTTGAACTTTTCAAAGGATTCAGATTTATTCGACATTAAGTAGATATAGCCATATCTACTATAATCGTCGGTGAAGGTGATGAAATATCGGTAACCTTGCCTTGTGGGTGTGCTCATAGGTCCACATACATCCGTGTGTATTAGGCCTAATAAGTCACTTGCCCTTTCTCCCATCTTGGAGAATGGCTGTTTGATCATCTTGCCTAATAAGAATCCTTCGCAATTTTCAAACGACTCTAAGTCGAATGATTCAAGAACACCTTTTTGAAGAAGTTTCTTGATGCGTTTGATGTTAATGTGGCCTAGACGACAATGCCACAAGTAGGTTTGATTAGACTCGATGGTCTTAGCTTAGTGGTATCAACTTTTGTCATATGTAAAACATGCAATTTAATTGAACATAAATTTGTAAGACAAACTTGAAACAACTATTGTTAAAAGT
The DNA here is from genome assembly GCF_001683475.1 of Chenopodium quinoa. NCBI lineage: Eukaryota > Viridiplantae > Streptophyta > Magnoliopsida > Caryophyllales > Amaranthaceae > Chenopodium > Chenopodium quinoa. Next base: position 162,347 of record NW_018743176.1, read on the forward strand.
CTTAAATTTGAAATTCCTAGGTGTCCAACACCATGGATCATAATATGTTCAAAGCATGAAGAAAACTAGAAATAGTTTAATTTCATGTCATAGACAAAATAGTGCATGCAAACACGACCGAAAAACCATCTTCGTCGTCTTTTGTCCATGCACCAACACTTGATAAGCTTCTCACTTGGTCCCTGAAAAGGCAACATTAAGTGAGTCATACTTGGTATCCAATACCTTATGATAAGCTTAATCCACAAGTGTTAAGGAAGATACCTAAGGTGGTCGGAGTGATCCCCTCTTCCTTGATGAGCATGCATTCCCTCTTGTAATGGCCTTTCAAGCCACAATGGAAGCGTCTCATCTTTGCCTTGACCTTCTTGAACTCCTTCTTCTTAGCTCTCAAGGGCCTTTCGGTCATTCCATAGGCAGTGGCTTGGCTAAGTAGTTGCACCACCTCCTTGAGGGAGTGTGTCACTAATGAGTGACATTTATGTCACTCTTAGGGGTAGCATTTAGGTCTTTTTCCTCTTATTTTTCTTAGATATTTCCACCTCATTTATCCTCTTATGTCTTCTTTATGTATTGATGAAAAGTAATGCTTATTTGGGCTTATTTTGATAATCTTTATGCATTATTTTATCATCCCCATGCTCTCGTGAACTTTGGTATCTTCTGCAGGTTCCATGACGGTCCTATGCACGGTGGGAGGCCCCTTGGCCAAGTATGGAAGCCATGGACAAAGGCAAGAGGAGCAAAAGGGAAGGAGAGGAAGCAAGAAAAGGAAGTGCAAGAGGAGGTGTGGCCGAACCTCTGAAAGGTCCGGTCGAACCTAGGTGTGGTCAAACTTTTGAAAAGTTTGACCGAACCTCCTGGGTGCAGTGAAGGCAGTGTCAAACCAATTTTCAGCAATTTTGCAGGAGAGGTTGAACCTCAAAAGTTCGACCAAACAAGGATCAGGGAGGTTCGACCGAACCTACACAGAGTTCGACCGAACCTACCCTGAGTCCGACCGAACCTACCCAGAGTTCGGTCGGACCTTTTCCCGATCTCAGCCAATTTTGTACGGACTATTTAAGGTCCTTTTGAGATCGTTTTTCGGGGGGAGAGAAGAAAAACAGTAGAATAGTTTTCAGCAAAAATGATACTCTCTCTTAGTTAGAAACTTCATTAAATTAGTTGATTTAGTTTTAGAAACTCTCTAATCTAATCATTGTAGAAGCAAATTTCAAGATTTATCTCAAGAATTTCAGCAATTATCCAACATTTTTGAAGCTTCAATAGTAACTTCTTTCATTTGTCCTTCATTATTTTCTGATTTTATTTTTTGTTTTGTAAGCCACTTGATTTTCTCTCAATCTTGATATATTGTTGTTGCATGTTAGCTTTGTCCATAGATAACCACTTTTTTTTCCAAATCTTAGAATCGCTTATAATCCAAACTTGGAATTTGCATGTACTCACAATGAATTGTGAGTAGTCCTCTTGGCTAGGGGTTGGGTGAAACTCAACCTATTGGTGATTATGTGAGTTTGGGAGTGATTTTGATGATGGATTGAGACTAAACTTGATTATATGGGATTGCTTGTTAGTTCTTCATGATAGGAGTAATTAACCTAGATTATTGAACTTGATGGCATGAAATGTTTGGTTCGACATGGAAATGCGAGTTGAATGTTTCATTACCTATTGCAATATGATTATGTATCTTTTGTTGCTAAGTTAATGAGGGATCTAAGCTTAGTAATCTGAGTTGTTTTCATATCGTTTGATGTTGATCTTACATGTGGTCTTTGCTATTCCATTACCCTCATTCCTCCCTATTTTCCTAATTGCTATTGGTTGAGTGAATCCCATTCCCCTAGTGTTTTAATCCCTTGAATTCAACCTTTAGTTGTAGTTTGTTAGTTAATCACCACTTATACCTTGATTTCGATTTAGCTTGAGCATTAAGATTATTAGCATTTGATTCCCGTTCTCCGTGGACCGAACCTTTGCTTGCCATTGTACTTGTTTGAGTGAGGTGTTTGTTATAAATGTGTTTGAATGAGCCTAAATTGTGCGACCGATTTAGCGCTCGTCAAAATGGCGCCGTTGCCGGGGAGCGGTGTTGTTGATTGCTATTTGATTGCTTGAGTCTAATTCACCTTTAAAAAAAAACACAAAAAGAGTTGTTTTCCTTTTTGGCTACGCTTGTAGACTTGCTACTAATTGTGTTTGTTGAGTGCGTATGCGTAGGACCCAACATCGTGAGTTGGTGCCTTACGATCCCGAGATTGATCAAACCCTTAGAAGAAGAAGGAGATCTCGTTCGCGGTCCTCCACTTCCCCAAGAAGAGAATCCAACCCTGAACCACAAAGAAATCCAATGGGTGACAACCCACCACCACCACCTCCAAGACCTTTGAAGGAGATGGGAACTCCGGGAGCTTATAGAGCTTCAAGTGGGATTGCTCCCCCAAACACCCCGGCCAATGACTTCGAGATTAGGCCCGCAATGATAAATTTGATTGAGAGGAGACAATTTAGTGGAGCAAAACACGAGAGCCCTCTTGCACATTTGAACGAGTTTGAGAAATATTGCAACACGATCAAGGTGAATGGGGTCACTCAAGAGTTTGTGAGACTAAAACTATTTCCTTTCTCCTTAATAGGAAGGGCTCTTGAATGGCTTGAGAAGGAGGTGAGACCCAATTCTTTGAGGACTTGGGATGAGGTCACCACGGCTTTCTTAGGGAGATTCTACTCTCAAAAGAAGACGGCCGAGGCAAGAGCTCTAATTCAAGGCTTTCGGCAAAGGGGTAGTGAGACTATCTATGAAGCTTGGGAGAGGTACAAGGAGTACCATAGAGAGTGCCCTCACCATGGAATCCCAACATACCAAGTTTTACAAATATTCTATGGAGGCTTGAGTTCTCAAGGCAAAACAAGCTTGGATGCGGGAGCCGGTGGGCCAATCATGAATAAAACCGAAGATCAAGTGATTGAGATCATTGAAGATGTGGTAAGGCACCACATGGATTGGCAAGAAAATGAAATAGAATCCACAAGCAAGAGTGGGGGGGGGGGCGGCTTATTCGGTAGATCACCTCAATGTTATAAACAACTTGACATCCCAAATTACAAATCTTGGAAATGAGATGACATCGATCAAAGCTAAGCTTGAGTCCTCCACTTCGCGCCAAGACTTTTCCTCCCAATCTAAGGGGAGAGGTATGAGTTCTAACCCTTCTACTTCTACATCTAATAACATGCCCAGTGGATGCTTATTTTGTGATAATTGTGGGTCTTATGACCATGATACATCTTCTTGTAATTTTGATTCCCAATCCCAACCCCTTAATGATGATGGTAATAAGTATGAAAATGAACATGTCAATGCCTTGTCTTATGATAATAGACCTAGGAATGACAACCAACGATACTTACCACCCAATCAAAGAGGGCAAGGGAATAATTTCAATCAAAGAGGAAATGATTATGATTACCACAACCACAACCAATGGGGTGGTAGAAACCAAAGGGACCAAAATCCCCAAGGTAATTACAACCAACAAAGTGGTTATGGTAACCATAATCATAACAATCAAGGAAACTATGGAAATCAAGGCCAATACCACCAAGGGGGGAGTTCTAATAACCGGAACAATTGAAATAATAATGGTAATAGAGGCTTTAACAACCAAAATGCTAATTCCAATGTGAGAGGTCCTAGAGCACAACAAGACAATTGTTACACTCAACCACCTCCACAAAAGCCTAGCCTAGAAGAGATGATGGAAAGCCAAGCCAAAATGTTCAACACTTTCATGGCCACTAGTGATAAGAAGTTTAATGAAGTAATGACCCATAACAAAATGCTTGAAACACAAATTTCTCAATTGGCCAATGCTTTAAAAGAGGGAGCTAGCACTTCTAAACTTCCACCCCAAGGACTTGACCCCAAGAAACCGGTGAATGCTATATCAACTAGGAGTGGGAAAGTATTGGAAGAGAGTGTCCCTAAGGAAAACAATGAGAAAGTGAACATGAGTGAGCCTCCCCTTGAGAGTGATTTTGAGCATGAAGAAGAGAAAGCCTCTGAGAATGAAAAAGAAAAAGAGAATGAAAAAGAAAAAAAGAGTGAAAAAGAAACCAAACAATTGCAAAGACTTCCATATCCCCATCAATTTGTGAGACACAAATTAGATGTGCAATTCGGAAAATTCCTTGAAACACTGAAGCAAATTCACCTTTCAATCCCTTTTACCGATGCTATCAAGCAAATGCCTAACTATGCTAGGTTTTTAAAAGATATTTTGAGTGGAAGGAGAAAGTGTGATGTGGTGGAAACGGTGAATCTCACCGAGAATTGTAGTGCTATTATCATGAATAAGATGCCACCAAAGTTAAAAGATCCCGGTAACTTTTCAATCCCTTGTGCAATATATAAAATGCAAATTGATAATGTCTTGTGTGACCTTGGGGCTAGTGTTAGCCTTATTCCATATTCGGTGTATCAAAGACTTGAGATAGGGGAACTTCTACCCACTAACATTACCTTACAATTGGCCGATCGATCCATTAAATTTCCAAAGGGTAAGGTAGAGGATGTTCCCCTAAGAGTGGGAAAGTTTGTAATTCCGGTGGATTTTGTTGTGTTAGAGATGGATGAAGATGTTAACATTCCAATAATTCTAGGAAGACCTTTTCTTGCTACTTCGGGTGCTTTAATAGATGTTCAAAGTGCTAAAATTTCACTAAAAGTAGGAGATGAGGTGATAGAATTTGATTTGAATGAGAGCATGAAATATCCAAGCTCTAGTCTTGATAATTGCATGATGATTGATACTATTGATTCTATTGTAACTTCTATGCATGAGCACTTGCTCACTACTAACGATTCCCTTGAGAATGTCCTTTTGAACAAGGAAAAGATAGGTCACCAAAGCAAAGAGATGGCATTGTATGAAGAAATGCTTGAAGGAAGTACAGAATCAAGCAATGAGCAAGTGTGCATGGGAATCACAACGCATGATGCATTAGAAGTAGCTACCTTAAGAGAAGGTAAGGGTGTTCCAATGGTAGAGTTGAAACCTCTACCATCACACCTAAGGTATGAGTTTTTGGGCCCCAATTCAACTTTTCCGGTTATTGTGAATTCTTCTTTGAACGAGTGCCAAACTCAAATGTTATGTGGTGTTTTGAGAGATCACCAAGGTGCTTTAGGCTATACCATAGATAACCTCAAAGGTATTAGCCCCGCTTTATGTATGCACCACATAACACTTGAGGAGGGTGCTAAGCCTTCCATTGAGAGGCAAAGGAAACTCAATCCTCAAATGGGGGAGGTGGTGAAGAAAGAAATCACCAAACTCCTTGATGCCGGCATCATCTTCCCCATTTCGAGTTCTAGATGGGTTTCCCCAATTCATGTGGTCCCTAAAAAGGGAGGAATGACCGTAGTTGAAAATGAGAATGGTAATCTCATTTCAACTAGAACGGTGACTGGTTGGAGGATGTGCATAGACTATAGACGTCTAAATGCATCCACCAACAAGGATCATTTTCCTCTCCCTTTTATCGACCAAATGCTTGAAAGACTAACCAAGCACAAGTATTATTGCTTTCTTGATGGTTATTCGGGTTTCTTTCAAATCCCTATAAACCCGGATGACCAAGAGAAAACAACTTTTACTTGTCCCTATGGAACTTTTGCATATAGGAGGATGCCCTTCGGGCTTTGCAACGCACCGACAACCTTCCAAAGATGCATGATGAGTATTTTTGGGGACATGCTTGAAGCCGAAATGGAAGTTTTCATGGATGATTTCTCGGTAGGGGGCCTTTCGTTCGAGGATTGTTTGTCCAACTTGGGAAAGTGCTTGACAAGATGTGAGAAGGTCAATTTGGTTTTGAATTGGGAGAAATGCCACTTTATGGTGGAAGAGGGAATTGTCCTTGGTCACAAGATTTCAAACAAAGGGATTGAGGTTGACAAGGCCAAAGTTGAAGTGATAGAAAAGCTTCCTCCACCAATCAATGTGAGAGGAGTAAGGTCATTTTTGGGGCATGCCGGGTTCTATAGGAGATTCATCAAGGATTTCTCACAAATTGCTAGACCCCTAAATGCTCTTCTTCAAAAAGATGCCATCTTTATTTTTGATGAAGAGTGTCTCCAAGCTTTCAACAAATTAAAGGAGGCTTTAATCTCAACTCCAATTGTGCAAGGGCCAAGATGGGATTTGCCATTTGAACTTATGTGCGATGCAAGTGATGTTGTGATTGGAGGAGTATTGGGGCAAAGGGTAGAGAAGAGGCTTCACGTGATTTACTACATGTCTAAGACCTTGAATGAAGCTCAACGGAACTACACCACAACGGAGAAAGAGTTTCTTGCCGTGGTTCATGCTTTTGAGAAGTTTTGGAACTACCTCATTGGTTCCAAAACTATTGTCTACACTAATCATGCGGCTATTAGGTACCTTGTGGCAAAGAAAGAGTCCAAGCCTCGCCTTCTTCGTTGGGTGCTATCACTTCAACAATTCGATGTAGAGATTCGGGACAAAAAGGGGGCCGAAAATGTGGTTGCGGATCATCTATCCCGGGTAAAGAACGTGCAAGATAATGACGATGGGGTCCCAATTTGTGATGAGTTAATAGATGATGTGCTTTACTTGTTGTCCGAGAAAGATCTTCCTTGGTTTGCGGATTTGGTGAACTATTTGGCTTGTGGGGAGTTTCCTCCAAATGCTTCAAGGAACCAAAAGAAGAAGTTGAAAAGGGAAGCAAGGCATTACAGATGGGATGATCCGATCCTTTTCAAAAGAGGAGTAGATGGTTTACTCCGTAGATGTGTGCCAAATGATGAAGTGAAGAGTGTTTTGAAGATGTGCCACTCCGATCCTTGTGGAGGGCACATGGGTGCCAACAAAACAGCCTTGAAAGTACTACAAAGCGGGTTATGGTGGCCTCATATCTTCAAAGATTCATGGGGTTTTGTGAAAACATGTGACTCTTGCCAAAGAACCGGTAATGTTTCGAAGAGAAATGAAATGCCTCAACAACCGATTCATGAACTTGAGGTGTTTGATGTGTGGGGCATTGATTTCATGGGACCTTTTCCCTCATCTAATGGAAATCAATACATCCTTGTGGCGGTTGATTATGTTTCTAAATGGGTTGAAGCCATTGCCTCCCCAACTAATGACCACAAGGTAGTGATGAAGATGTTCAAAAAGGTGATATTTCCAAGATTTGGGATCCCTAGAGCAGTGGTTAGCGATAATGGTTCTCATTTTATTCATAATGTGTTTCAAAAGATGCTGAGAAAGAATGGGGTCCATCAACGCTTTGGCACGACTTATCACCCACAAACAAGTGGGCAAGCGGAGGTTTCCAATCGCTAAATCAAGGTATTTCTTGAGAAAACAGTGGCTAGGAATAGGAAAGATTGGTCGGACAAGCTAGATGATGCCCTTTGGGCCTATAGAACCACTTTCAAAACCCCGATCGGCACTACCCCCTACCGGCTTGTATATGGTAAGTCTTGTCACCTTCCGGTTGAACTTGAACACCGTGCTCAATGGGCTATCAAAAAGATCAACTTTGATTTGGCGAGTGCGGGTGAACAAAGGTGGCTAGACTTGCATGAGTTAGAGGAACTACGGATGGATGCTTATGATTGTGCAAGCTTGTACAAAACCCGGTCAAAGGAGTGGCATGACCGGCAAATTGAAAAGAAGACCTTCAATGTTGGAGATAAGGTGTTGCTTTACAATTCAAGGATGAAACTATTTCCCGGAAAACTCATGTCAAGGTGGAGTGGTCCATTCACCGTTAAGGAGGTGTTCCCCCATGGAGCCGTTGAGCTAAATAATTTGGATGGATCGAGGTCATTCAAGGTCAATGGGCATCGCCTCAAGCTTTATTATGAGGATGCTCATGTTGGTTTGATTGAGTCAATGCAATGCAATCTCATCTTTTGAGTGTGTGAAGTACGTCAAGCTAGTGACGTTAAAGAAGCGCTTCCGGGAGGCAACCCGAGTTTCTAACCCTCCTCTATTTTATTTGCTTGATGTTTTCTTTTCTTCTTTCACAACTTTGGATTGATGGTTTTGCGTGTATTTGGTTTGTGTTGGTATTCTTGTTTGTCTTGCCTTAAAAAGGAATGCATTTTCCATATACCTTAGGCATGATTGTGTTGTATTTTAGTGTGTCTTGAGGGGAAGTTTTGTGCAAATTTTCAGATTGAGGGATTTAGGGGTGTTCGACCAAACTGCAACAAGGTTCGGCCGAACTTTGCAAAAGTTTGACCGAACCACCCAAGAGTTCCGCCGCTCCTCCCCTAGAACTCAAAATGGGCTAAAAACTGTCGGATTCTGGAAAATCAAAAAGTTCGACCGAACTTTTCAAAAGTTTGGTCGAACCTATGCTGGTCCGACCGAACCCCCAGAAAGTTCGGCCGCTCCTGCTCTGGAAATAAAATTAGGCTGAATTCTGGCAGTTTCTGGAAAATCCAAAAGTTCGACCGAACTTTTTCAAAAGTTTGGTCGAACTTATTATGGTCCGACCGAACCTCATAAGGTCCGACCGAACCTTTTTCGAGCTTGCCCAGAATTAATAGGCTTGAGCCGCTGCTTTCTCGCTCTTACTTCATACATTCGGCTCTCTATCTCCCTTCTCTTCTCCTTCTCACCCTAATACTCCATTGTCACCCCTCCTTCAACCTCAAATCTCCATAAAAATCACTCCAATCTTTTTCCCTCCTCACTTCATTAACATCCACTACTCAATTCCTACAATCTCCTTAAATTTTCCCCAATTTCTAGGGTTTGAGTGACTTGAAACTTCTTGATTTCTACTTACTTCCAATCAATTGTGGTATGGTTATTCTAGCTTTTGCAAGCTCATTTCTTCAATTTCTCTTTGTTTTACCATGTTTTACATGTTCAAGTATGATATGTGGTATAATTGATATTGTTAGTCATGGCTTGTTTGATTTAAGTGGTTATTGGGATTTCCTTTTTGTAATTGGTTGGTTGTTGTTAGTAGAACTTGTTTCATGATGAATATGCATGTATGACTTGGGTTTTCTTGATTTCAATTTGTTTGCTTGAATGTGTTAATCTTTCACTAGGTTGTTCATGCTACATTTTGATTGAGAAATTCTTGAGTTGGATGGAATTTTGTGACTATTACTCATTGTTCTCGGTTTGATTTCGATGAGTTTTGAGTGGATTTCATGAATTTTAGGGGACATCATGCCCAATTTCGCCTAGGTTTTCTTAGGATTTGCATTCGATTGCCATAGGATTTTTAGCTCATGCTTTGGTTTATAAGTGTCCATTAATGCCTTGAATTGTATTGTTGCTACCGTCTACATCTATTTCACAACTCATGGCTTTTACTCTCATTGCACACACTTTTTATCTCGGCGAGCTTCTTGTGCCTCCTTTTTGCTTGAATCTTCCTAATGTTAATTCTTGGCGATTTTTGTAGATTCACAATGCATCTTTTTGGCAAAAGCAAGTCCAAGAGGAAGAGGACGGGTGAATCTTCATCGTCCAATTTTCCACCTCCACCCCGCATCTATGATCATGGCATCATCGCTCCAAACAAACACTTTTGGGATGTCTATAAAACCCTCATAGACCGTCCCATACAATCTACAAGGTTCTTCTGCGGGAACACCTTAAGAAAGCTTGGAATCATGGATGAAGTAGTCCGGCTCGCACAAAACTTTGGTTGGGGCGAGTTCATTGACCTCCACGCTCACACCTATGAGCGCGTCACATTGGAGTTCCTTGCTTCCCTCTGCAAGGAATTCATTGAAGAAGATGATGAAGGGAATGAATCTCAAATTATTCTTCACTTTCGTATGTTCAACGAAGACCATTCCCTAACCGAGAGTGAGCTCAATGAGATCTTCCATTGGCAAGCAACCGGGATGCATCGACCTTCCGATATGACCTCAATGTGTCGCATTCCCTATAATGAACAAGAATGGTGGCAGAGCATCTCCACCAAGCCCGTCTTTCGCACTAACACCGCAAAGGTCAACAACATCATCCATATTGCTTTGAGATACTTTGCCCGGCTCCTTCAGTATGTCGTATTCTTCAAGGCAAACCTTGGCTCTATGGTGAAAGATGAGGTAGCTTGCCTTTACTTGGCCGACAATCCTCAGCGTTTAAAGTTCAAATGCTCCACCACTTTTATCTCGAGATTGTTGGACACTCGAGATGGGCGGCTTGGTGATGAGATACACATGGGGGGCATGATCACCCTCAGTGCCCTTTCTTTGAATGGTGGAGCTTACAAGGACTAAATTGATTTGCTCCCCCATGTGCTCCAAAACAAAGAAGAAGAGGCCGTCGGCTACCCTCCTTATGCTCTTTCTATTGTTGCTCTCCGCAACCAACGCTTCATCAACTACACCACCCAGAATCGCAAATTTATCCTCTTGGTTGATAATGGAGAAGAATGGTGTGTCCTCCCGGATCCTCCTCACACTTCGGTAGACCCTTCCAACCCGCTAAGGTGGAAGATTGCACGAAAATTCATCCCCGATGAATTAAGGAAAAATCAAGTCCGCGGTGCAATCCCTCACCCTCAACCGGTCTACCAAGTGGAGCATCCCTTTCCCCCCCCTAGTGGGGGAGGTGAGACATCTTCTTCTTCTTCCTCTTCTCCTTTTGATATGAGTGCCCTACGTAGTACCCTCGATGGTATTCGTTATGATAATCAGGCTTCTATTAAACAATGGGGGTACTACGCAAGGATGAACTGTGATAGTCTTGTGCAAGCGGGCATTCAAACGCCCTATGTTAACTATCCCTATCACCCGCCTCAAAAGGGTCCAGTTCCACATTGGGACCCCTATGACCCTAACAACCCCTCCCCAAACACCTATGCTTATTGGGAAGGTCCTATCGACCCATCCCAACGTGTTGGTACCCGACCATACAACCCTTATCGGCCGGGTGGGTGTGACTACGCCTATGATCCGACAAGTCCATCAACTCCGAATCCTTTTGATGGTGGTTGGGGTACACAAGGGTGGCCCGATGAGCACTTTAACCAACCTTTCCATCCATTCATGGATCGCCCGGTGTTTGATTTCATGAACCCTCCTAAGGAACGGGAGGATAGAAACCCCCAATGAGGGTTCTCTCCTTCCCTTTTCCCCCCAGACTTTCATGCCTATTCCTTTTGCTCGAGACGTGCAAAAGACTAGCGTGGGGGAGGATGTTCCTTTTGGTTGAAGTGTACATAGGAGGGTAGTGTGGTAGGATGGTAGCTTGTGCATATGGAGAACCATCAGGGATAATGAATTTATTGTAGTTAGAGATGATTTTTGGTTGGTAATATTCTTATGATGATGATGTTATGAAGCTTCATTTCAAAAAAAAAAAAAAAAAAAAAAATATTATTGAAGTTGTTTTTCCCTCTTCTCTCTTGATCCCATAATCCAAATCCCAAAATCCAAATCCTTTAATCCAAATTTTGTAGATAGCTTTTTCTCAATCATTTTCTTTTGTTTATAATTCTAGTCTTTTCCTTTTGTTCACTAACTTTTCTTTGTATAGTTGTAGTGTTTCTTTTCTTTTGGCTCAATTTCCTTGTAGCTTGAAAACGGAAGCACAAAATGATGGAATAAGGAGCAACTCAAGCTCCGGAAACCTTGGTGAGATCGCAATTTTGCCTTGTGTTCTATTTCAAGCAGCATTTGGTGAGATCTTTCCCTACTTTCCTTTATTTTTCTTTGTGTGCATAGTTAGTTTAGACTAGAATGGAGTTGATTGTTCGAGGTTGTTTGCATTTGATTCCACGGAATCTGGTGATCGTTGGTATTGATGTCGAACGATCTTTGTTTGTCGATTGAGAATTATATGTTTACTAGCCTCTTATCTCTCTTGTACTCCTTGCATTAAAAAAAATAAAAAAAAAATTCGAAAAATGTGAAAAAATGAAAAAGATTTTCCTTTTTATTCATGGAAAACCACGAAAAGCTTAGTTGTTTCATTTTCATTTCGAGCATAATAATGTTGACTCGTGTGTTTGAATGCTTTGCTTTTGAGTGTTATAAGTTTGCATGCTTCAGGATTGCCATTGGTTGACTCTGGGACATGTTCATGCTAAGGTAGTTGTTCTAGAACTCGTTAGGCCCATCGAACCCAAATTCACTTGTTTGTGGTAAGAAGGTGTTGCTCTCATTAGGGGATTTGAAGCCCTAGAGATGGTTTTTGTAACCCGATGTGAGCTTTATTGTTCAAGCCTCCAACATTACTTGTATGAGCGGCGTAGGATCCTCACCAAGGCATGCTTAGATCTAGAACTTGGCGTCTGGCTCCCGAGATCGAGACCGAACTAACCTAAGAATGACAAAGGCATTCTTCATTCGGTGACTATTTTTGTTTTCTAGTATTAGTTTTTTTTTTTATCTTTTGTATTTTTGGGTTGCATTTGCCCTTACCATGTTGAGTCTTCCCCTCCTTGATTATAGCACATTGCAAGCCCATGGCCCTTTTGTTTTACTTTCACCCTTAGAATCGTGAAGCTCAAGCCATGAGGGCTTATTGTAGTTTTGATTTGAAATTTGGAAGGGAATGGTTCTACTTGGAAAGTGAAGCAGTTTTTTTGTGAATATGTGTTCAAGAAAAGCAAATGTAAATCATAGAAAAAGCCTTTGAAGCTAAAAAAATAAAAAAAATAAAAAAAAAATAAAAAAAAATAAAAAAAAACAGAGAGAATGTGATAAACGAAGAGTTGATGAATGAAGATGTAAGAGGAAAGAGAAAGCTCAAAAGTGTTTGGCATTATAGTTCAAGATTGTGGCAACGTAGTTTGAAAATTGGTTGATGATTGATTTTGAAAAAGAGGCTTGATCACCCTTTGCTTCACGGTTAGGCTAAGCACCAATTTCTAAATTCCTCCACACCCTTACCCCCTAGTCAACGTTACAACCCTTTCAATGCCCTGTTGACCTAGGTTGGTTGAGTCACTAGTCGGTGGAGGGAGCTGGAACTCAAGCATATGGAGAAGGCATGACTTGGTGAGATGTCGGGTTCCTCTATTTTGCAGTGTTTTATCTTTGTTCCGGATCCTTCGAGGAGTCACTTGATTCTATCTCCAAGGGTGGATTTGAATCTAGATGAGGGAACGCTGTAAGATTGTATGGAATGCGGGGGGAGTGGTGCATGTTTGAGTTCTCTATGCTTAGCATGACTTATCCTTCAATCAACTTTCGGCATCCCCTTGCATGCTCACTTCTACTACTCAGAAAGTTTGACTCTCATTCATGTTTGTTATCTCCAAAAGCTCGACTAGGCTATGATTTGTGTTGGATTTGTTGTTTCTCTTTCCCTTGTTTTTGGTTTGTCTTGAACACAATTTTGTAAGAGTTGTGGGGTATGCTCTTTGGAAACCCTCACGAGATCACAACTCGTCCTCATCGGCGACCTTGGGGTTTAAATGGCTTGTTGCTTTTGCTAAAAGCAATTTTGGTTTTTCTTTTGTTCCTTGCATGTTTGAATAACTAATTCTTTCTCCCTTGTTCATTTTCCTTTGCTTTGCTCGAGGGCGAGCAAAGGCTTAGCGTGGGGGAGTTTGATGAGTGACATTTATGTCACTCTTAGGGATAGCATTTATGTCTTTTTCCTCTTATTTTTCTTAGTTTTTTCCACCTCATTTATCCTCTTATGGCTTTTTTATGTATTGATGAAAAGTAATGCTTATTTGCGCTTATTTTGATAATCTTTATGCATTATTTTATCATCCCCATGCTCTCGTGAACTTTGGTATCTTCTGCAGGTTCCATGACGGTCCTATGCACGGTGGGAGGCCCCTTGGCCAAGTATGGAAGCCATGGACAAAGGCAAGAGGAGCAAAAGGGAAGGAAAGGAAACAAGAAAAGGAAGTGCAAGAGGAGGTGTGGCCGAACCTCTGAAAGGTCCGGTCGAACCTAGGTGTGGTCAAACTTTTGAAAAGTTTGACCAAACCTCCTGGGTGCAGTGAAGGCAGTGTCAAACCAGTTTTCAGCAATTTTGCAGGAGAGGTCGAACCTCAAAAGTTCGACCAAACAAGGATCAGGGAGGTTCGACCGAACCTACACAGAGTTTGACCGAACCTACCCTGAGTCCGACCGAACCTACCCAGAGTTCGGTCAGACCTTTTCCCGATCTCAGCCAATTTTGTACGGACTATTTAAGGTCCTTTTGAGATCGTTTTTCGGGGGGAGAGAAGAAAAACAGTAGAATAGTTTTCAGCAAAAATGATACTCTCTCTTAGTTAGCAACTTCATTAAATAAGTTGATTTAGTTTTAAAAAACTCTCAAATCTAATCATTGTAGAAGCAAATTTCAAGATTTATCTCAAGAATTTCAGCAATTATCCAACATTTTTGAAGCTTCAATAGTAACTTCTTTCATTTGTCCTTCATTATTTTCTGATTTTATTTTTTGTTTTGTAAGCCACTTGATTTTCTCTCAATCTTGATATATTGTTGTTGCATGTTAGCTTTGTCCATAGATAATCACTTGTTTTTCCAAATCTTAGAATCGCTTATAATCCAAACTTGGAATTTGCATGTACTCACAATGAATTGTGACTAGTCCTCTTGGCTAGGGGTTGGGTGAAACTCAACCTATTGGTGATTATGTGAGTTTGGGAGTGATTTTGATGATGGATTGCGACTAAACTTGATTATATGGGATTGCTTGTTAGTTCTTCATGATAGGAGTAATTAACCTAGATTATTGAACTTGATGGCATGAAATGTTTGGTTCGACATGGAAATGTGAGTTGAATGTTTCATTACCTATTGCAATATGATTATGTATCTTTTGTAGCTAAGTTAATGAGGGATCTAAGCTTAGTAATCTGAGTTGTTTTCATATCGTTTGATGTTGATCTTACATGTGGTCTTTGCTATTCCATTACCCTCATTCCTCCCTATTTGCCTAATTGTTATTGGTTGAGTGAATCCCATTCCCCTAGTGTTTTAATCCCTTGAATTCAACCTTTAGTTGTAGTTTGTTAGTTAATCACCACTTATACCTTGATTTCGATTTAGCTTGAGCATTAAGATTATTTAGCATTTGATTCCCGTTCTCCGTGGACCGAACCTTTGCTTGCCATTGTACTTGTTTGAGTGAGGTGTTTGCTATAAATGTGTTTGAATGAGCCTAAATTGTGCGACCGATTTAGCGCTCGTCAGTCTCCTTTCCCAGAGCAATATGCACTTTAAGTGCATCATAGCCCGAGTGGAGTGAATTAAGCAAGATATGCCCCGCCATCTCATCTTCCAATGGGATTCCGAGAAGATGCATGTGCTTGAAGAGCCTAGTCATACCAAGCACATGAGGTCGGAGGGGCATCCCGGGTCTCAATTTTGCATTGTAGACCTTGGTCCAAAGTCGTCGCCTTTCCTTAGCAAGACACCTAACATTTGGTGGCTTAGTCCTCATGTTTAAAAGTGACCTGGTCAAGTCAAACACGAGTCCATCAAAGTTGCCATTGTCACTCTTGGTGACTCTTACATTGACAACGTCCTCAAGTGCTTTGAGGAACATGTCCGGAAGGTAGGAGGAAAGAGTTTCCTTCCAGTCTTCCGGGATGGAATTTGCCATGAGCCGTGAGACCCTTTTGCAATTGGAAGACCATTCTTCATGAGCCTCGTCGGTCATGATCCCTTTAGCAAAGAAGCTTGGAATGGGAGTATCAAGAGTATAATCCAAGGAACAATTCCGGAGAGTTCTCCTGAGTTCCTCTTCCCATTCCATAAAGTTGACTAAGTTTAAAGGAAAGGCCAACTTTTCGGGGAGTTCCAGGCACATATGGTTGTTGTTCGAGTTACTTGTAGACATGATTTCTACAATTTATTCACACTTATTGAACATTTTATCAACGCATTTTAAGATTGTCCCTTATGGGCGAGAATAAAATGATTCCGAGATCCCAAAGATCAAGAAATTGATAAGCATGCTTTGGCTTGTCTTAACCATTAAATATATTAAGGTAAGCAATCCAATTGCTAATAGCTCCAAGCTACTCTCGGTTTTATAAAATGTCGCATCTAATGCATACTTGACATTTTATCTCTTTTGCCACGACATCTAAGGACTCCTTACTGATATCGTTGAGCTTAACCAAGACAACTTGTATACCTAGTATACCTTACGTTCCTAGGGAAGTAGTGATGCCTCGCTTTGGCGTAATCCATCACGTACGCGCATTAATTCAGTAAGTGTTGTTCTTGGAATGGAAAATTTTAGCTCAATATTATTAAGGGACCTAGGGTTTCTATGTTGGTTGATTTAAGTGAACTTAACTAATCATCGCAACATCATAGAAATCCTAGACATGCATCTAGCAAACATATATAATAACAATATATAAGGCATTAAAATAGATGCATTTGGCAACTAGCATGACCCCTTGAAATCTTCAATTTCCATGGGTCTTCATCTTAGCTCGTTTTCGTCGAAACGCCGTCTTGAGACTTCTTAGCCAAAAATGAAACAAAAGAAGCTAGCTAGAACGACTAAGATTAATCTAAATAGTACAAAAATACTTAACGGTTCGCAGACCGTATTTAGATTTACAAAAATACATAACGGAACGAAGTCCGTATTTTCTGTCCTAGTCGGGCCCCACTAGTTGCCATTTTCAAAGAACCTGTTTTGAAAGCAATCTTTCATTCACCCGTTCACTATTTGTGAACGGCCCATGCAATTTTACGAAAATACACAATTAAACACGCAAAACTAGTAACTAACTTAGGTCGTTAATCCAATTAACGCGCCTAATTAAAACTAGTCAAAGTGGTTTAATCCATTATTTCTAAACGCAAAATGCTAACGCATTTAATTAAGCTCCCACTAAATTCCGCATCCGTACTTAATTAATCCGATTAATTAAGTCGGCATAACCCGTAATTTGTCAAAATTTTGCAAAATCGAAAATCGAGGTTCTTAGCCTCGTTAAAATAATTAATTAAAACTATTAACACGGGAAAAATCGCAAAATCATAGCTCAAACTTAAGCAAAACCACCCAACAAATCCCTTGGTGGGTGTGCACCATGGCTGCTAGGCAGCCCATGGCATGGCGCCATGGTGCGTGGTTGAGGCCTGCTGTGCCTAGCAAGCATCGCCTCAAGCCCAGCTGGCAGCTAGCATGCTGCTCATGCTTGCTAGCACCCTAGTGCCTGCGAGCATCTGGCTTGTTGGGCAGGCGCATCATGATGCTCGTGGTGCGCTGGCTGATGCTTGCTGCCCTGCTGCCCAGCAGTATGCTTCGCAAGCCAGCCCTGCCACCCCACGCACCCCTGCCATGCATCCTAGCCACACACATAGCGCATAGAAGCATCAAGCCTCGCCCTTGTGCGCACCATAGGCAGCCACATGTGGGCTGCTAGGCAGCCTGGCTAGCCTTGGTGGCACTTGGGTGTGTTGCCTTGATTTGCGTGCTATGACTCGGGATTTTAATCCCGATTTACGTGTGACATGAATTAATTCCAAATTATATTTTAGAATTAATTTTAGGGGAAAATAAAATAAAACAACCATTAAGTCTAACTTAAACAAATTTTATTTTAATTGGTGCACAAGCCTAAATTTATCCAAAAATTCAATTTTTTTTGAACAAAATTAGGTCAAACTTTATGCTTAAAATAAAAATGAGCTATGTCCAAAATTAATCTTGCCAATATGCAAATTAATCATGGATTTGACAAAAGGGAGTTGGAAAAATAAATTAACCATCCAATGATAAAATTTTCCAATTTGCATACTTGTGTAAAATACCAAGATTACATCTTCCAATATGAAGATTAATCAAATTTTATTAATCAACCAAAACATGAAAAAAAATCCAAACTTTGTTCCACATGGAATTTAGGGTTAGGGTTCCAATCATTTAAACACTTAAAGATTAGAACTTTAACATTACTTGGGAACATAAAATAAAAATCACAACAAGTTTTCACACCTTATTGCAATTTATTTGCAAAATTGTGAAAAACAAGTTTATGTGATAACTTGGTATATCAACTTAAGCACTAATAAACACTCCATTATTATGCTCAAGGATATTTTAAAACCAGTAGATTAGTGATGCAAATGTGCATTTAATCTAACCTTGTAATGCTTGCATTAATCAAGGCTTAAAAGGAACTAAAAACTTTCGTTGAAAAACGAAAAAACCCCAGAAAAATTGGGTTTCTGGTTGGAATTTGGCTTCTGGACAATCTTAAAAGGGATGAAACAGTTCTAGAATGTCGATTCCACCCAAAAATCACTATTTTTGAGCCAAAATTTGGGTTCGACATCCTAATCGAAATTAAAATCGAGTTTTAAAATTAATTAAAACGAGCATCTAATCTAATTAGATGAACATGAACCAGAAAAATAAATTCTTTAAAACACCTTCATAAAACAAAAAATTGCAAAAATTAAAAAGGAGCGTGACTCTGATACCGCTGTAGGGTTTCGTAGTGACCCGACACTACGCGAAAAGAAACCCCTTAATTAAAGCAATTAAACAAGCATAATAAACTTAATCAAACAAGATTAAGGACAAGAATTATACCTTTGACGCGTGCTTCGCTCCCAAAGAGCTCTTACTTCAAAAATCCCGAAAAGACGAGATCTTCGACGGATCGTACCCTCGACCCGACCCGAGCGTCCTAAGTCTTGAAGGTTAGTCAAGACCCGGACAAAATAAGTATGAGTTTTACGAATCAAAGGTTTACTCTTTTCTTAGAGTTTCCTTTTTAATTCCACACAAGGTTGTTTCAAATCCCAATACCAAAGCTTGGTATTCATAGGGAAATGATCCCTTGATTTTTTCATCCTCCACCAATGTGGGAGAATGTATTTTTGCTGATTAATTTATTTCTAAAATAAATTATTAAACAAAACTAATCACAATGCAACAAGTGTCAAATAGAGAGAGAAGGTTAGGTGAGGACCATTAACCTTTGGGGGACCATTGCCTTGATCCCCAAGGCATGCTCTAAGCCAATTGGTCCCCACTCCCTCAAACCGCCCCTTACAAAGGCTTGCTGGGCTGCTGCCAGCTAGCACGCCAGCTAGCATGGCGCTGGCCAGCCCAGCCAACTAGCATGGTGCTGCTAGTTGCCTCGCATATCTGGTGCCAGGCCATGCTAGGCGCTGTTGCTGGCCAGTGCTAGGCGCTGCTGCTGCTGGCAGCCTAGCACTGCCTATCGCGCCACACACACTCTCTCTCGCATCGCATCGCTGGCACTGGCCTCGCATGCTACGCACTGGCTGGTCGCACATGCATCACGCACCAGCCATGCGCCACGCACCACGTACATACTCGCGTCCCTCGCTGTACCTCATGCATTGCCAGCCATCACGCATCAATGCGCCTGTGGTGCGAGGCTGCTTGTGCGAGGCCTAGAATCAAGCTGGCGCGCAGCCTCTCGCATGTGCTGCGATGCTTGGTGCTGCCATGCGAAGGCTAGCACACAAGCATACGCACATGGCGTGCCATTGCCAGGCAGCCAACCATACCAGCACTTGGTGCTTGCGATGGTGCTGCCAAGCCAGACACGCACGCACGCAACACCTAGTGCTTGCCATGGTGCGCCTGGTGCAGCCATTGCCTGCGATAGGCGCCATATGCACCCATGCACCACGCTAGCATGCTTGCTAGCTGCTACGGGCTTGCGATAGCTTGCCATGCGCACCCAGGCACCCATGCTAACTAGCTTGCGATGGGCTGCCAGGGTGCGCCTAGGCTGCGATGGGGCCTAGCACACCATGGTACGCTTAGGCATGCTATGAGCTAGCCTAGCCTAGCTACGGCTACGCTCATACTTGTTGCTTGTGATTTTGCGACGCTCGGTATCGACGCCCTAGGCTCGATTTCTGACGTCTGTATTCGTAAAAACTCTGTCGACACATTAAATCCTTTCGGATTAATTCGACGTCTCGTATCGGAGATTCGATTGGGTTCGACCCGAAGGGTTCAGTTAAGATTAAGCTGTAATATCAATTGTACCTCGATATTACTGATCGGAAGCGGCCTCCACCTAGGCATTCCGATCACTTGACCTTACTGAAGAATTAGCTTTGTAATAATTCTGAACCGTCTATCGGAATAATACACTTGTTGGAAGGACACCATTCCTTTCAAACCCGGGCCGATCGTCCTAAGCCCTTGAAGGTTAGTCAGGACCCGGACAAAATATAAACTTTGGAGTTTTACGAACTTAAAGGTATTCTCAACAATGGAGATGCCTAAATAGTTCCACACAAGTGTGTTCTTTCCCAAATGCCAAACCTTGGTTTTTATAGAGAAATTGAACCCTTGGATTTCATTTCCCAACCAATGTGCGAGAATGAGTAAAATGGATAATATATTTAATTCTAAATTAAATAATTAATCAAGGTATTCACTATGCAATAAGTGTCAAGGGGAGAGAGAGAGTTAGGTGAGGACCAAAAACAAGGGGGGGGGGACCATTGCCTTGCTCCCCAAGGCTTTGCCCCAAGGATTGGTCCCCACTCTCCCCAAACCGCCACCAAGCAAGGCTTGCTGGGCTGGCAGCCAGCTAGCATGCTAGAGTGCACCAGCCCGCACATCTAGCATGCACCGCATCACTGCCCAGAACGCAATGCGCACCAGCCAGCCTGCCAAGCACATGCACGCTGCTAGCGAGCCACGCATGATGCTAGGTGCTAGTTGCTGGCGAGGCCCTCGCTGCTGGCTGCTGACTGCCTAGCACTCGCACTCGCACTCGCACGCACACGCACACCTAGCATGCGTGCTGCTAGCGAGCCACGCATGCTGGGCATTGCCTCGCTAGCCACACGCACAAGCGTGCGATGCTTGGTGTTGTGCTAGCGATGCTGCGATGGCATGCATGCACACGCATAGGCCTAGCCAAGCAATAGTGCTGTGCTGTGTGCTGTGATGGTGCGACTGCCCTGGGCTCATGCACACGCACACACACGCAAGTGCCTACCACTGCGATGGTGTTGTGCTTGTGCGATGGGCTGCCTTGTGCACCTAGCACACATATAGTGCGTCCAGGCTTGCAATGGGCTAGCCTAGCCTAGCACTTTACATGGCTTGGCCAATGTGATGCTACGGCTATGCTCGTACTTGTTGCTTGTGATTTTGCGACCCTCGGTCTCGACGCCTAGGCTCGATATCCGACGTCTGTGTTCGTAAAACTCGACGACTCATTGAATCCTTCAGATTAATTCATCGTCTCGGATCGGTTGTACGATTGGGTTCGACCCGAAGGGTTCAGTTAAGATTAAGCTTTAATATTAATTATGCCTTAATATTACTAATCGGAAGCGGCCTCCACCTAGGCATTCCGATCACTTGACCTTACTAAAGAATTAGCTCTGTAATAATTCTGGACCCTCTATCAGAATAATACACTTGTTGGAAGGACACCATTCTTTTCAATCTCCCACTTGTCCTTCCGGACAAGTGTACATACAGTGTATAGCCCATTTCCTATGTCACTTAATGTCTCTTCGTGAACTATAAGGTAAGATTCATCGTCATCCTTATTACGTTCAGAAGTGTTTCTCGATCTTCGAGTTCGACTGTCAATAAGCAGATGATTTCTAAAATTCATCTGAGCACGACCATGCATTTCACAGTCTCGCTCTTCGAGCGGCCTTATAAACAACAAAGACATATTCCCTATTGTTAATAGGGGGACATTCCCAGTCTTGTACTGTAAGTTTCTCTTACTTAGAGGACCTAATCTCCCGAGTGTTCCTGTTATGATCCCCAGTTACGGCAGTCGTTAGGCAACATCAAAGAGACTAGTACTCAAACAAGAAAACTTCACAATACTCATGGTCGAGGAAATAAGTTCCGATAGCTATAATGAGAAATGTACTTATGACAATTTCGAATCTCTTAAAGTACTCTCATAGGTCTATCCAGTGCAGTTCCAAACTGGCCACCTGTGCAAATGATTTATGACCATCATGTCCTTGCAGCACAAGAAACGGTGCTGTAAATCGTACTACACACTAATCTCTGTGGTCATCAATCATCCATCAGTTTGATGACCTCGATTAGGGATAATTTTCAATTTAAATATTTAATGTTCACTTAACAGGTGTTTCTTTATCTAAGACATGGTCTTGGATATCCTGTTTTGAATATTTCCATAAATCGAATGGACTCATTATTTAATTCTAAACCACAATTAAATAGCAATGGAGTGAATAGTAATTTTGCATAAAAATTAATTACTCCATAAATAAATGTTTCAATACAGTGTCTTACATTAAAACGACCAGTTTAATTAAAACACATGTACAGGGAATTTCAAAGCCAATCTCCAACGTGCTTGATTCCCATTGCCTCAATGTGCTTGTTGTGTTTCACTTTAGGCAAAGGTTTAATAAAAGGATCGGCTACATTATCATCCGTTCTGATCTTACAAATTCTGATTTCACCCTCGAATTTCCATTCCCCAGCCTTTGACATGTTTGACCTTTCTGGTGCTCTCTTGGCTCTCTAGCCTGAGCGATTGCTCCATTGTTGTCACAGTAGAGATTTATCGAACCCTTGATGTAGGATACAACACCTAGTTCAGTGATGAACTTGCGAATCCAAACGACCTCCTTAGCGGCTTCTAAAGCAGCCAAGTATTCGACTTCAGTTGTAGAGTCTGCAGTGGTCCTCTGCTTGGCACTCTTCCAGCTAAACGCTCCTCCATTTAGGCAAAATATGTACCCTGACTGTGACTTGAAGTCGTCTCTGTCAGTTTGGAAGCTAGCGTCGGTGTAACCTTCAACAACCACGTCTTTGTGGCCAATATAAACCAGGAATTTATCCTTGTTCCTTTTTAGGTACTACTTTAGGATATTCTTGGCTGTAGTCCAATGCGCCTCTCCTTGGTTTGATTGGTATCGACTCGTAGCGCTTAAGGCATACAATACATCTGGCCTGGTACATATCATGGCATACATGATCGGCCCAATTAGCGAATCATATGGAATCTGATCTATTCTCTCTCACTCAACAGATGTCTGAGGACACTGTTTCTTGCTAAGAGTCGCGCCATGGGACATGGGTAGGTGCCCTCTTTGGGCATTCTCGATGTTGAATTGTGCCAGTACTTTATCAATGTAAGTACTCTGGCTCAATCCAATCATCCTCTTAGAATCTATCCCTATAGATCTTGATGCCCAATATGTACTGTGCCTCTCCTAAGTCCTTCATTGAAAATCACTTTCCCAACCAGCCCTTTACGGACTCTAGTAATTTTGTGCTGTTTCCAATGAGCAGTATGTCATCGACATATAGGACTAGGAATGTGATGTCAATCCCACTGACCTTCTTGTAGACACAAGACTCATCCGGATTGTTGATAAAACCAAACTTGCTGATGGCTTCATCAAATCGAAGATTCCAACTTCTGCTTGCCTACTTCAGTCAATAAATGGACTTCTTAAGCTAGCATACCTTTCCAGCGTAGCTTGGATCAACAAAACCTTCTGGCTGTGTCATGTAAACAGTTTCTTCCAAAATCCCATTTAGGAAGGCGGTTTTGACATCTGATGAAGGATAATTAGGTCGTTGGACTAACTACCCTCAACCAAACAATATTTATAAACCTACACCTACACTAAACAAGTTTAGTGGTAAGTAGAGGGTCGAACCACGGAGACGACATAAACACTATCAACACCACCACCAATTAAGCTAGGTCAAAGAGATAGGATGGATAGAACAATAAACAAAAATGAGATTTATATTAAGTTAAACTAACACCAAGGGAGAGGGTCAAACATGACAATGATCTTCAATAGAGTTAGGCAACGGAAATGAGTTTACATGCAAACCAAATATCTCATATAAGGCAATACCAACAATACCATCTAACCACCTATCGGGGTCAAAGGCTTTCCCAACTTAACACATGCTCATTAAGCTGTGAAAGTTAAGGTTTTTGCATAGAATCGATCACCTAATGGATATCCCTAAGTTACACTATCGTCATAACTTAGTTCAATCCACCCAATTACAACACATGATTGGCCATTCACATGGAGTAATTAGTAAAACATGGTTACAAGGTATATTTAATCACATATAACCAACATTTGTCTAGCCTAATACATTCAAGATTCACCACATGCTATCACCAATCCCTTAGTAAAGGGAATTACTCACTAATCATGAACAACTAACACAAAACCCAACAAGAAGAACAAAGAGAAGCAATTAAACTAAACAACTACTCTAATCAAGCAAGAAATTAAGAAAGAACAATAAATGAGATAGAGTTTAGAATGCTCATTGAAGTATTGAAAAGGAATCCAAAACAATGTCACTTTGCATCTTCATCTTCTTCAATCCACCATTGAAGCTCTTCACTTTCTCTCTCTAAAATACCCTAAATTACTCTTAATCTACATTGCAAAGTATAAAAACAAAGATTAAAACTAAATCTAAGCCTAATTTATGTGAAGATTAATGGAGAGATGTTAGGGTTTAACCCCTCAAAGAGGAGAGAGAAAACCCCAAAGAAACCCACCACCAAAAAACTTTTTTTTTCAAAAATAGGAGAAAATCGGGATAAAACTAGAACCGCAGTAGAATGGCGCGCCCGCGCCAATCTGGGTTTCGGCCTGGCAGCGACATTCAAATTCAAATATCCATAACTTCTGTTCTAGGAGGCTTCTTGTGGCGTGCGACCTATCGTTGGAAAGCTCTTCAAGTCTAGTTTCCAACGCAATTTGAATCACCGCAATCCGATGTGTATATCAAAAGTTATGGCTAAAAGAGTGAATAAAGGTCAGTTTTGGAGTTCAGGCCCTTGAGCGCCCGCGCCTAACTTAGGCGCGCCCGCGCCTATGTTAGGAGCGCCCGCGCCTATGATAGGAGCGCCCGCGCCTAAGCCGCGCCCAAATCGCGCCTACATTCTGCCTCCAATATTTTCGACCCCAATGTTAGGCACGCCCGCGCTGGGTTTGGCGCGCCCGCGCCATTCTGAAAGCGCGACCCGCGCTGTTCGCATGGCCTTGCTTGCTTGCTCCTTAACTTCCTTTGTAGCTCTTCAAATGAACTCCAATTCTCCAAGCTCTTCATTCTCTCAAAATCAACTCCAAAAGCCTACAAAACACGAGGAAAAGCACACAAACATAACAAAGAGAGAAACGGAGCAAAAGGGGGTACAAACAAGGGACAAACGTAGAAAAATACCGCGATTAGAGGATCTAAATAGTGGCATAAATGCCACTTATCAACATCCATCTGCCATATTTCATAATCGTAATATGCAGCAATCGCTAGGATAATCCGGACAGACTTTGGCATTGCAACTAGTGAAAAAGTTTCATCATAGTCAATCCCGTGGATTTGTCTATAACCTTTTGCCACCAGTCTAGCTTTGTATATTGATACATTTCTATCTTTGTCTGTCTTCAGTTTGAAGATCCATTTGCAACCAATGGGTGTGTAACCCTCGGGCAAATTCACCAAGTCCCTGACTTGATTTTCAGACATGGAGTCCATCTCGGATTTCATGGCCTCTTGCCATTTAGCAGAATCGGGGCTCGTCATAGCTTGTTTGTACGTCGCTGGCTCATCACCATCCATAACTTGGATGTCTTGATCATCGGTTAAGATAATACCAAGGTATCTGTTTGGTTGAGATCTTTGCCGTTGCGACCTACGAAGGGTAATGGGTTGAGCATTTACATTATCTGTTTGATTCTGACAATTATTCTCAGCTTCTTCCAAAGAACATAGATTGTCAGTTTTATCAGGTTGACATTGTTGCTCGTCCTTTCGAACTTCGTCGAGTTCGATTTTCCTCCCACTTGTCATTTTGGAAAGGTGATTCTTCTCCAAAAAGACACCATCACGAGCAACAACACTTTGTTCTCGGATTTATTGTAGAAGTAATACCCTTTGGTTTCTTTTGGATATCCCACAAAGAAACACTTGTCTGATTTGAGGTGAAGTTTGTCCGAAATTAATCGTTTGACATATGCTTTACATCCCCAAATCTTGAGAAATGACAACCTAGGAGGTTTCCTAGTCCATAATTCATATGGAGTCTTGTCAACAGCTTTTGACGGAGCTCGGTTCATTGTTAGTGTCGCGGTTTGTAGCGCATGTCCCCAGAAAGAGATAGGAAGTTCACTAAGACCCATCATTGATCGAACCATGTCTAAGAAGGTTCGATTCCTCCGTTCGGATACTCCGTTCCATTGAGGAGTTCCAGGAGGTGTCAACTTTGAAAGAATACCATTTTCTTTCAGGTGATCGTCAAATTCATGGCTCAAATATTCGCCACCTGGATCCGATCGAAGTGCTTTAATTTTCTTGCCAAGTTGATTCTCAACTTCTTTCTGAAATTCTTTGAATTTCTCAAAAGATTCAGATTTATTAGGTAGACATAGCCATATCTACTAATGTTTGTTAACGAAGTTGAATTCTTAGATGTCTTAGTTAGCGGTATCAACTCTTGTCTAATCATATGTAATAACATGCAGTTTCCATTGAACATATATTTGCAAGACAATTTTTAAACAACTATTGTTAAATTCTTACATTCAAAATTAACTAGGTGTCCAACACCATCGATCATAGTATGTTCAAAAGCATGATGAAAACTAGGATTAGTTTAATTACATGTCATAGACAAAATAGTGCATGCAAGCACGACCGAAAAACCATCTTCGTCGTCTACTTTTCCTTGCACCAACACTTGATAAGCTTCTCACTCGGTCCCTGAAAAGGCAACATAAAGTGAGTCATACATGGTATCTAATACCTATGATAAGCTTAATTCACAAGTATTTAAGGAAAATACCTGAGGAAGATGCTTCATTCCTCTCCTCCTCTTCTCGAAAGATCTTGCATTCTCTCTTGTAGTGGCCTTGCCCACTACAATAGAAGCAACGCATATTTGCCTAGACCTTCTTGAACTCCCTTCTCCTTGCTAGGGCCTCTCGGTCACTCCAAATGTGGTGGCTCGGCTAAGTAGTTGCACTACCTCTATTAAGGAGCGTGTCTCCTTTCCCGCAACTATATGCACTCTAAGTGCATCATAGCTTGAGTGGAGCGAAGCAAGCAAGATATGCCCCGCCATCTCATCCTCCAATGTGATTCCGAGAAGCTGCATGTGTTTGAAGAGCCTAGTCATTCCAAGCACATGAGGTCGGAGGGGTATGCCGGGTCTCAATTTGGCATTGTAGACCTTTGTCCAAAGTCGACGCCTTTCCTTAGCAAGATAACCCACATTTGGTGGCTTTATCTTCATGTTTGAGAGTGACCTAGTCAGATCAAACACGAGCCCACCATAGTTGCCATTGTCACTCTTGGTGACTCTTACATTGACAACGTCCTCAAGTGCTTTGAGGAACATGTCTGGAAGGTAGGAGGAAAGGCTTTCCTCCCAATCTTCCGGGATGGAATTGGCCATGAGTCGTGAGACTTTCTTGCAATTGGAAGACCATTCTTCATGAGCCTCATTGGTCATGATCCCCTTAGAGAAGAAGCTTGGAATGGGAGTGTCAAGAGTGTACTCCAAGGAACAATTCCAAAGATTTTTCCTGAGTTCCTCCTCCCACTCCTTGGAGTTTACCAAGTTTAGGCAAAATGCCAACTTGTTGGGGAGTTCTGGGCACACAGAGTTGTTGTTTGAGTTACTTGCAGACATAGTTCTACAATTAAAAGAATTTGAAATGAAAAACCATTCATAAAACCGATAAGTTTGAAATTTAAAAGCGTTCATGCAAATTTTCAATCTTATTGAGCATTTTATCCACGCATTAATAATTTGTCCCTTTTAGGTGAGAATAAAATGATTCTGAGATGTCAAAAATCGAAAAGTGATTAAGCATGCTTTGGCTTGTCTTAACACTAGATATTTTAGGGTAAGAAATCCAATTGCTAATAGCTCTAAGCTACTCTCGGTTTGATAAAATGTCACATCTAATGCATTCTTGACATTTTATCTCTTTTGCCACGACGTCGAAAAGACTCCTTACCGATATCGTTGATTTGAACCAAGACAACTTGTATACCTAGTATACCTTACGTTCCTAGGGAAGTAGTGATGCCTCGCTTTGGCGTTGCCCATCACATACGCGCATTAGTTCGGTAAGTGTTGTTCTTGAAACGACAAATTTTAGCTCAATATTTTAAGGGACCTAGGGTTTCTATGTTAGT
Source organism: Chenopodium quinoa (assembly GCF_001683475.1). Classification (NCBI taxonomy): domain Eukaryota; kingdom Viridiplantae; phylum Streptophyta; class Magnoliopsida; order Caryophyllales; family Amaranthaceae; genus Chenopodium; species Chenopodium quinoa. The sequence continues at coordinate 190,516 of NW_018743176.1, forward strand.
TGATTTAATTGAACTTAACTAATCATCGCATCATTTGAAATCCTAGACATGCATCTAACATTCATATATATATATATATACAACTACAATATATATAAGGCATAAATTGATGCATTTGGAAACTAGCATAACCCCTTGAAATCTTCAAATCTTCAAGGGCCTTCATCTTGGCTCGTCTTCATCGAAACACTGTCTTGAGACATCTTTGCCAAAATAAAATAACTAGTGACTACGACTAGATTAATCTAAAGTACAAAAATACTTAACGGTTCGCAGACCGAATTTAGATATACAAACATATATAACGGAACGCAATCCATATTTTCTATCCTAGTCGGGTCCCACTAGTTGCCATTTTACTCAAAACCTGTTTTGAAACAATTTTTCATTCACCCATTCACTATTTGTGAACGGCTCATGCATTTTACGAGATATAACAAGTAAACACGCAAAATTAGTAACTAACTTAGGTTGTTAATCCAATTAACGCACCAAATTAAAACTAGTCAAAGTTGTTTAATACATTATGTATTACTAAGGTGCAATTTGTTCAAGTAATTAGCCAAGCTCCGACTAAATTCCGCATCCAACTTAATTAATCCAATTAATTAAGCAGGTTAACCCAAATTTGTCAAAATCAAAAATTTTGCAAGAGCCGGAAAAAATGAGGTCTAACCTCGTTAAAATAATTACATAAATATTTTAAAACGGCAAAATTTTTGCAAAAATACATAGCTCGAAATTAAGCAAAAACCGCCCACACAATTCCTAGTGGGTTACGCACCATGGCTGGCAAGCAGCCCATGGGGTGGCTTGTGGCTGGTGCTAGCATGCAGCGCCTAGCGTAGCATGCCACACTGTTAGCACCAGCTGCCTGCCTTGCATGCTGCGCATGCTAGCTAGTATGCTGGCGCCTGCCAGCAAGTGGCGCGCTGGGCTGGCACTTGCTGCCATGCTTCCCAGCAGCTTTCCCAAGCAAGCAAGCTGCCCAACCATTACCCCACGCACATCATCCCCTAGCATCCCTCGCCAAACAGCATCGCACAGCAGCACCATGGCTTACCCCCCGTGCGCACCATATGCAGCCTACATGCGGGCTTCTGAGCAGCCCTGCTAGCCTTGGTGACGCTTAGGGTATTTGCCTCGATTTGAGTGCATTTTTCTCAGGATTTTAATCCCGATTTACGTGCGACGTAAAATTAATCTAAATTTATTATAGAATTAATTTAGGGAAAAAATGAAAATAAAATATGTCCAACTTAATTAATTTCAATTTTAATGTTGCACAAGCCTAAATCATCTAAAATTTCCCTTTTGAAATAATTTAGATCTTCCTTGATGCTTAAAATTGAAAGAGCATCAATTAAATTAGTTTAATCAACCAAATATGAAAATCCAAAATTAGTTTAACATGGAATTTAGGATTAAAGTTCCAATCAATTAAACATTTAAAGATTAGATTTTTAACATACTAGGAACTTAAAATTACACTTTCACAACAAGTATTCACACATTAATGCAATTTATTTGCATAATTGTGAAAAAAAAGTTTATGTGAAAAAGAACATATCAGCTTAAGCACATATTATAACTCCATAATCATGCTTAAAAGATATTTAAATTGCAGTAGATTAGGGATGCAATAATGCATTTAATCTACCCTTGACATGCTTGCATTAATCAAGGCATAAAAGATTTAAAATTTTCGTTGAAAACGAAAAAACCCTAAAGAAACTAGGTTTCTGGTTCGAATTTGGCTTCTGGACAGTCGTCATAGAGGGTTGAAACGGATTAAGAATGTCGATTCCACCCAAAAAACACTATTTTTGAGCCAAAATTGGGTTTGACAGCCAACACGAAAAAAAATACGAGTTTTAAAATTAATTAAAACGAGCTTCTAATCCAATTAGAAAAGCAGAACCAGAAATTAAATCCACTTTAAAACACTTTAATTAATAAATATTTACAATAATTAAATGGAGCGCGGCTACGATACCGCTATAGGGTTTCATAGTGACCCTCACTACGCGGAAAGAAACCCCCCAAGACCCGCCCTGATAACTAAAGCAATTAAAGCATGCAAAACATAATTAATACATAATTAAAAGAAGAAGGGATAAAGAATTATACCCTAGACGCATGCTTCGCTCGCTAATAGAGCTCTTACTTCAACCTCGCAAATACAAGGCCTCCGATGGTTCGTACCCTCGTACCCGGCCCGATCGTCCTAAGCCCTGAAGGTTAGTCGGGACCCAGACTAAATATAAACTTTGGAGTTTTATGAACTTAAGGTATTCTCAACAATGGAGATGCCTAAATAGTTCCACTCAAGTGTGTTCTTTCCCAAATGCCAAAGCCTTGGTTTTTATAGGGAAATGCACCCTTGCATTTCATTCCCCAACCAATGTGGGAGAATGAGTAAAATGGATAATATATTTAATTCTAAATTAAATAATTAATCAAGGCAATCACTATGCAATAAGTGTCAAGGGGATAGAGAGAGTTAGGTGAGGACCAATAACAAGGGGAAGGGGGGGGACCATTGCCTTGCTCCCCAAGGCTTTGCCCCAAGGATTGGTCCCCACTCTCCCCAAACCGCCACCAAGCAAGGCTTGCTGGGCTGGCAACCAGCTAGCATGCTACCGTGCACCAGCCAGCATAGCTAGCATGCACCGCATCACTGCCCAGCACGCAATGCGCACCAGCCAGCCTGCCTAGCACATGCGTGCTGCTAGCGAGCCATGCATGATGCTAGGTGTTGGGCGCTGGGCGAGGCCCTTGTTGTTTGCTCCTAACTGCCTTGCACTCGCACTCGCACGCACACGCACACCCAGCATGTGTGCTGCTAGCGAGCCACACATGCTAGGCATTGCCTCGCCGGCCACACGCACAAGCATGCAATGCTTGGTGCTGTGCTAGCAATGCTGCAATGGCATGCATGCACACGCACACACGCATAGGCCTAGCCATGCAATAGTGCTGTGTTGTGTGCTGCGATGGTGCGACAGCCCTAGGGTCATGCACACGCACACACACGCATGTGCCTAGCACAGTGATGGTGTTGTGCTTGTGCGATGGGCTGCCTTGTGCGCCTAGCACACACATGGTGTGTTTAGGCTTGCGATGAGCTAGCCTAGATTAGCACTACACATGGCTCGGCCAATGTTATGCTACGGCTCTGCTCGTACTTGTTGCTTGTGATTTTGCGACCCTCGGTCTCGACGCCCTAGGCTCGACATCCGACGTCTGTGTTCGTAAAACTCCGACGACTCATTGAGTCCTTTAGATTAATTCGTCGTCTCGGATCGGTTGTTCGATTGGGTTCGACCCGAAGGGTTTAGTTAAGATTAAGCTGTAATATTAATTATTCCTTAATATTACTGATCGGAAGCGGCCTCCACCAAGGCATTCCGATCACTTGACCTTACTGAAGAAGTAGCTTTGTAATAATTCTGAACCCTCTATCAGAATAATACACTTGTTGGAAGGACACCAATCCTTTCACCGGGTGGGGTTAACGAAGCTTAAGCTTAGCAAACTCAAGGGGCTCTTCTTTCCGAACTGGGCCAGCCGTCACAACATCAGCAACAGCAGCAACAGTAGCTTAATTCCTTTTCTTCTTTCTTTCTTCTTTCGGCCTACGAGCTAGTAGTTTGTTTGTATCTCCTTTCCTCGGACATAGGTCCGGCTGACAATCTTTTCATATTAATATATTTTACCGATCGTGTCTGTTTTGCCTTTTATATTATTTGAATCAATGTTTGCAATTTTTGCTCGTACAAATCTTTTTCTTTTTGCGATTTGATTCGATACGTGCGGTATGCCGGATGCATTGGCTCTGCCTGCCCTTGGACGGTTGTTTGCTTAATATTATTCAACTCTAAGCAGGGAGTCGTCCATACAAGCATCCAGACAAATAGATAGGCGGTCATTAACTGTATTTTAAGAAGTAAAATTATTCTAAGTTGGATTAGCAGACGGTGCTGGCTAGGGCCAACCTAGATTATTCTCTTAACCGGCTGCGGATTACCCTTTGGGTATCCGTCATTGTCGTTTGCTGGTATGCAAGCAACCATTAGCCTAACAGACATATCATAACCAAGTTATGGATTAAATGCTAAGGTTTTGACCTTTCTTAATTTGAGTTTGTAACCGGCTGTATTGCTTTTGTGCAAAGACCGGTTACCTTCGACCAAGATTTTAGTTATCGTATGTGTTGCTTTGGATCAACAACTAGTTGTATCTTGTTTTCAATTAATCATTCAAGCAGCTGTGAGTTATCTTTAACCTAGACAGTCGGTTAACGCCGCTTGAGTTATGATTTATAGAACTATGTACCACCCAAATGGGAGATGCTCTCTTCTACGAATTCACCCAAATGGGCGTAGTCGGTAGCCTGCTCATGTTGGAGCAGGCGGTTTAAGATATATCCGGCCATTGGCCTTGTGAATAGCTAGGTTTGGTACTGAGCCTACGTCTACTTAGTTTAGAGCAGACGGTTGCCCGGTTGTGCATTGCACAGATGGGACTTTGTACAAAAGACAATGAAAATAAAGTATTCTTTCATTAATATACTCTATTTACAAAAATTTACAAGTCCTTAGAAGTAGTACTTTTTAAAGTTATCTACGTTCCAGGTTATGGCTAGCTGCCTGCCATCTGGGGTTTCCAGGCGGTAGGTGCCGCCTCTTACTTCTTCAAAAATTCGGTAGGGGCCCTCCCAATTAGGGGTTAACTTCCCTTGCTCATTGGCCCTATCGATTGCCTCCATTTACCGTAACACAAAGTCCCCCACTTTTAGGGCTGCTTGTGTACTCTTTTGTTGTAGACCCTCTTCATTCTCAGACGGTATATCTCATGACGCAGGGCGGCATTGCCTCCCAATTAGCCTCTTCATCATAGAGCATGATTCGAAGTGTTGGCTCATAATTTTCAATAGGCAAGACGACTTCAGTGCCATATGTCATGAGAAACGAGGTTCACCGGTTGCCCCCTTTCAGTTGTTCTGATAGCCCATAGGACATGAGGTAACTCATCTGCCCATAGACCGACAACCCTCTCAATTTTCTTTTTGATGCCGTCTGAGATGAGCTTGTTAAAGGCTTCCACTTGGCCGTTTGCTTGGGGACGACCGACTAATGCAAAACAATGTAAGATCCCTTGATCTCCCAACCAACTCTTGGGGGTAGGCGTTTCAAACTGAGGGTCATTGTCAAAGACCATAGACATAGGTACCCCAAACCGGTTGATGATGTTCCTCCAAATGAAGGAAATGACATCCTTTGTCTTAATGCCCTTGACCGCCACTGCCTCAACCCACTTGGTGAAGTAATCTACAGCAACCAGGATGTACCTCCGTCCGCCTATAGCAGGAGTATATGTACCCAGGATGTCCATGCCCCATTTTGCAAATGGAACCGGGTTGTAGATAGCTTTTAAATCAGTGGCCGGTCGGGTTATGAGCCGGCCAAATCTTTGACACTTATCGCGCTTCTTCACCATTTTCGTGGCGTCTGCCTCTAGAGTGGAACAAAAGTAGCCTTGTCGCCTAGCCCTTTTTGCTAGAATTCTGCTCTAGTACTTCTTTCCCCATTTCTGGGGTAACACATTTCAGCAACGGCTGGAGGTAACCCTTCGTGAAGAGTTTCCCCTTATAGATCTCAAAACTTAAGGCTTGCTTTTTCAATGCAGCCGCTTCTGGAGGGGCGTCCGGTAAAGTGTCGTCTGCCAAATAAGCCCGGATGGCATCCATCCAGATAGAGCTTCGGTCAAGAACTCCAATGGGATCATATTAAATGCTTCTTTTTTCCATGACTTCCCAAAAGACTGACCTAAGGGCATCATAAGAGGCAGATGATGCCAACTTAGACAGCGCATCCGCCTGATTATTTTCTGACCGGAGCACCTATCTTAGATGAAATTCGTCAAGTGTCCCGGCCTCATCTTTGACCGCCTGCAGATATTTGATCATAGCCGGATGGGTAGCCTCGTAGTCACCATGGTATTGGCTAACAATCAACTGAGAATCTGAGCAGGCGTTAACTTTCCTTGCCCCTGCCAACTTACACATGTGGATACCGGCTAGCAGGTCCTCATACTCCGCCTAATTATTCGAGGCTTGGAATTTGAACCGTAGTGCATATTCATATTGGTCCCCTTTTGGAGACTTGTAAATTACGCCTGCACCACAGCCGTTCATAGTAGCGTTCCCGTCTACATAAACCTTCAAGACCTGATCAACATTGTCCGGCTAAGCCGGCCTTGTCATTTCCATAATGAGGTTGGCGAACGCCTTACCCTTCACTGCCTTTCTTGGTTCGAAGGTGATTTCCAGACTTTTCATTTCAATAGCCCACTTGAGCATTCTGCCGGATAACTTCAAGGTTGTCATTGGTCGCTTGAGGGGTTGGTCTGTGTAGACCACCACCAGATGTGCCAAGAAGTATGGTTTCAACTTCTTGACTGCCATGAACAGGGCGAGACCAAAGTTTTCAACCAAGGGGTACCGTAGCTCAGCATTTCGAAGAAAATGGCTAATGAAATAGACTGGGAGCTGTATGCCGTTTCTCTCAGCTAGGAGAACGACAATGAGGGCATGATCTGAGACGGCCAAATACATATATAGGACATCTTCTGGTAGAGGGCTGACCAATTGTGGCAATGAGTGGAGGTGCTCTTTCAATTTCTGGAATGTCGCCTCAGCATTTTCCCCCCATTCGAATCTAGTCTTCTTTTTATTGCCTGGAAGAAGTAGAGGCACTTGTCGCCTGACCGGCTGAGGAATCTCCCCAATGGCGCCAGACAACCGGTAAGTTTTTGGACTTCCTTGACAGTGCGGGGTGACTTCATGTCAATTACCGCCGGTATCTTTTCCGGGTTGGCCTGTATCCCCCTTTGATCAATCAAAAATCCGAGAAACTTCCCAGACTCAACACTAAAGACACACTTTTTGGGATTAAGCATGACCTTATGCCGCCTGAGGGTGGTGAAGGTTTCTCGTAGGTCAGCAAGGTGATCCGTCTGGAGCTTAGATTTGACTATCATGTCATCAATGTACGCCTCTACATTCCTCCCAATTTGATTAATGAAGACCGTATTAATCATCCGCTAAAAGGTAGCAGGTGCATTTTTCAGCCCAAACGGCATCACCGTATAATAGAATAACCCTTGATCTGTGACGAATGCCGTCTTCTCTTGATCTTTTTTCCACAAGGGTATCTGATGGAAGCCTAAATAGGCGTCCATGAAGCTCATCAAGGCATGACCGGCAGTAGAGTCGACTATATTGTCGATCTTTGGAAGTGGATAGCTATCCTTTGGACATGCCTTGTTCAGATCTATGTAATCAACACACAACCCCCAGGAGCCATTCGACTTTTTAACCAGGACAACATTTGCTACCCAATCCGGGTAGTAGCATTGCCGAATGAACCCAGCATCTAGCAGCTTCTTGACCTCGGCGGCTACCGCCTGAGATCTTTCCTCGCCGTGATTCCTTTTCTTTTGCATAACCGGCTTCTTTTTTGGATCCACGACGAGTTTGTGGACAGCAAGATCCGGGCTAACGCCTGACATCTCTTCCACTTCAAAGGCTAAAATGTCTTTGAATTCCTTCAGCAGTTGATGCAAATCTGCACCCAGCTTGGCAAAAGCGACCGTCCCCACTTAAACAGTTCGTTCCAGACGATTGTCATCTAGAACACTGTCAATATTTTCACAAGCCGACTTGTGGCGGAGATCATCTGACCGCTCCCCGATCAGTGATTGCTATTGCTTCTCTTTTTTTATGGCCACCAGGTGGTCCGCCTTCCTTTTTTTGCCGGCTGCTTTGGGAGCAGGCGCGACTTCCTTGTAGTCATCAAGGTCGATGGGCTCCTCGCCTTGGCCGGCTGCGGCCACAGTAGGCTTGACGTTTGAGAGATAACACTCCCTTACCATCTTTTGATCCCTATTAAGGGAACCCACTAACCCATCATCCCTCTCAAATTTGATCAGCATAAGGGATGGGATTATGACTGCCTTGGACTCATAGAGGGTTAGACGACCAAAAATCAGATTATAGGCGGTCAATTCCTCGACCACCAAGGACTTGACGACCATGTGCCGTCCCTCCCCCTTTTCTCCAAGCCGGATGGGTAGGTCAATTCTCCCCACCGGATGCACTACCCTTCCCCTAAAGCCAACTAGGGGGTGAGAGGCCTTGTGCATGCTGCTAGGCTTGTATTTGAGCTCCCAGTATCATTAAGGATCCGACCCACTCGTTGGTTGGCAACCTTGCATTCGATGACTATAGGGTCATCATGAGGCTGCCTGACCTTGCCTTGATCCTTCTCAGAGATGAGGACCTAAGGGAAGGTGTCTTTCGACGCCTGACCCTCATCTAGTGAGTTAACCAACTTCCTGATTTTGTCCTTGGTATCCCGGATGGTAGGATCCCCTCCCGCGAAGCCGCCTGCTATGGTGAAGACCTGCTCTTCATCAGTGTCAGAGCTTATAGCCGCCTTCTTGGACGGTTGTCCATTATTTGTTTTGGGGTTACCCTTGGACTTCAGCATGTAGGACTTCAAAGCCCCCTCATCAGCCAGACGGTCTAGTAGCCGCCTGAGACTATAGCAGCCATTGGTGTCATGGCCTATGTCCTCATAGAAATGACAGTACTTGCTCTTATCCCTACTTTTGATGGGACTCTTCATTGCTGCCGATTTTTTAATGGTCAACCGGTCTTTGATCTCCATGAGGTTGGAGGAGCATTCCTTGTTGAACTCGTACTTGGGGACGTACGGCTTCAACTCTCTCTTCTTCTTCTAGGACGGCTGACCAGAATGGTCTGCCACCCAAACTTCTTATCTTTTCTTTCTCTCTTCTATTTTAGCTGGCTGAGCAGACCAGCTCTCCTTTTTGTCAGACTTTTTAGGGTCCGACGGGTGCTTGATGGCACAGAGCTCCGTCGCCTATATGTGGGCTTCGGCTTCCATCAATGCCTCTTGGAAGGTAGCAACCCTCTTTCTGACCAGGTCGAACTTGAAGGTCGACCCGTCCTTCAGACCCTTGAAGAAATCCGTGTAGGCAACTTCGTCAGACAGTCCTTGAATCTAAATTCTCATCAGATTGAAACGCCTGACATAGGACCTTAGCCCTTCTCTATCTCCCTGCTGAATAGCCCCCAAGTCGAGACTTGTCTTCTTAGCAGGAATGTTCATGGAGAAGCTGGACGCGAATAGGTATGCAAGCGTCTTGAAGTTGTTGATGCATCCGTCTTTCAGATTTCCAAACCATCGTTGGGCTATGCCCTTCAATGTTTACAAGAAGCATCGGCACCAGGCGACATCATCCAACCCCTGTAAGTACATGAGGTTGGTGTAAGCCATTCGGTGGTCTTCCGGGTTGGTGGTACCATTATAGGTACCAACCAACACGTTCTTAACCTTGGTCGGCTAAGCCGCCTCGGTTATCTCCCTGGAGAAAGCCGACGGCTGTTCTACAAGGTTTAGCATCCTAAGCTGCCAGTCCATGGGCTGAACATTTTCTGTCGCCTGATCCCCAAGAAGGGCCGGCTGCATGTTGGGTAATCCATACGACATGTATGGCTGTTGGGGCATATACGGAGCCGGGTGGATAATATGAAGGCCAGTACGTGCGGACATGCCGCGTGACTGACTCTCTCAGTTTGTTTCCAAATACTTCATTGAAACATTCCGAAAACTGTTTGGCTAAGTCGATGTTGAGGCAGACTTTGACAATTGTTGACTTTACTTCTCCTAGATTAACATCCGGGCATCTGAGTAAGTATTTTTTGACCCATCCGGCTAAAATTGCCGGATGACCTTCCTTTGCCCTAATTCAGGGAAACGAAGTTTAGACAGGTCGATCATAGGCCCGTCCGCCCCTTTTGGTTTAGGGTGAGGAGTAGGCACATGATCTTTGATATGCTCCTTACCGGAAGGAGAAGGCTTCTTTGCCGACTGACCCTTGTTGGTGCCAGTTGACTTGTTTATCAGGTCCTTGATCTCCCGTTTAAAATTCTTCATGAATTTCATGAGCTTGTCTCTAGTTACGGGGGCAGCACCCTCAGCCGCCTAGGGTCGCCCAGCCAGCTTGACGGTTGGGCTGTAAGGACCAGCTTTTTCTTCGCCCCGTTCCCTTGTTTCCTCGGAACGGGTGCGTCTCGTTCTGAATGACACGTTTGGGGCCACGTAAGTGTCGACCTCAAAGTCGTCACCACTATCTTGGTCCGCGTGGACCTCAGTTTCGGCCATAGGCCGTTTGCCCTCAACAGGCGGTACAGATTCGGATGCCATCTAGGAAGTACTCTCCCCACAGACGGCGCCAAATGTTTCAGGGTTTTTGGAGTCCCTCGGGAGAGTTACAATTCCAAGAATGCGCGTCGACAGTCTGTACCTGCAAAACCACGGAAAATCTGATTGGGTGGAGTTCCGCCTCCGACGATCAAGTTAGAACGTTTCCGGAATGTAAAGGTTTTTCTCTCGTAACCAAGAGAATTCTGCAATTTATATTGCTCGGTTTTTTGGTGTGTATTTATGAATGTTTAATAAATGAGGATTTTCCTCTATTTATAGTGGAAGGGGATTAGTTCCCTTTTAGGGTTAAAGTGCCACGTGTTAGTAAAGGGTTGGATTCCCTTGGGCCTCTCTGAGGCTGACACGTGTCAGCATGTTATTGGGCCACGTGGATAGGGTATTTTTACCCTAAACAGAGGGTACAACACCAAGTTCACTACTGAACTTACGGGTCCAAACTGCCTCCTTAGCTGCTTCCGAAGCTGCCAAGTATTCGGCTTCAGTTGTACAATCTGCAGTGGTGCTTTGCTTAGCACTCTTTCAACTTAACGCTCCTCCATTAAGGCAGAATATGTGCCCTGACTACGACTTGGAGTCGTCTCTGTTAGTCTGGAAGCTCACGTCAGTATAACCTTCAACAACCAAATCATTACAGCCACCATAGACCAGAAACTTAGCCTTGCTCCTTTTTAGGTACTTTAGGATATTCTTGGCCGCAGTCCAATGCGCCTCTTTTGGGTCTGATTGGTATCGGCTCGTAGCACTCAAGGCATAAGATACATCCGGCCTAGTACATATCATGGCATGCATGATCGATCCAATAAGCGAAGCATATGGAATCTCACTCATCCTCTCTCGCTCATCAGGTGTTTGTGGACACTGCTTCTTGCTAAGAGTTATGTCATGTGACATGGGTAGGTTCCCTCTCTTGGCCCCTTCTATGTTGAATCGTGCCAGTACCTTATCAATATAAGTACTTAGGCTCAATCCAATCATCCTTTTAGATCTATCCCTATAGATCTTGATGCCCAATATGTATTGTTCCTCTCCCAAGTCCTTCATTAAAAAGCACTTACCAGGCCAGCCCTTTACTGACTCTAACAGTTTAGTGCTATTTCCAATGAGTAATATGTCATCGACATATAATACTAGGAATGTGATGTCCCTCCCACTGACCTTCTTGTAAACACAAGACTAATTTGGATTCTTTATAAAACCAAACTTACTAATGGCTTCATCAAATTGCAGATTCCAATTTCTGCTTGCCTGCTTTAGTCCATAAATTGACTTCGTAAGCTTGCATACCTTCCAAGCATTGCTTGAATCAACAAAACCTTCCGGCTGTGTCATATACACAATTTCTTCCAAAATCCCATTAAGGAAGGCGGGTTTGATATCCATTTTCCCTATATCATAATCGTAATACACAACAATAGCTAGGATAATTCGGACGGACTTAAGCATTATGACTGGCGAAAAGGTTTCATCATAATCAACTTCGTGAATTTGCCTGTGAAAGGAATGGTGTCCTTCCAACAAGTGTATTCTTCCGATAGAGGGTTCAGAATTATTACAGAGTTAATTCTTCAGTAAAATCAAGTGATCGGAATGCCTAGGTGGAGGCTGCTTCCGATCACTAATATCGAGGTACAATTGTATTATAGCTTAATCTTAACTAAACCCTTCGGGTCGAACCCAATCGAATCACCGATCCGAGACGAAGAATTGATCTGAAAGGATTTACTAAGTCGAAAGAGTTTTACGAATACAGACGTTGGATATCGAGCCTAGGGCGTCGAGGCCGAGAGTCTCAAAATCACAAGCGACAAGTACGAGCGTAGCCGTAGCACCACAATGGTCTAACCATGTGGATGCTAGACTAGTTCGAGCTAGCATGCACCTAGCATGGCTAGGCACAAGACTAAGCACACTTGGTGTGCTAGGCGCACCATCGCAGCCCTAGCATCATGCCTAGGCGCTATCGCAGCCCTAGCATCATGCCTAGGCACCATCGCTGACCATCGCAAGCACTAGGCGCACCAAAGCAGCCCATCGCACCATCGCAGCAAAAGCACAGCACCATCGCATGGCTACGCCAGTGCATGTGTGTGTGTGCTTGTGCCTTAGCCTATCGCATCATCACATCAAGCATGCCTACGCACATGCGTGCCTTCTCATGGCACTGCATCGCAGCATAAGTGCCTGGGTGCTAGGCACCATCGCATGCCCCTCGCATAAGCACAATACCATGGTAGGCCTTGTGTGCGTGTGCGTGTGCGTGGAAGGCATCACAGTAGCAGCAGCACGCGAGTGTATGCGAGGCTGGTGCGTGGTGCAGGGCTGGTGCGTGTGGCTAGCGAGGCAAGGGGCCAGCATGCGTGGCTCGCTAGCAGCACGCTTGCTGGCTATGCGAGCATGTCCGAAATGGGGTATGCAGCACCACCACGCATGCATGTGCGTGTGTGTGCGATAGCAAGGCAAGCAGCCAGCTCACCCAAGTGCATTGTGGCGGTTTTGTGAGGGGTGGGGACCAAGGCTTGGGCAAAGCCTTGGGGAGCAAGTCAATAGTCCCCCTCACCTCTTCATGGTCCTGACCTAACCCTTTCTCTCCCCTTGACACTTGTTGCGTTGTGATTGAATTTAATTACTAATTTATTCTGGAAATAAATTAATTATCAAAAATTTTCATTCTCCTATATTGGTCGGGAAATGGAGTTCAAGAGTGCATTTCCCTATAAATACCAACGGCATGGTATTAGGAAATAAAAAAAAAACCTTGAGTGGAATTAAAAAGGCAACTCTTGTAATTAGAGTAAACCTTTGATTCGTAAAACTCATAGTTTTGTTTGTCCGGGTCTTGACTAACCTTTAAGACTTGGGACGCTCGGGTCGGGTCGAGGGTACGGTCCGTCGGATATCTCGTAGTTTCGGGATTTTGAAGTAAGAGCTCTTCGGGAGCGAAGCATGCAACAAAGGTATAATTCTTGTTTTTAGTCTTGCTTGATTAAGTTTATTATGCTTGTTAATTGCTTTAATTAAGGGGCGGGTCTTGGGGGGTTTCCTTCCGCGTAGTGTCGGGTCACCACGAAACCCTACAGCAGTATCGGAGCCATGCTCCTTTTAATTTTTGCAATTACTTATTAATTAAGGTGTTTTAAAAGAGTTTATTTTTTTGGTTCATCTCCTTCAAATTAGATTAGATGCTCGTTTTAATTAATTTTAAAACTCGGTTTTATTCTCAATTTGGCTGTCGAACCCAGATTTTGGCTCAAAAATAGTGATTTTTGGGTGGAATCGACATTCTGGAATAGATTCAACCCTACATGAGGGCTGTCCAGAAGCCAAATTCGAAACAGAAACCCATTTTTTCTAGGGTTTTTCGTTTTTCAACGAAAATTTTAATTTTTTTAAGCCTTGATTAATGCAAGCATTACAAGGTTAGATTAAATGCACATTTGCATCACTAATCTACTGGTTTTAAAAATATCCTTAAGCATAATATAAAATGGAGTTTTTATTAGTGCTTAAGTTAATATATAATTTTTCACATAAACTTGTTTTTCACAAATTTTGCAAATAAATTGCAAAAAAATGTGAAAGGTTGTTGTGAACTTGTAATTTTAAGTTCCTATAATGTTAAAATTCTAATCTTTAAAGGTTTAAATGATTGGAACCCTAACCCTAAATTCCATATTGAACAAAGTTTGGATTTTTCATGTTTGGTTGATTAAAATCCATCAATTTCAAATACTTGTTAATAAAATCTGATTAATCTTTATATTGGAAGATGTAATCTTGGTATTTTACACAAGTATGAAAGTTGGAAAATTTTTCATTAGATGATTAGTTTATTTTTCCAACTCCCATTTGTCAAATCCATTATTAATTTGCATATTAGCAAGATTAATTATGGACATAGCTCATTTTATTTTAAGCATAAAGAAAGACCTAATTTTGTTCAAAATAATTTTTTTTGGATAATTTAGGCTTGTGCACCAATAAAAATAAGTTTATTTAAGTCTTATTTTATTTTATTTTATTTTTTTCCACAAATTAATTCTAAAATGTAATTTAGAATTAATTTTATCACACACAAATCGAAATTAAATTCCGAGAAATGGCACGAAAATCAAGGCAAAAACACCCAAGCGCCACCAAGGCTAGCCGGGCTGCCTAGCAGCCCACATGTGGCTGCCGTGCGCACAATGGTGTGCCATGGTGATGTTGTGCAATGCTGTGTGGCGGGGAGGCTTTGGGCTGATGTGCGTGGAGCTGTGGCAAGGGGGCTGGCTTGCGAGGGGATGCTGCTTGGCAGCATGGCAGCAAGCACCAGCCCAGCACACCACTTGCTGGAAGGCGCCAGCTTGCTAGCCAGCATGCGTAGCATGCCTGGCATGCTGCTGGTGCTAGCAGCGTGGCTTGCTGTGCTGGGCACAACATGCTAGCATCACGGACCACAGCACAAGGCATAGGTTGCCTAGCAGCCATAGTGCGCACCCACCAAGCACTTGCGTGAGATTTTTGCTTGATTTTGAGATATACAATTTTGCGAAAATTTTGCCCTTTTTTTATTGTTTATGTAATTATTTTAACAAGGTTAGACCTCGGTTTTTCCGACTTTTGCAAAATTTTTGATTTTGACAAATTATGGGTTATGCCGACTTAATTAATCGGATTAATTAAGTATGGATGCGGAATTTAGTGGGAGCTTAATTAATTGCGTGATCATTTTGCGTTTATAAATAATGGATTAAAAAACATTGACTAGTTTTAATTAGGCGCGTTAATCAGATTAACCACCTAAGTTAGTTACTAGTTTTGCGTGTTTAATTACGTATTTCGTAAAATTGCATGGGCCATTCACAAATAGTGAATGGATGAATGGAAGATTGTTTTCAAAACAGGTTATTGAAAATGGCAACTAGTGGGCCCCGACTAGGATAGAAAATACGAACTGCGTTCCGTTATGTAATTTTGTAAATCAAAATACGGTCTGCGAACCGTTAGGTATTTTTGTACTATTAGATTAATCTTAGTCGTTCTAGCTTGTTTATTTATTTTGGCCAAGATGTCTCAAGACGGAGTTTCAATGAAGACGAGCCAAGATAAAGACCCATGGAAATAGAAGATTTCAAGGGGTCATGCTAGTTGCCAAATGCATCATTTTATGCTTTATATATAATTTGTTATTATATATGATTGCTAGATGCATGTCTAGGATTTCTATATGTTGCGACAATTAGTTAAGTTCACTTAAATCAACCAACATAGAAACCCTAGGTCCCTTAATAATATTGAGCTAAAATTTTCCATTCCAAGAACAACACTTACCGAACTAATTCGCGTACGTGATGGACCACGCCAAAGCGAGACATCACTACTTCCTTAGGAACGTAAGGTATACTAGGTATACAAGTTATCTTGGTTAAGCTCAACGATATCAGTAAGGTGTCCTTAGATGTCGTGGCAAAAGAGATAAAATGTCAAGGATGCATTAGATGTGGCATTTTATCAAACCGAGAGTAGCTTGGAGCTATTAGCAATTGGATTGCTTACCTTAAGATATTTAATGATTAAGACAAGCCAAAGCATGCTTAACCATTTCTTGATCTTTGGGATCTCAGAATCATTTTATTCTCGCCTAGAAGGGACATTTTTATAAATGAGTGGATAAAATGCTCAATAAGATTGAAAATATGCATGAACGTTTTTTAAATTTCAACTTATTGATTTATGAATGGTTTTTCACTTCAAATTCTTTCAATTGTAGAACCATGTCTGCAAGTAACTCAAACAACAACCAATTCTCTTTACGCTCAATTCTCGACAAGGAGAAGTTGAGCAGGCCAAACTTTCTTGATTGTCAAAGAAATCTGCGCATTGTACTAATGCAAGAGCAAAAGGAATACGTCCTTAATGAGGAAATGCCCGACGCTCCCAATGAGGAGGTCACTCAGGCTACCCTTAACCGATGGCAAAGTGCCAATCGGGATGTCAAATGCATCATGTTAGCCACTATGTCTCTAGACCATCAAAAGAATTTCTTTGAAAAGGAGACAACTTTTGAGATCATTTCTGAGCTTCAGAATATGTTTCAAGAGCAGGCCCGAACTGAAAGTTTCGAAACCCACAGGCAGATCCTTGAGAGCAAGCTCAAGACAAAAGAGCAAGTCAGCCCGCATGTCCTCAAAATGATTGGATTATTTGAGAACATGGAAAGGGCTTGATGCTGGGTATTCAACCGAGATGGAAATTGACATCATTCTCCACTCGCTTCACAAAGGATATGATCAGTTCAAAATGAACTATAATATGCATAGTATGGAGAAAACCCTCACCGAGCTTCATGGTATGTTGAAGCAAGCCGAGCAAACCCTCAAGGATGAGGGCAAGCATGACATTCTCATGGTGAGGAAGGGAAAGCCATTCAAACGTTCGGACAAAAAGAAGAGCTTTAAAGGGAAAAAGAAGAAGTTACCGCCTAAGTCAAAATTTGCCAAGGGCTGCAAGGAAAAAAAGGCAGCCTCTTCCAAATCCGATTCCGAATGTTTCTACTACAAGAAGAAGGGACATTGGAAACGGGACTGCCTCAAATTCAAGGGAGATAAGAAGAACAACAACGTTGCTTCTTCATCAGGAATTTTCGTTATAGACTTAAACTTCGCTAGCAAAAATTCGTGGGTATTAGATATCGGATGTGGCTCACACCTTTGTTCCAATGCTCAGGGACTAAGGATAAATAGGAGGCTAGAGAAGGGAGAGGTCGAGCTTCGGGTCGGCAATGGAGCTAGGATGTCTGCCGTCTCCGTTGGAACTCTCAGTTTGTCTTTGCCCTTGAGGCTTATTCTAGAACTTGAAAACTGCTGTCATGTTCCAAGAGTGACCAAAAACATTATTTCAATATCGGCGTTGGACGCCAAAGGGTTGGAATTTGGAATAAAAAACAATAGTTGTTTTATTTATTTTGATAATGTTTTATATGGTAAGGCACATTCAGAAAATGGTCTTTATGTGCTTTCACTAGACAAACAGGTTTATAACATCGATAATACTGCCAAAAGGGCTAAGACCATCGAGTCGAATCAAACCTACTTGTGGCATTGTCGTCTTGGCCATATTAACATCAAACACATTAAAAAACTACTTCAAGAAGGTGTTCTTGACTCATTCGACTTAGAGTCGTTTGAAAATTGCGAAGGATGTCTATTAGGCAAGATGATAAAACATCCATTCTCCAATTTGGGAGAAAGGGCAAGTGACTTATTAGGTCTAATACACACGGATGTATGTGGACCAATGAGTACACCTGCAAGACAAGGTTACCGATATTTCATCACCTTCACCGACGATTTTAGTAGATATGGCTATATCTACTTAATGTCGAATAAATCTGAATCCTTTGAGAAATTCAAAGAATTTCAGAAAGAAGCTGAGAATCAACTTGGCAAGAAAATTAAAGCACTTCGATCGGATCGAGGTGGTGAATATTTGAGCCATGAATTCGACGATCACTTGAAAGAAAATGATATTCTTTCAGAGTTGACACCTCTCGGAACTCCTCAATGGAACGGAGTGTCCGAACGAAGGAATCGAACCTTGTTAGACATGGTTCGATTAATGATGGGTCTTAGTGAACTCCCTATCTCTTTTTGGGGACATGCGCTACAAACTGCAGCAATAACACTAAACAGAGCTTCGTCAAAGGTTGTTGAAAAGACTCCATATGAATTATGGACTAAGTGACCTCCTAGGTTGTCTTTTCTCAAGATTTGGGGATGCGAAGCATATGTCAAGCGATTAATTTCGGACAAACTTCACCCAAAATCGGATAAGTGTTTCTTTGTGGGATACCCAAAAGAAACAAAAGGGTATTACTTCTACAATAAATACGAGAACAAAGTCTTTGCTGCTCGTGATGGTGTCTTTTTGGAGAAGGATCACCTTTCCAAAATGACAAGTGGGAGGAAAATCGAACTCAATGAAGTTCGAGAGGACAAGCAACAATGTCAACCTGACAAAACTGACAATCTAGATGCTTTGGAAACATCTAAGAAGATTGGTCAGAATCAAACTGACAATGAAAATGCTCAACCGATTACCCTTCGTAGGTCGCAACGACAAAGATCTCAACCAGACAGATACCTCGGTATCGTCTTAACCGATGATCAGGACATCCTAGTCATGGATGGTGATGAGCTAGCGACATACAAGCAAGCAGTGACGAGCCCCGACTCTGCAAAATGGCAGGAGGCCATGAGATCCGAGATGGACTCCATGTCTGAAAATCAAGTCTAGGACTTGGTGAATTTGCCCGAGGGTTATACACCCATTGGTTGCAAATGGATCTTCAAAGTGAAGACAGACAAGGATGGAAATGTATCGATATACAAAGCTAGACTGGTGGCAAAAGGTTATAGACAAATTCACGGGATTGACTATGATGAAACTTTTTCACCAGTTGCAATGCTAAAATCCATCCGGATCATCCTAGCGATTGCTGCATATTACGATTAAGAAATATGGCAGATGGATGTCAAAACCGCCTTCCTAAATCGAAGTTTGGAAGAAATTGTGTATATGAGACAGCCAGAAGGTCTTGTCTATCCAGGCAACGTTGGAAAGGTTTGCAAGCTGAAGAAGTCCATTTATGGACTGAAGCAAGCCAGCAGAAGTTGGAATCTGCGATTTAATGAAGCCATTAGCAAGTTTGGTTTTATCAAGAATCTAGATGAATCTTGTGTATACAAGAAGGTCAATGGGAGTGATATTGCATTCCTAGTCCTGTATGTTGATGACATACTTCTCATTGGAAACCGCACAAAATTACTGGAGTTCGTAAAGGGCTGGTTGGGAAAGTGTTTTTCAATGAAGGACTTAGGAGAGGCACAGTACATATTAGGCATCAAGATATACAGAGATAGATCTAAGAGGATGATTGGATTAAGCTAGAGTACTTACATTGATAAGGTACTGGCTCGATTCAACATGGAGAATGCCAAGAGAGGGCATTTACCCATGTCCCATGGCATAACTCTCAGCAAGAAACAGTGTCCACAGACACCTGTTGAGCGAGAAAGAATGAATCAGATCCCATATGCTTCGCTGATCGGATCGATCATGTATGCCATGATATGAACAAGGCCAGATATATCGTATGCCCTGAGTGCAACGAGCCGATACTAATCGAACCCAGGAGAGGCGCATTGGACTGCGGCCAAGAATATCCTAAAGTACCTGAAAAGGAACAAGGATAAATTCCTGGTTTTTGGAGGCCACAAAGAACTGGTTGTTGAAGGTTACACCGACGCTAACTTCTAGAATGATAGAGACGACTCGAAGTCACAGTCAGGATACGTATTCTGTCTGAATGGAGGATTGTTCAGTTGGAAGAGTGTCAAGCAGAGCACCACTACAGACTCTACAACTGAAGCCGAATACTTGGCTGGTTCAGAAGCTGCCAAGGAAGCTGTTTGGATTCGCAAGTTCATCAGCGAACTTGGTGTTGTACCCTCAATCAAGGGGCCGATAGACCTCTATTGTGATAACAATGGAGCTATCGCTTAGGCCAGGGAGCCGAGAGAACACCAGAAGGTCAAACACGTGCAAAGGCGAATTCACATGATAAGGGAATGGAAATCCGAAGGTGAAATCATAATTTGTAAGATTGGCACAGATGATAATGTGACCGATCCTTTGACTAAACCGCTTCCTCAGGAGAAACACAACAAGCACATTGAGCCAATGGGAATCAAGCATGTTGGAGACTGGCTTTGAAATTCCCTGTACATGTGTTTTAATTAAATACGATGTTTAATGTAAGACACTGTAATGAAACCATTCATTTATGGAGTAATTAATTTTGTGCAAAATTATCATTCACTCCATTACTATTTAATTGTGCTTTAGAATTAAATAATGAGTCCATTCGATTTACGGAAATATTCAAAACAGGGTATCAAGACCATATCTTGGATAAATTAACACCTGTTAAGTGAACATTGAATACTTAAATCGAAAATTGTCCCTAATCGAGGTCATCTAATAGATGGACAATTGATGACCGCTATAGATTAGTGTGTAGTATGATTTACAGAACCGTTTCTTGTGCTGCGAGGATGTGACAGTCATAAATCATTTTCACAGGTACAGTTTGGAACTGTACTAGATAAGACCTATGAGAGTACTTTAAGAAATTTCAAAGTTGTCATAAGTACCTTTCTCATTATGACTATCGGAACCTGTTTCCTCCGACCATGAGTATTGTGAAGTTTTCTTGTTTGAGTACTAGACTCTTTGATGTTTCCTAACGTTTGCCGTAACAGGGGATCATAACGGGAACACTCGGGAGACTAAGTCCTCTTAATTAGAGGAACTTCCAATGCAAGATTGGGATTGTCCCTCTATTAACAATAGGGAAAATGTTATGAATGGCCGTGCTCAGATGGATTTTAGAAATCATCTGCTTATTGACAGACGAACTCGGAGATCGAGAAACACTTTTGAAAGTAATAAGGATGACGATGAATCTTACCTTATAGTTCACGAAGAAACATTAAGAGACATAGGAAATGGGCTATACACTGTATGCACACTTGTCTGCAAGGACAAATGGGAGATTGAAAGGAATAGTGTCCTTCCAACAAGTGTATTCTTCCGATAGAGGGTTCAGAATTATTACAGAGTTAATTCTTCAGTAAGATCAAGAGATCGGAATGCCTAGGTGGAGGCCGCTTCCGATCAGTAGTATCGAGGTACAATTGAAATTATAGCTTAATCTTAACTGAACCCTTCGGGTCGAACCCAATCGAATCATCGATCCGAGACGACGAATTAATCCTAAAGGATTTAATGAGTCGACAGAGTTTTACGAATACAGACGTCGGATATCGAGTCTAGGGTGTCGAGGCCGAGCGTCTCAAAATCACAAGCGACAAGTACGAGCGTAGCCGTAGCACCACAATGGTCTTACCATGTGGATGCTAGACTAGTTCGAGCTAGCATGCACCTAGCATGGCTAGGCACAAGCCTAAGCACACTACGTGTGCTAGGCGCACCATCGCAGCCCTAGCATAATGCCTTGGCACCATCGCTGACCATCGCAAGCACTAGGCATATCATAGCAGCCCATCGCACCATCGCAGCACAAGCACAGCACCATCGCATGGCTGGACCTGTGCGTGTGTGCGTGTGCTTGTGCCTTAGCCTATCGCATCATCACAGTAAGCATGCCTGCGCACATGCGTGCCTGGGTGCTAGGCACCATCGCATGCCCCTCGCACAAGCACAGCACCATGGTAGGCCTTGTGTGCGTGTGCGTGTGTGTAGAAGGCATCATAGTAGGAGCAGCATGCGAGTGTATGTGAGGCTGGTGTGTGGTGCGGGGCTGGTGCGTGTGGCTGGCGAGGCAAGGGGCCAACATGCGTGGCTCGCTAGCAGCACGCATGCTGGCTATGCGAGCATGTGCGAGAGGGGTAGGAACAGCACCACGCATGCATGTGCGTGTGTGTGCGATAGCAAGGCAGCATCGCCCAGCGCCCAGCACAAGGCGTGGCTCACTAGTAGCACGCAAGTGCTTGGCTGGGTGATGCGTGCTGTGCGTGCCAGCTAGGCACGCTGGGTGGCTGTGCTTGCTGGCCAGCAAGGCAAGCAGCCAGCTCACCCAAGTGCATTGTGGCGGTTTTGTGAGGGGTGGGGACCAAGGCTTGGGCAAAGCCTTAGGGAGTAAGGCAATGGTCCCCCCCACCTCTTATTGTTCTGACCTAACCCTTTCTCTCCCCTTGACACTTGTTGCATTGTGATTGATTTTAATTATTAATTTATTTTGGAAATAAATTAATTATCAAAATTATTCATTCTCCCACATTGGTTGGGAAATGAAGTTCAAGGGTGCATTTCCCTATAAATACCCAAGGCATGGTATTGGGAAATAAAAAAATAACTTGAGTGGAATTAAAAAGGCAACTCTTGTAATTAGAGTAAACCTTTGATTCATAAAACTCATAGTTTTGTTTGTCCGGTTCTTGACTAACCTTCAAGACTTGGGACGCTCGGGTCGGATCGAGGGTACGATCTGTCGGAGATCTCGTAGTTTCGGGATTTTGAAGTAAGAGCTCTTCGGGAGCGAAGCACGCAACAAAGGTATAATTCTTGTTCTTAGTCTTGCTTGATTTAGTTTATTATGCTTGTTAATTGATTTAATTAAGGGGCGGGTCTTGGGGGGTTTCCTTCCGCATAGTGTCGGGTCACTACGAAACCCTACAGCCTGTAACCTTTTGCCACCAGTCTAGCTTTGTATATAGATACATTTCCATCTTTGTCTGTTTTCAACTTGAAAATCCATTTGCAACCAATAGGTTTGTAACCTTCGGGCAAATTAACCAAGTCCTAGACTTGATTTTCAGACATGGAGTCTATCTCGGATTTCATGGCATCTTGCCATTTTGCAGAGTCAGGGCTCATCATGGCTTGTTTGTATGTCGTTGGCTCATCTCCGACCATAACTAGGATGTCTTGATCTTCGGTTAAGACAATACCAAGGTATCTGTCTGGTTGAGATCTTGGCTGTTGCGACCTACGCAGGGTAATTGGTTGAGCATTTGCATTGTCTGTTTGACTCTGACCAATGTCATTAGCTGCTTCTAAAGCACTTTAATTATTGTCAGTTTTGTCAAGTTGACTTTATTGCTCAACCTCTCAAATAACTTCGTCGAGTTCGATTTTCCTCCCACTTGTCATTTTGGAAAGGTGTTCCTACTCCAAGAAGACACCATCACGAGCAACAAACACTTTGTTCTCGGATTTGTTGTAGAAGTAATACCTCTTGGTTTCTTTTAGGTAGCCCATAAAGAAACACTTGTCAGATTTTGGGTGAAGTTTGTCAGAAATTAATCTCTTGACATATGCTTCGCAATCCCAAATCTTAAGAAAAGACAACCGTGGAGGTTTCTTCGTCCATAATTCATATGGAGTCTTTTTGACAGCTTTTGACGGAGCACGTTTCAGTGTTAGTGCCGCGGTTAGAAGTGCGTGCCCCCAGAAAGAGATAGGAAGTTCACTAAGACCCATCATTGATCGAACCATGTCTAATAAGGTTCGGACACTCCGTTCCATTGTGGAGTTCTGGGAGGTGTCAACTCTGAAAGAATACCATTTTCTTTCAAGTGATCGTCGAATTCATGGCTCAAATACTCACCTACTCGATTAAATTAAAGTGCTTTGATTTTCTTGCCAAGCTGATTTTCAAATTCACTATGAAACTCTTTGAATTTCTCAAAAGATTCAGATTTGTTCGACATAAGGTAGACATAGCCATATCTACTATAGTCGTCCGTGAAGGTAATGAAATATCGACAACCATTCCTTGTAGGTGAACTCATTGGTCCACATACATCCGTATGTATTAGATCTAATAAGTCACTAGCCCTTTCTCCCAACTTGGAGAATGGCTGCTTTATCATCTTGCCTAACAGAAATCCTTCGCAATTTTCAAACAATTCCAAGTCGAATGAGTCAAGAATACCCTCATGAAGAAGTTTCTTGATGTGTTTGATGTTAATGTGGCCAAGACGATAATGCCACAAGTACGTTTGATTCGACTCAATGGTCTTTGTTCTTTTGGGAGTATCATTAATTTTGTCTAATCATATGTAAAACATGCAATTTTATAGAACATATAAGAAAGACATTTCAAAAAACAACCATTGTTTAAGTCTTGTGATCAAAGTAACCTGGTGTCCAACACCATAGATCAAAAGTATTGTTTAAGTCTTGTGATCAAAGTAACCTGGTGTCCAACACCATAGATCCAAAGTATGTTCAAAAGCATGAGAAACTAAGAATAGTTAATTACAAGCCATAGAGAAAATAAATGTGCCTACAAGCACGATCGAAAGACCATCTTTGTCGTCCGCTTGTAGTTGCACATCCACTTGTGAAGCCCTTCTCACTTGGTTCCTGAAAAGGAAATATAATGTGAGTTACACATGGTATCCCATACCTATGAATAGCTTTTTACACAAGTGTTAATGAAGATACCTGAGGCAGATGCCACATTCCTCTCCTCCTCATCCTCTTGGAAGAGCTTGCATTCTCTCTTGTAGTGGCCTTGCCCACCACAATAGAAGCATTGCATCTTTGCCTTGTTCTTGAACTCCCTCTTCCTTGATCTCAAGGGCCTTTCAGTTGCTCCATAGGAGGTTGCTCGGCTAAGAAATTGCACCACCTTTCTTAAAGAGCGTGTCTCCTTTCTCGCAACTATATGCACTCAAATTGCATCATAGCCCGAGTGGAGTGAAGCAAGCAAGATATGTCCCGCCATCTCATACTCCAATGAGATTCCAAGAAGGTGCATATGCTTGAAGAGCATAGTCATTCCAAGCACATGAGGTCAGAGGGGCATACCGGGTCACAATTTGGTATTGTAGACCCTTGACTAAAGTCGGCGCCTTTCTTTAGCAAAACAACCCACATCCGGTGGCTTTATCTTCATGTTTGAGAGTGACCTAGTCAATTCAAACACGAGCCTATCATAGTTGCCATTGTCACTCTTGGTAACATGTCTAGAAAATAGAAGGAGATATTTTCCTTCCAATCTTCCGGGATGGAATTAGCCATTAGATGTGTGACTTTCTTCCAATGGGAAGACCATTTATCATGAGCCTCATCGCTCATGATTCCCTTAGAGAAGAAGCTTGGAATGGGAGTATCAAGAGTGTACTCCAAGGAACAATTCCGAAGATTTTTCCTGAGTTCCTCTTTCCATTCCTTGAAGTTGACCAAGTTAAGGCTAAAAGCCAACTTGTTAGGGAGTTCTGGGAACATAGATATGTTGCTTGAGAGTTACTTGCAGACATATTTCTACAATTGAAATAATTTCAAACGAAAAACCATTCATAAACCAATAAGTTTGAAATTTAAAGCATTCATGCAAATTTTCAATCTTATTGAGCATTTTATCCACGCATTAACATTAGTCCCTTTTAGGCGAGAATAAAATGATTCCAAGATCCCAAAAATCAAATATTGATTAAGCATGCTTTGGCTTGTCTTAACACTTAATATTTTAGGGTAAGCAATCTAATTGCTAATAGCTCCAAGCTACTCTTGGTTCGATAAAACGTCGCATCTAATGCTTTCTTGACATTTTATCTCCATTGCCACGACATCTAAGGACTCCTTACTGATATCATTGACCTTAACCAAGACGACTCGTATACCTAGTAT
Organism: Chenopodium quinoa; assembly: GCF_001683475.1. Classification (NCBI taxonomy): domain Eukaryota; kingdom Viridiplantae; phylum Streptophyta; class Magnoliopsida; order Caryophyllales; family Amaranthaceae; genus Chenopodium; species Chenopodium quinoa. The sequence goes on from NW_018743176.1 coordinate 216,036, forward strand.
ACCTTACGTTCCTAGGGAAGCGGTGATGCCTCGCTTTGGCGTAGCCCATCACCACACGCATTAGTTTGGTAAGTGTCGTTCCTGGAATGGAAAATTTGGCTCAATATTATAGGGCCGTAGGGTTTCTATGTTGGTTGATTTAAGTGAACTTAGTTAATCATCGCAATATTTGAAATCCTAAACATGCATCTATCATACAATTCAATAATATATAAACACAATATATATAAATCATAAGTATAAGATGAATTTGGCGCCTAGCATGACCCCTTGAGTCTTCAAATCTTCAAGGGTCTTTGATGTAACTTCTTGGCTTGTCTTCTTAGAAACGCCGTCTTCGAGATATCTCTGCCAACTATGCATGTACTAGCTACTTTGACTAGGAATAATCTAAATATTAAGGTAAAAAATACGCAACAGTACGCAGACCGTATTTAGAAAATACATAACGGATTGCAGTCCGTATTTACTATCCTAGTCGGGCCCCACTAGTTGCCCATTTTCACAAACCTTATGAAGCAATATACATTCCATTCATCCATTAACTATATGTGAATGGCCCATGCATTTTACAACGATAAACAAGTAATAATGCATAACACACGCAAACTAGTAACTTACTTACGTGGTTAATCCAATTAACACGCCTAATTAAAACAAGCCAAGTTGTTAACCATTTTATGTGATTAAAACGCAATTAGTTCATGCAATTAACGAACTCCCACTAAATTCCGCATCCAACTTAATTAATCCAATAAATTAAGTCGGTTAACCCAGATTTTGTCAAAAATATTTTTGCAAGAGCCGGAGGAACCGAGGCCTAGCCTCTTTAAAATAAATAAATAAAATCATTAAAATGGCCCCAATTACGCAAAACAATAGCCCACAACATACCCCAAGTGCCTAGATTCAAAGCCACGGGGATAGGCTTGCTTAGCACTAAGGCCGTGGATGCTTGCCTAGGGTGTTAGGCTGTGCACCATGGCTGCCTAGCAGCCCCTAGGTGTTGTGGTTGAGCTTGCTGGCCTGCCTGCCTAGCAGTGCTCGCCATGCTTGCTGGCACCACACGCATCGCAGCAAGCTATGCATGCTTGCGTGCATACTGGTGCTGGCTGCGTGTGATGGGCTTGCTGGGGCTCGTTGCCTTGCTGCCCAGCAGCATGCGGGCACCCTCACACGCCACACGCATCTTCTCACACAGGCATAGCACCAAGCGTCGCCTTGCACATACATCGTAGCATCATGCACCACACACTTGCACACACACTAGCACACAAACTAGCGCATCTACGAGGCAAGGTAGCCCACCACGCACCTTGGCAGCCACACGTGGGTTGCTTGAGCAGCCCAGCTAACCTAAGGGCGTGGCTTGGGCGATTTTGCCTCGATTTTGCGTTCACTTGCCTCGGGATTTTTATTCCCGATTTATGTATGATAAATAAATTAATTCTAAATTTATTTTAGAACTAATTTAGAGCAAAATGAAAATAAAACAAGTCCAACTTAATTAAATTCAATTTTAATAGTGCACAAGCCTAAATTATTCAAGAATTGTTCTTTAAATCAATTTAGGTCTATCTTGATGCAACAAAATTGAAGGGCTACACTCATATTTAATTTAACCACATATAAATTGATAATGAGATTTGACAAAATTAAAGGGGTTGAAAAATTAAACCCTTTCATCCAATGAAAAATTTTCAATACGAAGATTAATTAAATTTCAATAACAAGTTTTGAACTTTTTGGACTTTAATCAACTCAAAAATAATTAAATCCAAAAATAAGTTCAACATAAAATTTACCAATCAAAGTTCCAACCAAATAAACAATTAAAGTTCGGATCTTTAACATATTAGGGACTTCAAAATTACAAGTTCACCATAAACATTCACACTTGAAGCAATTTATTTGCAAAAAAATATGAAAATTTCAAGTTTATGTGAAAAATGACTTCATAAAATTTTTATAAAATCCCAAATTAAGCACCAATTATGACTTCATAAACATGCTAAATAAGTTTTATAATTGCAGTAAATTAGGGATGCAACCATACATTTAATCTAACTTTAACATGCCATAATTAATCAAGGTTTAATGATTTAAAATTTTTCATCAAAAATGAAAAACCCCTCGAAAAACATGTTTCTGGGTGGTTTTTGGCTTCTGGACAGTCCTAAAAGGGTCAAAAACGAATTAGAAAGAAAATCTAGGTTCGTAGGCCAAAATTAGTAAAATACGAGATTAAAACTAATTGAAACAAGCTTCTAATCTAATTAGAAAGAAAAACCAGAATTTAAAACCATTTTAAATCACCTCAATTAATTATTAGTTATAATAATTAAAATGAGCGCGGCTCTGATACCGCTGTTGGATTTCGTAGCGACCAACGCTACGCGGAAGAGAAACCAGCCTAAGACCCGCTCACTAACCAAAGCAACTAAACATGCAATCTCATAATAAAAAAAACATAAGAGAGAGAAAGAGAAAAGACATTCTTACCCTTGACGCGTGCTTTGCTCGATTCAGGAGCTCTTACTTCAAAGCTCGAGCCTCGCAAGTGCGACGGCCTCCTATGGCTCGCACCATCCACCCGACCCGAATGGTCTTAATCCCAAAGGTTAGCAGGGACTTCACCAAATAAAACTAGAGTATTACGAACTTAAAGTTTTCTCACTTTACTAAGGAGATGCCTTTTTAGTTCCACTCAAGTGATTTTTCCTAAACCCAAAACTTGGGTATTTATAGGGAAAGGAGACTTGATCTCCCTTCTCCCATCAATGTGGGAGATTTGCATTTTCCTCTATTTTATTTTAATCAAAACATAATAAAAATGCAATGCAATCAACAAGCTCCAAGTGGCACAAGGAGGGAGAGAGTAGGTGAGGACCACCAAAGGGGGGACCAACTCACCTTGCTCCCCAAGCCAAGCACCAACCCCTTTGGTCCCCTCCTTGACCTTAAGCTGGCCTAGGGACAGCTAGCAGCTAGCCAGCCTTGGCTCCCAAGGCAGCCTAGCTGGCGCCTGGTGCCTTGGCTGTGCTAGCAGCCCAGCCAACACACGCATGTGCACAGCTAGCAAGCCACGCATGCCATGCGGGCTGCTACTATTGGCTAGCGTATGTTGGGTGTTGCCTAGCAAGAGCTGCTAGTGCCAAGCGCTGCGCACCTCGCAAGCACACATAACCTAGCACTCGCATATGCAGCACGCTGCTAGCAAGTGCGATGCTTCGTGCTAGCAAGGCCCAGCCTTGCAATGCTGCGTGCTAGTGATGGGCTGGGTGCTTGGCCTAGCATGCTACCAAGCATGACGGGCACCATGCTTGCAATGCTTGCGGGTTGTGCTTGGTCATGCCTAGCATGTTGCGATGGCTAGCGCTGCTATGCTAGCACGCCCGGCCACGCATGCACATCCACACCACACACACGCATGCGTGCATCTTGCGATGCTTGTGCCATGCAATGTGCGTGTGCTAGGCAATGCTAGGCACGCATGGGATGGTGACCTCGCCTAGCCTAGCACTCGCATGGCTAGGTTAATTCGAGGCTACGGCTTGGCTCGAACTTGTCGCTTGCTTGATTCGACTTGGGACGCTCGGTCTCGACGCTCGAAGCTCGATATCCGACGTATTTGTTCGTAATACTCTAATGAATCATCTAATCCTTCAGATTGATTCGTTAATTCGAATCGGTTATTTGATTGGGGTGCAACCCGAAGGGTTCAGTCAAGATTAGGCCGTAATATTAATAATGCATTAATATTACTGATCGGAAGCGGCCTCCACCTAGGCATTTCAATCACTTGACCTCACTGAAGAATTAGCTGAACCCACTATCGGAATAATACACTTGTTGGAAGGAGACCATTCCTTTTAGAATTCACCCGGATGGGCATCGCCGGCTGCCTACTCATGTTGGATCAGACGTTTTGTTTTAATATCATCTGGCCATTGGCCTCATTAGGTTCTAAAACAAACAATGCTTAGCTGCTAAGCTTTTAGACTTAGCTTATATCTATGCATGTTATGCTTTAATAAGGTCGTTTGTACATTGCACAAACGGTATTCCCATTGGGAGATGTATACAGAAAATAGCAAAAGTTGAAAATAAAAAGAAGCTTTTTATTGATAGAGTTTTTATTTAAAAAAATGTTACAAGTCTAAGAAGAAGTAATTTTAAAATTTATCTACATTCCAAGTTTTGACTAGTTGCCTGTCGTCTGGGTTTCCAGGCGATAGGTGCCGCCTCTCACTTCATCATAAATCCGGTAGGGGCCTTCCCAATTGGGAGTCAAATTTCCTTGCTCCTTGGCCCTACCGGTTGCCTTCATTTTTCATAACACAAAGTCCCCTACTTTCAAGGGTCGCTTGTGTACTCTGTTGTTGTAGGCTCTTGTCATTCTCAGACAGTAAATCTCATGACGCAAGGCGGCATTTCCTCTGCGTTCCGGAAGTGAATCCAATGCTAGCCGCATGGCCTCCCAGTTAGCTTCTTCGTCATAAAGCATGACTTGAAGAGTCGGCTCATAGTTTTCAATGGGAAAGATAGCTTCAGCACCATAAACCATGAGAAATAGGGTTTTAGCGGTTGCCCCTGTTTCAGTTGTTCTGATGGCTCATTGGACATGAGGCAACTCATCTGCCCATAGACCGCCAGCCCTTTCAATTTTCTTCTTAATGCCGTCTGAGATGAGCTTGTTGAAGGCTTCAACCTGGTTGTTTGCTTAGGGACGGCCGACTGATACGAAGCAATGAGAGATTCCTTGATCTCCCAACCAATTCTTGAGAGCAGGCATCTCAAACTAAGGGCCATTATCAAAGACCATAGACATAGGTACCCCAAATCGGGTGACATCCTTTATCTTAATGCCTTTGATCGCCTCTGCTTCTACCCATTTGGTGAAGTAGTCAACAGCGACTAGAACATATCGTCGTCCTCCTGAAGCAGGCGTATACGGATCCATAATTTCCATACCCCATTTGGCGAATGGTACTGGGTTGTGAATGGCCGTCAGATCAGTGGCCGAACGGTGTATGAGCTTGCCAAATCTTTGACACTTATCACATTTCCTTACCATTTCCATGGCGTCTTCCCCAAGAGAGGGCCAAAAGTAGCATTGTCACCTGGCCCTTTTTACTGGAGAGTTGACACGTTTGCGTAAAGCAAAAAAGCCCGAGTGCAGGTCCTCTAGAACCTCTTGCCCCATTTCTGGGCTGATGCATTTCAAGAGAGGTTGCAAATAAACTTTCTTGAAAAGCTCTCCTATGAATCTCGAAGTTGGCCGCACGTTTTTCATTGCAGCCGCTTCTAGGTATGCATCCGATAAAGTGACGTCTAGCAGATAGGCCCGGATGCCATCCATCTAATTTGAACTTCGATCTAGTATTCCAATGGGATTTTTTTCAATACTTCATTTTTCCATTGCTTCCCAAAAGACTGACCGAGGTGTATCACAGGAGGCGATTATGCCTGCTCAGAGAGAGCATCTGCCTGATTGTTCTCTGACCTGGGCACTTGACTTAGATGAAATTTATCAAGTGTCCCAGCCTCTTCTTTGAACGCCTGTAAATATTTGATCATGGCCGCATGGGTGGCCTCATAGTCACCATGGTACTAACTCACGATCAATTGTGAATCAGAGCAAGCGTCAATCTTTTTTGCCCCTGCCGCTTTGCACATGCGGATGCCTGCTAGTAGGGCTTCATATTCCGCCTCATTATTTGAGGCCTGGAACTTGAACCGTAATGCATATTTGTACTTGTCCCCTTCACGAGACCGACATATAATGCCTGCACCACAGCCGTTCATAGTAGAGCTCCCGTCTACGTATACTTTCCAAACCTTGTCAAGATTCTCCGGCTCAGTCGGCCTTGTCATTTTGACAATGAAGTCGGCAAACGCCTATCCTTCACTGCCTTCCTTGGTTCGAAAGAGATTTCAAGGCTTTGACTTTCAATAGCCCATTTGATCATTTGACCGGATGACTCCATAGTTGTCATTGGCCGTTTAAGGTTGGTCTGTGTAAACCACAACCGGATGTTCCAGGAAGTAAGGTTTCAACTTCTTGACTGCCATGAAAAGAGCAAGGCCAAACTTTTCAACGGTTGGGTACCGTAGTTCAGCATTTCGAAGAACATGGCTAATGAAATAGACCGCTAGCTAGGTGCCTTCTCTCTTAACAAGGAGAACAACACTGAGAGCATGATCTGAGACGGCTAAATACATGTAAAGCACCTCTTTTGGCAGAGAGATAACAAGCCTTGGCAAAGAGTGTATGTGTTCTTTCAATTTTTGAAAGAGTGTAAGTATTGCTTTGAAAAAATAGAGGCACTTGTCACCTGACCGGTTGAGGATTCTCCCCAATGCCGCTAGATGACCTATTAACTTGTGAACTTCTTTAATATTGCGGGGCGACTTCATGTCAATGACCGCCTGTATCTTCTCTAGATTGGCCTCTATACCCCTTTGATCAATCAAAAATTCGAGAAACTTCCCAGATTCAACACCAAAGACACACTTCTTGGGATTGAGCATGACCTAGTGCCGCCTAAGTGTAGCGAATGTTTCTCGGAGGTGATCCGCTTGTTGCTTTGATTTGACTATCATGTCATCAATGTACGCCTCTACATTTCGATCAATTTGATTAATGAAGACTGTATTAAACATTCGTTGGAAAGAAGCAAGCGCATTTTTCAAACCAAACGTCATCACAATATAACAGATTAGCCCCTGATCAGTGACGAATGCCGTCTTCTTTTGATCTTTCTTCCACAAGGGTCACTGATGAAAGCCAGAATAGGCGTCAATAAAGCTCATCAAAGCATGTCCGGCTTTAATTTAGAGTCAACTAGACTGTCGATTTTTGGAAATGGATAACTATCCTTTGGACATGCCTTGTTCAAATCAGTGTAATCATCACACATGCGCTAGGTACCATTCAGCTTTTTTTACAAGAACAACATTTGCAACCCAATCTGGGAAGTAACATTGCCGAATGAACTCAGCATCTAACAGTTTTTTCAGTTCGGCGATGTCGCCTGATATCTCTCTTCTCCATGGTTTCTTTTCTTTTGCCTAACGGCTTCTTTTTAGGATCCACGTTAAGTTTGTGAGCAGCTAGATCCAGGCTGATGCTTGGCATCTCTTCTACTTCAAAGGCAAAGATGCCTTTAAATTCTTTCAACAGATTGTGCAAGTCTGCACCCAACTTCGCAAAAGCAACCATCCTAACCTTAACAATGCGCTCTGGACGTGTGTCTTCTAGAGGAATATCAATGTGTTCCCCAGCCGGCTGGGGACAGAGTTCATCTTACCGTTCCCCGGTTAGTGATTGCTATTGCTTTTTTTTAGGCCATTAACTGGCCGACCTTTCTCTTTTTGCCGGCTGCTGCTGGAGCAGGCGTAGTTTTCTTGACTTCATCAAGGGCTATTGGCTCCTCACTTTGGCCGGATGCTGCCACTGTGGGCTTGTCGTCTAAGAGGTAGCACTCTCTAGTCGTCTTTTGATCCCCATTTAGGGAGCCGACAGACCCGTCATCCTTCTCAAATTTCAGGAGCATGAGGGATGGAATAATGACGGCCTTGGATTTGTTCAGTGTTGGAAGGCCAAATATCAGATTATAGGCAGTCAACTCTTCTACTACCAAGCACCGGACTACCATGTGGCATCCTTCACCCTTTTCCCCCCGCCGGATGGGTAGGTCGATTTGTCCTACCGAGTGCACAACTCCACCCCCAACACCAACTAAGGGGTGAGATACCTTGTGCATACTGCCAGATTGTACTTCAGCTTTGCTAAGCACTTATGGCTGATGAGGTCAGACGAGCTTCCGGTGTCAATGAGGATCCGGCTACCTTCTGGTTTGCCACCTTGCATTCAATGACAATGGGGTCATCATGCAGTCGCCTGACCTTGCCCCTGTCTTTTTCAGTTATGATGACTTTAGGGAAGGTGTCTATAGACGCTTGGCCCTAATCAACTGAATTGACATCCAGCCGCCTGACATGGTCTTTGGTTCCGCGGATGGTTGGGCCCCCTCTAGCAAAGCCGCTTGCTATTGTACAGATCGACTCTTCATTAGTGGCTGAACTATTAGCAGGTTAGGCTGCCTTTTTGGAGGGCTGCCCATGGTTTGTCCTCAAGGTTACCTTGGACTTTAGAATGTAGGACTTCAGTACCCCATTATTAGCCATACGGTCTAACAACCGCTATAGACTATAGCAGTCGTTGGTGTCATAGCCAATATCCTCATGAAGTGGCAATACTTGTTTTTTTCTGGTTTTTTACGGAACCTTTCATAGCCTCCGGTTTCTCAACAGTTACCCGGTCTTTGATCTCTATGAGGATGGAGTAACAGTCCTTGTTAAACTCGTACTTTGGGACGTACGGTTTAAACTCCTTTTTCTTCTTTTGGGACGACTGTTCAGAGTCGTTTGCCGCCCAGATTTCTTTTCTCTTTTTGCTCTCTTCTTTAAGCCGGCTGTGATTGCCGACTCTCTTTTTTGTTAGAATTTTTGAAGTTCGACTGCTTGCTGATAGAGCAGAGCTCAGTCGCCTGTACAAGCTTCTGCCTCCATCAGAGCTTCTTGGAGGGTAACAACCCTCTTTCTGACAAGGTCGAACATAATGGTCGACCCGTCCTTCAGACCTTTGAAGAAGTCTATGTACGCCACTTTGTCAAACAGCCCTTGAATCTAAATTTTCACCGGATTGAACTGCCTGACATATGACCGTAGCTTTCTCTATCCCCCGTTATAGTGTACCCAAGTCAAGACTTGTTTTCTTTGCAGGGATATTCATAGAAAAGTTAGAAGAGAATAAGTATGCAAGCATCTTGAAGCTATTGATGCAGCCGACAAGAAGGTTGCCAAACGATCGTTAGACGATGCCCTTCAATGTAGCCAGGAAGCATCGGCACCAGGTGGCATAATCTAACCTCTGTAAGTACATGAGGTTGGTGTAGGCCATTAGGTGATCTTCTGGGTTGGTGGTACCATCATAAGTGCCCACCATAAGATTTTTAACCTTGGTCGGCTGGCCCTCGGTTATCTCCCTGGAGAAAAGCAGAAGGTTGTTCCCCAGGTTTTAGCAGACGGAGCTTCCAGTCCAAAGGTTGCACGTTTTGTGCTGCCTGACCCCCAAAGAGGGCAGGTAGCATGTAAGGTTGTCCATACGGCATGTATGGCTAATGAGGCACAACGGGACCGAATGGATCATCTGAGGCCTAGTGTGGAAGGACAAGCCGCCTAACTGACTCTCTTGATTAGATTGTGAATACCTCATTGAGGTATTTTGAAATCTGTTTGGGTAGGTCGACGTTGAAGTCGACTTAGACTGTTGTAGGTTTCTCTTATGCTTCAATGGCCTTCTTCTTCCCTGTCTTAGGGAATCGGATTTTGGTAAGATCGATTAAGGGCCGCTTCCCTTCCTTTGATTTAGGATGCGGAGTGGGCTCTCGATCCCTGACTAGCTTGTTCCTCTCCGAAAAAGGTTTTTTTGGCCGATTAACCCCTGTTGGGGCCATCCGTCCTCTGGTTGATCAGGTCCTTTATTTCCCCCTTGAAACCAGTCACGAATGTCATGAGTTCATCTCTAGTGACAGGGGAAGTACCTTCTGTCGCCTGGTGTTGTCAAGACGGTTGTCCGGATGATTTACTAGGACGAGTTTCATTATTGCCCCGTTCCGTTCTTGCCTTGGGATGGGTGCGCCCGGTTCTGAGTGACCCATCAGCGCCCACATACGTTTCAATTCGACTTCAAAGTCGTCATTAGTGTCGTGGTCCGAATAAACCTCAAATTCGGCCGTAGACCGTTTTTCATTAGGAGGCGGTACAGGTTCTTGTGAAGCCATCTTAGAGGTACTCTCCTCGTAGACGGCACCAAATGTTTCGGGGTTTTCTATGTCCCTCGGGAGAGTTACAACACCAACACTAGATTCCGGACGCCTATACCTGCAACACAACAGAGACTCCGGTTGGGTGGAGTTTCGCCTCCGGCGATCTAGTTAGAACGTGTTCGGAAGATGTAAAAAGTGCGGAAAGTAAAGTAGTATCTTCTTGGATTTCGAGATCGGGAATATTCTCTAGGGTGAGAATTAATTATCTGCATTCGTTGACTGCTCTGGTTTTTTCGTGTTGAACGAATGTGTGAATATGTGTTCCCTAGGTGGGAACATCTCCCTTTTATAGGGTCTTAGTATTCGTGCCCCCATCCTAGGTTACGGAAACCTAGGAATGATGGGCTGTCTCGGGAATTGGGCCTTGAAGGCTGTCGTTTTCCCTTGTTGACTTCAAGTACCACGTGTCAACTAGTTAGTGGCCCTTATTGGACCTGTCATGAAGTGACACGTGTCCCATTCTGATTGGACCTGTCATCCTAGGTTACGGAAACCTAGGAATGATGGGCTGTCTCGGGAATTGGGCCTTGAAGGCTGTCGTTTTCCCTTGTTGACTTCAAGTACCACGTGTCAACTAGTGAGTGGCCCTTATTGGACCTGTCATGAAGTGACACGTGGCCCATTCTGATTGGGCCACGTGACATGGGTAATTTTACCCAAATCAATTGGTTCTTTTTAATCATTTATTTTAATTAATAAAACTTATATATTTATCTCGATTTTTGTGATGAAATTTGCCCGGACAAAGTTATGGGGGTTATTTTGATCCTTTATGGACTTTAATTAAGCTCAAAATTGGCAAAAAAAAAAAAACATAAATGCGTCGTTTTACATGTTGAGAAATTGTGTGTTGTTATTTTATAACCGTTAAAACTGCTCGAGTAAGGTTTTGGGGGTAATCTTAAATCTTTATGGAAAAATAATTTAGCTCGAAATTGGGAAAAAATAACGTAATTTCTCCGTTTTGTATGTTAAAAAAATCTCGATTTGCGTTATTTTATAACCGGTAAAATTCCTCTGATAAGGTTTTGGAGTACATTTGGGCCCTTTAAGGAGTCTAAATCAAGCTCGAAAAACGCAAAAAAAATGACGTAAATGCCTCCTTTTGCGTGTTTAGGTTGTTAAGGTTTTTTACCGTGAAAATTGCAAACAAGGCATTTACGTATCTTTTTTTTTTTTCCCAATTCTAAGCTTAAGTTAGATCCATAAAAGGTAAAAATGACACTCAAAACCTTATCCGATCATTTTACATAATTAAAAAATAACGACAAGCAAATAGTGATATTTCTTGACATACGTTATTTTTTGCCAGTTCTGAGCTTTATTTGTATCCATAAAGGGTAAAAATTACCCCCAAAACTTTACCTGAGTGATTTTCACGGTTATAAAATGACATGCAAATCGAGTAATTTCTCGACATGAAAAACGAGGCATTTATGTTATTTTTTGCCATTTTAGAGCTTAATTTGTACTCATAAAGGGTTAAAACGACCTCCAAAACCTAGCCTGAGCAATTTTCATCACAAAAATTACGACAAAAATATTATTGATTGAAATGAATGATTAAAAGGAACCAAGCATTTCATGACAAGTGTCACCATTAACCTTAATAACTAACGAGCTAACGGCCGTTAGTCATTAATGGCATTTTATGAATTTTTGGAAAATTCGATGGCATTTGGTGAATTTTTAAAAAACTCGATGGCATTTGGTGAAATCACCGTAAAGTAAATGATGGAGAATCTCTTACTTTTATGGATATTCATTTTGAGGTGATGAATAAGATAAACTAAAACTATTTTGAGATCTTGTGGAATAATATTTATAGGGAGTTGTTGAGAATTGTTTTACTAATTCGAGATTTTCTATTTTTGGAAGGGCTTTCATGAAAGCTTGAGAGAAGGTATTAAATTGGGAGTATTGAGAAGTAATTATGCAAATAAGTTTGAGTAATGAGAGCGGATTGTTCAACTTTTATTTCATGTTTTGAAGATGGTTATTTTTTCGGGGTTTTTGGGGATCCCTCGGGATATAGGTCGTGAATATATCCAGATGGTCGTAGACACTTGCAAAACAACGAATATTCCGTAAGACTAAATATTCGCCTCGGACGGTCAAGTTAGTAACCAGGAAGTGAAGATATTTAGAGAGAGACAGTAAAGAGAAGTTTTAGCACTTTGTATGCCTTTTTATGATATGTCTCAATCCACCCCTTCCATCATTAATGATTGGGGTATTTATAAAGGTGGGAATGTATGCATTCTAGGGTTAGTGCCCTAAAAAGGAGTGCCCTGATTGGTGGCGCAATCAAGTTGGGGCACGTGTCCCTTGGGGGGCGCCGTTTTGGCGCTTCTCTCGGGAATTGGGCCTCCTAATGTAATGGAGGCCTTTTCTCATTCAGGTGCTCCTATGTTTTACCACGTGTCACCATAAGATTGGACCACGAGGCGGGGGTATTTTTACCTTAACCATTTCCCCCTTAGAGGGAGTGGCTCGATCTATTTAGGTCGCCTCCTCTAAAATTTCATTCGTACACCGATGTGAAAAGAACGGTGTCCTTCCAACAAGTGTATTCTTCCAATAAAGGGTTCAGAATTATTACAGAGCTAATTCTTCAGTAAGGTCAAGTGATCGGAATGCCTAGGTGGAGGCCGCTTCCGATTAGTAATATCAAGGTTCAATTGATATTACAGCTTAATCTTAATTGAACCCTTCGGGTCGAACCCAATCGAATCACCGATCCGAGACGACGAATTAATTAGAAAGGATTTAATGAGTCGACAGAGTTTTACGAATACAGACGTCAGAAATCGAGCCTAAGGCGTCGAGACCGAGCGTCGCAAAATCACAAAGCGACAAGTACGAACGTAGCCCTAGCATCACACCGGCCTAGCCATGTGGATGTTAGGCTAGTTCGAGCTAGCATGCACCTAGCATGGCTAGGCGCACCATCGCAGCCTAGCTGCACCATCGCAGCCTAGGCATGCGCATGGCAGCCTATCGCAGGGCACCACAAGCCCCAGGCAGCCCATTGTAGCTAGCAGCGTGCTAACCTGGGTGCCTGGGTGCGCATGCAAGCCATCGCAAGTGCCACAAGCACCAGGCAACACATCGCAGCTAGCAGCGTGCTAGCCTAGTGCCTGGGTGCATATGGTAGCCTATCGCAGCACGTAGCCCTTGCTAGGAACCATCGCAAGGCATGACACCACGCACAAGCACCATCGCAAAGCAAGGGGCATGCGTGTGTGCCTCGCAGCCTCGCACTGCAGCCGCATTGATGCATGTGGGCTGGTGCGTGTGTGCGTCCAATGGGGTGGCTGGGTTGCTAGGCAGCAGCACTACACATGCATGTGCATTTGCGTGTGTGCGTGCCTCGCACCAAGAACAACAGTGCTAGGCACTGGCTAGCGCGAGCGATGCGTGGTGCATGATGCGTGTTGCGTGGATGATGCGAGGGAAGGGCCAGCATGCGTGGCTCGCTAGCAGCACGCATGCTGGCTGTGCTAGCAATAGCGCGCGAGGAGATGTGCGTGGGTGCTGGGGCCAGTGCCAACACTAGGTGCTAGCAGCGCCCAGCGCCATCATGTAGCACCAGCACAACCCAGCAGCAGCGTGCACTGGCTGGCTGGCTGGGTGCTGGGCAGTAAGGCTACGCTAGCTGGCAGCCCCAACTGGCACGATAGCTGGCAGCCAGCTAGCACACCTTGACCCGGTTTTGGGCATGATGTGTGGGGACCAATACATAGCCTTGGGGATCAAGGCATTGGTCCTCCCCCAAGCCTTGGTCCTTACTTGGCTTTCTCTACAATTGTGCCATGTGTCGATTTGTGATTGAATTGATTAATTATTTAATTTTGGAATTAAATAATTATCATTTTACCAACTAACCCACATTGATGGGAGATTGGAAATCAAGGGATCATTTCCCTATAAATACCAAGCTTGGTATTGGGATTTGAAACAACCTTGAGTGGAATTAAAAAGGCAACTCTAAGAAAAGAGTAAACCTTTGATTCATAAAACTCATAGTTATTTTGTCCGGGTCTTGACTAACCTTCAAGACTTAGGACGCTCGGGTCGGGTCGAGGGTACGATCCGTCGGAGATCTCGTCTTTTCGGGATTTTGAAGTAAGAGCTCTTTGGGAGCGAAGCACGCGTCAAAGGTATAATTCTTGTCCTTAATATTGTTTGATTAAGTTTACTATGCTTGTTTATTTGCTTTAATTAAGGGGCGGGTCTTGGTGGGTTTCCTTCCGCGTAGTGTCGGGTCACTGCAAAACCCTACACGATGTTCAATTGCCCAAATTCTTTTGGCAATCAACTAGAAGGGGCGGACTATACTGTCCATTTGAATTTGGGAAGCACCTTTTTGGGGCAGCCGCCTTTGACTGTTTGACTGATTTCTACTTAAGCTTGAGCCTTGAAATTAGACAGACAGATGGTGTCGCCTGATATCAGGTAAGACACTTGTCCTCATTATTCTTCGAGCCAACGGTTTGGATCCGCTAACATGGTCGTTTCTTTTGGCTGACCGTTATACTAACCATACGCCTACTCTGTCTTTATTGACGGTGGTTAAATAATTGTTTGGGCTTCATAGGTTAACTTTTGAAAAAGAGACGTTTGGTCTCCTCGGCGGGAAAGGTGACTTTACCATTTTGCCCCCTTAAATTTGCCAATATATATATTTTTTGAGTGTGCTTTCTCTAAGATAATCTGGCAAAAGGTTTCAACATTATTGAAATCCACGAAAGCAGTCCAACCTTTTTGTGATGAAGTAGCATGGAGTAATAAGTATTGCAGGAAATCAAGAGCTGCTGGCGGATTATACATGATGTTTCTTGTTAAGACATTATATGGAATTTGGATTTAGAGAAATAATACTATGTTTACAGGTTCTTGTATGCCTGCAGATAATGTATTTAGAGACATTGTGTTTAGGGTTGCCTGCAGATGTTTTGCTGTTGATAGACATCTGCTACTGCTGTAATTGGTGTTTTTGGTTTATTGATTGTATATGTGCTTGCTGTTTTGGTTGTTGTGGTCCTTGCTTTTGAAGCACCCTTCCTAAAAGGTGTCTTTAAGAGCCTTGGTCCAGTGTTTTGTTCTTGGTTAAGGGTGAACCTTTCCTAGAAGGTGGCACCCTTTTCTTTGAAATGTTGGAGTGTTTGGCCCTTGGGGTCTTGTCGAGTTGTGTAGCTTTTGGTAGTTGCAAATTAGCTTATTGCAATTTGCAACTTCTCTTTTGCTTTTTGGTAATAAAATTTCTTATTTACTTTTGGTTTTGTGTTTTCTAGAGAGAAGTCAGAGCTTTTAGAGAGAGAAAGTGATTTTTTCCCCTAATCTTCGAGAGCTCTGCCATGAACTTTGAAGATTCCATCCGTTTGCTCGAGTTTTCTGGTCAAGTTCTTGGTGTTGACGATTTGACCTTTCAAGACCTTCAAACTCCAAATTTTTCTTAGTTTCTTACTCGTACAAAGGTAACCGCCTGTTTTTCCTTTACTTCTTTCCTTTTTCCTTTCATATACTTGTTTTATTTTTTAAACACAAGCTGGCACAACATTCGGATTTGTCCTTCTCTCCTCATGAGCTCAGCCTTTCGCTTGAGACCGAGGAGTCAAGAGTGGACAGAGTCGACTCCTCTTCTCTTTAGTGTGGGTCCATTTCTAGTGCATACCAACTCACCCCTACCTATTCTTTCCTGCCCCTGCAGTTGAATATGGTGCGTACGAGAGCTATGTATGACTAAACTGCGATGAGGAATTGAGACGACACCCCGGTTAACCCCTTAGTGTCCGCCAATCCAAATGACACGGACATGGATGACACGGACGTGGATTTCAGTGGTAGCGCTTGTTCAGTGGTGCAGGTAACTTCCTCTTCGTTCGAGAAAAACATACAACAAAATCCCTCCTCTCGGTCTTCCACTAGGGAGACTAGGAAAAGAGAAGTTAAGCGTCCGGTAAAATCAGGATCAACGCCCTCCACGACATACCAGCTCGGCCAGAACACCGTCCGAGCTGTTACCTTCTAAGAGACCTCGTTCCGTAGTTCTAGAGGACTCTTGGTTTTGCTGGGGAAGGTCGTCCGGCCAAAATCTAAGACAACACTCCACACAACACACCAACTCGGTCAGGCCGTACGGGCAGCGTATCTCTCACAAGCCTTCTTCTAACAATCAGGTGGACGCTGCTGCTAATGCGGCCGCCCAAAACATTGATGAAGGGTCCCCCCTTAATACCAGTTCGGCAGTTGCGCTTGATTTTGCTTTCTCGCGATGTTCCTCCTTCGGGAATTCAGGCGGACCTCGCGATTGTTTTTCATTTTAACAAAGGAAGCCATGTCGCAGCTAGAAAAAGAACAGAGAGGTGAGACGGACATGTCTGAGTTTGTCCGTAAACGCAATAAGCTGCTCAAGCAGAATTACGAAGTGGCCAAGGAGGTACTTGTCCTTTTTCCCGTCCAACCTGCTATGGAAGGAGGGGGGTCCTTACTTGTTTTATTCAGGCATGATTTTCTTTTCCTTTTCATCTTGCTCTTTATTTTTTTGGCCGAGTTGCTATGCTTGGAAGGGCGTCCTTTCCACTTTCACTTGAACAACGCCAATTTCCGTAATGGCCGAGTTGCTATGATGGGGAGGACATCCTTTCCAGTTTTACTCGGACACAACTTCTTACCACATCTTTTCTTATTTATTCTCAGACGTCCACTCTAAAGCCTTCGAGGAAGCAGTCGACATCCGCTATTAGGGACGAGCAAGTGTCCAAGTTCTGAAAAACAGTTGCGTCTAAGATTGCCCCCGCGACGCAAGGGGCCAATATAAAGTCGTGGACTGCTGATGACATTTTAAAGGAGAGCAACTCCAGCCAGCATCTGGTGGGGTCTCCAAGTCCTTGAAGCCACAAATGGAAAAGGTGGCAAAAAAGGAATCCATTTGAGAGGGCGAGGAGGGAGAGTCGTCCCTTAATTAAATGACCGGCAACAATGCCTCGACTCCGCATGTCGAGGACTTAAATTTTACTGGGGAGGAGCATTAAGCTCCCCAAGAGGCCGAGGGGTCAAAACCACAACCTCGAGAAACCGGGAAGCAACCTCATCCCACTCAGTCTTCGAAGGGGCGTCCACAACCACCCTTATCTCTTATGGTGGGTACAAAACTTGATCTTTAACTTGGCTTTTTTATAAATCAACTTTGACATTTGTCTAACTTGTTTTGTGATTTGCGCAGACATCCTTGAAGAGATGAACGTTCGAGTACTCGACCAATCACTAACCGAGGCCGAATGAAAGGCTATTCGAGAGGCCATGATTAGGGACGTCCCGCAAGAGCCATAAGATAAGTTCCGAGGAATTCATGAGGGGTTCCTCGGACCGATGCTATACTGCAGTGTTTAGGTAATCTAGCTTTACTGAAAATTTAATACATAGTTTATTTTTACACTCAACTCCTGTTACTGACTTGTTGCTGCTCTTCGACAGCTCTTCCTTGGCTCAATGCCTTTCTGGATTGGCGTGACAGTGAATGGCGTCAAATTCAAGCAGCTTGGGATAACATAAAAAAGATGTAGGATGCCATCACTGGGACGCTTGCCATTCTGGAGGCCAAGCACGCCGCGCCATCAGCACCCTTAGTGAGAAGTCAGCTAGGCAGGCCGAGGATATAGTAACAATGGGATGGGCCCTTGAACGAGAAAAAGTTGCTCGTGAAGCCATTGAGAAAGAAAGAGATGAGGCGGTCGCCAACGCCTCTCAATGGAAAGAGGGCTTCGAAGAGTCCGATAAGCTCAAGGTTGAACTGGAAACCGGTCGTTAGGCCCTCGACGCCACCCTTAAAAAACGGGCGCTCTCAACCAAGAGGTTGAATGTATTAGAAAGGTTGTTAAAGACCTAACTGAGTAGCTTAAGGCGCCCAAAAAAATCATTCCCCAAGAGATGGTTCGGATAGAGCAGGCGGCCAAGGCAAAACTCAAGAACCGGTTCGAGGAAGCCTTCACCAGGATATTCGATAGTAGTGAAATGTCATATTACCTCGCGCGCTTTGTCAAACGGCTAGATCATATCTCTTTCAAAGAGTAGGTTGCCGCTGTTGGAGAGGTCGCCCCTCAATTTGTTGTTACACCCTCTCCTTCTTAAAGTGGCCATAGGGATGATGATGAAGATAAGGAAGAGGAGGAGGAGGAGCCTGCCAAAGAAGATTGATGAGTGGCATTTATGCCACGATTTATAGCTCATTTTGATGGTTTTTCCCCATGCTTGTAGCTTATTTTTGTCCTCTTTTCTATCTTTAGTACCTTTCTTTATTTCCTTTTCTTTCTTAGTTTTATCCCTCTTTTTGTCTATTTTCTACCTTGGTTTCTTTTGTTCGTATTTTGCAGGAAACCTTATCGTTAAGCTGAGGAGAGGAGGTTTATTTATGATGCGCTACGCGACCATAGAGAGGGTGCGCAACTCTGTGTGCGAGCGCGCATAGAGAAGAAAATCAGAGCACAATTCAGTAGCAATGCACGCCTGCTGCGGCCAGGGAGAGGGCGTGCACCCATACTGCGTGGGCGCGCATAGAGATGAAGAGAAAAAATAAGGTCAAGGAAGGAAGTATGCGCGCTTGCTGCGTGGCTACAGAGAAGGAGCGCAAGCATCGTGCGCGGGCGTGCATAGCTGAGCTTCAGCTTTCATACTCAGGCTATTGCGGGCACACAGTCACTTTGAGAGGGCGCGTATCACAACTGTGCGGGCGCACAAACATCGTGCGGGGGCACGCATAGCTTTGTTCCAGTTTTTCAACCCACCATATTGTAGGCGCGCAGTTACTTAACGATGGGGCGCGTCTCGATCGGTTATCTCTTATTAGGCCATTGTATAAATAGCTTGTACTCTTTCTCTTTAAAAACTAATTAGGGTATTAGCTCAGCATAATTTAGGGTTTTTAGCTTAATATAGAGAGAGAAACACTTTAGCTTAGCTTTGTAGAGAGAGAAAGTGAGATTTTCACCATTGTTGATGCTTGGATATTGAAGAGAAAGATCATCTTTCTTGTAAGCATTCATCTTCAATCAATGAGCATTCTCTTACTCTTTCCTCTTTACTTTGTCTTTTGATTTTGATTTGTTTAGCTTTGATCTTCTTAATTGCTTATTAATCATGCTTTTTATTGTTGATTTGATGATTAATTTGTTGATTGGAATGATTAGTGAGTAGTTTTCTTTGCTAAGAGTGTGGTTATAATATAGCTGAAGCTTGATCATGTTTTAAATCTAGAATTTGATTTGATTGTGATTAAAGTCTTTGTATGCTTGATGTTCTTCAATTTGCTTACAAAATGCACGTTAATTGTGAATTGATTCTTGATGATGTGATAGCGGACTTTGCTAGATTCATTGTTGTCGATTTATGCTTGATTGTACTTCCTATTATATGGTTCTAATGCGATAGCATAGAGCCTATGTTAGGAGAAACCTCTTGACCACGAAAGGTGGTTGGACTGGGTCTTATTTCGACATTAAAGTGTGCTTAGTTTGCGATCAATTTGATTCTATGTCTATGTATGTTCAAGTGAATCCTACATCTAATCATTCCCCTTAGTGTTTGCTATATAGATTTTACCTCGTACTTTCGTTGCTTTTAGTGTTTGTTTAATCGATTCTCATCTCTTCGAACTAGCTTAATTCGTGATAGTGATTGTAGTGTTAGACCATTCCCTGCGAATCAACCCTTTGCTTTCCATATACTTGTATCACAAACTACTGCGTTAGTTCGGACTGATCAGATGTTTCGTCAGTCCAGCAGGTTTTTGCTTTAAACCAATGATCACAACCATCGATGGCATTGTTATTGGCGGAAGTATCGTCGACAGCGAGAAACTCGTTGATTGTTGATTATATATGTCCATGATTTATGCTTGTATTGGCTTGATAATTGCTTGAGATTCTCGGATATTTCAAAAAATGCCCAAAAAAATCAATTTGGGGCTTTATTGTGTGATGTATAATTGTTGAAATTGATTGTCCTATGTTATTGTATGTTGAATTATCAGCTTTTGATAACAAATGCATGTATTTTGGTTGAGAAATGAGCATGTTAGCTTATACCCATAAGCTTAGTACGTGACCTTCAATGGTGGTTCCACCAGTTTTGACCTTCAATGGTAGGAAGACAACTGAAAGTCAAACATATTCAAATAAAGCTAATTGAATCGAATGAAAGTCAAACACAGTTAAATAAAGCTTTTTGAATCAAATGAAAGTCAAATGCATTCTACAAAGCTAATTGAATCAAATGAAAGTCAAACACATTCAAACAAAGCTTTTTGAATCAAATTAAAGTCAAATGCATTCAACAATGCTAGTTAAATCAAATGAAAGTCAAACACATTCAAACAAAGCTATTTAAATCCAAAGAAAGTCAAACACTTTAAACAAAGCTATTTGAATCAAATGAAAGTTAAATGCATTCTACAAAGCTAATTGAATCAAATGAAAATCAATCACATTCAAACAAAGCTATTTAAATCAAATGAGAGTCAAATGCATTCAAAAATGCTAATTGAATAAAATCAAAATCAAACACAATCTAACAAAGCTGTTTAAATAAAATGAAAGTTAAATGCTTTTTACAAAGCTAATTGAATAAAATGAGAGTCAAACACATTTAAACAAAGCTTTTTGAACCAAATGAAATTTAAATGAATTGAACAATGCTAATTGAATAAAAGGAAAGTCAAATACATTCAAACAAAGCTTTTTGAATCAAATGAAAGTGTTTGAATGTGTTTGACTTTCATTTGATTCTAATGCTTTATTTGAATGTGTTTGACTTTAATTTGATTCAATTAGCTTTGTAGAAAGCATTTCACTTTCATTTGATTCAAATAGCTTTGTTTAAATGTGTTTGAATTTCATTTGATTCAAAAAGCTTTGTTTGAATGAGTTTGACTTTCATTTTATTCAATCAGCTTTGTTTAAACGTGTTAGACTATCATTTGATTCAAATAGATTTATTGAATGCATTTGACTTTCATTAGATTCAAATAGCTTTGTTTAAATGTGTTTTACTTTCATTTGATTCAATTAGCTTTGTAAAATGCATTTGACTTTCATTAGATTCAAATAGCTTTGTTTAAATGTGTTTTACTTTTATTTGATTTAATTAGCTTTGTAAAATGCATTTGACTTTCATCTAATTCAAATAGCTTTGTTTGAATTTGCTTGACTTAAAATTGATTTAATTTGGTTTGTACAATGCATTTAACTTTCATTTGATTCAATTAGATTTGTTTGAATGTGTTTGACTTTCATTTGATTCAATTAGCATTATCGAGTGCATTTGACTATCATTTGATTAAAATAGCATTGTTTGAATATGTTTGACTTTCATTTGATTTAAAAATCATTGTTTGAATGTGTTTGACTTTCATCAGCCAGACAAGTACCAGCTATCAAATCTGGTTTGAACCTCAGCCAGACAAGTAGCAGCTATCAAATCAGCATTTTCCACATCAGAAAAGTTCCTGAGATTGAACTTTTTTAGGTTTTGCTTTACTTGTTTGAGTTTTTGTATAACTCTAAACATGTTAGTACCATGAACAGGAGAATCCCAAGCCTGTTTCACAGTTTCCAGGAACCCAGGACAATCAACCCACATGTTAAAAAACCGAAAAGGCTTCTTGCAAGCAAACATACTCACAATACAAGGATTGTTATCCATGAGGCCCTTAGGCAGAAATTCAACAGAAGTATTCTTAAAGCATAAGTCCCAATCATGATTAAAGAAAACCCTATCAATTCTAGAACAAACTCTACTATCTCCCTGCTACTTATTATTCCAGGTAAAAAAGGATCCCATAGATTTAGCCTCCACCACACCAATTCTCCTAACAAAATCCCTAAATTCCTCCACCTCCTTTAGGGTACAAATAGAACCCACTCTATCTTCCAAATTCAGAATATTATTAAAGCCCCCCCCCCAATAACCCAAGGACCCTTAATAGAAGAAGCAATCTCATTAAGCTAAAGCCAAAGCTCTTTCCTATAATCAGCCACAGTGAAACCATACACCTAAGTCCACAAGAAGCTAGTCTTGGAAGAACTGTGAGTAATGAACAAGTGAATCAATTGTCTTTCGATCCTCACTACAAAAACCTGAAAAATAGAAGGAACCCATACCACCCAAATTCTACCACCCTTCACTTTACCATGATTTGTCACCACAGACCATTCATCATTGAAATTACTGAACACTTTATCAAATCTTACAGCTTTCACTTTAGTCTCCAACAAACCAAACAAACCCAAATAATGATGTTTCATGAACCACAACACATCACAAATGGCGCCAGGGCAATCAATCCCCCTGATATTCCAAAAGCCCCACTTATCCATTAAAAGAATATAGGAAGTTCCCCCCCCCCCTCCACATCTCCATACAAAATACATTCCTCTTCAACAATTCTCTGATGCACAGACATATTACTAGCTGGAACAATAGTTCTGTCATCAATCCCCATTTCTTCAATAATATCAGATTCTAGACCTCCAAACCGATTCATAGTAGAAACAGCAGTAGCAGGATTCATAGTAGGAACAGCAGTAGCAGGAATCTCATTTGGTTTCACTATTGGCTTCCAAACTTTCTGAGGATGAGCAGGGCCCCCATTAACCTGAGCCCTATTCTGTCTTCTAGCCTGAACTTTGTGATTAGGACAATCAGATCCCACATGACCTAAGCCATTGCAAACAGAATAGGATATCGATTTCCATTCAAACACCACCCTTTGCCTCATCAAATGACCACCTTCATCCAAAAATTCAATATACTTAGGAAACACTCCATTTACAGGAACTTCCACCATGACTCTAGCAAACGCAATCGTTTCCTTAGTGGATGTAACCCTGTTAGACTTTACAGGATTCCCCACCAGGCTAACAATTTTCATTAGGGCCTCCTTCCCCCAAAACTTCAAGTCCACATTAGGCAATCTAATCCAAACCGGAACCTCATTGATGCATTCCGCCTTGAGATTAAGGTCTGGCTCCCATCTTTTCATGATAATGGGTTTCTTGTCAAAAGCAATAGGCCCCATATTCATAACCTGTTCTCTAGCCTCCTTGTTCTTGAATCTAACTATGAACACACCCTCATCATTCGAAGAGATTTCGATCAATACCAAACCGACCCCAAGTTCGTCTGAAGAAGCTACTCATCATAGAAAAGGAAGACCTAGCAGAAAGAACATAGCAAACAATAGCAGTCCCCCAAAAATCAAGTTCATCTTTCACCTCATCCATGGTAATCTGCATTAATTTTCCCCTTTTCTCAGTGGAAATACAGTCCCTATGAGCAGGAGTACCATTTGAAAGGTCCAAACCCTCATCCCTTGATCCCTTGAATAACCCACTCCAAGAACCTTGCCTAACAGAGGAGTTACCAAGAACAGGGGAAGGAAAAATGGGGTACGCGGGCTAGGGTTAAAATCATTCTCAAAATTCATCCGATTTCCAGAATTATTATTAGAAATTGGATCAGGAATTGAATTCCAAACATCAGAAATCCTCCTATTAGCATCAGCAATCATTATCAAAGGAGATGGATTCACATTAGCATTCAAACAATTACCCGCCATTGAAGAAGAAGAAGAGTTGATTACCTCCAACCACCGATTAAATTCCTCTCGATCTTGATTATTAATGTCTTCAAAAACTTCTTTGATAGGAAAATCCTCAATTAAATCACCATCCAGCCAACTCGTCATCGAACCCACATCTTCATCTACAGCAGGTTTAGTTGAATTCATCTTTTTACAAGCCCTGACTTTGGATCTATGCTTCTTTTTAGCCTTCGAGGAAGATTTAGAGGATGAATTCTTCTTTCCTTTGCCTTTCTTGCGATTAGCCATGGCTCAAATTAAGAGTTTCTCACGCAAAAAATGGCGGCAAAAATCTCTCTCTAGACTTTCTTTCTCTAGACTTTCATTTAATTCAATTAGCATTGTTGAATGCATTTGACTTTCATTTGATTCAAAAAGCTTTTTTGAATATGTTTGACTTTCATTTGTTTCAATTAGCTTTTTGGAATGCATTTGACGTTCAATTGATTCAAATAGCTTTATTGAAAGTGTTTGACTTTCTTTTGATTTAAATAGCTTTGTTTGAATGTGTTTGACTTTTATTTGATTCAATTAGCATTGTTGAATACATTTGATTTTAATTTTATTTAAAAAGTTTTATTTGAATGTGTTTAACTTTCATTTGATTCAATTAGCTTTTTAAAATGCATTTGACTTTCATTTGATTCAATTACCTTTTAAGAATGCATTTGACTTTTATTTGATGTAAAAGCTTTATATGAATTTGTTTGACTTTCATTTGATTCAATTAGCTTTGAAGAATGTGTTTGACTTTCATTTGATTCAAAAAGCTTGGTTTGAATGTGTTTGACTTTCATTTGATTCAATTAGCATTGTTGATTTCATTTACCTTTCATTTGATTCAAAAAGCTTTGTTTAAATGTGTTTGACTTTCATTTTATTCAATTAGCTTTGTAGAATGCATTTGACTTTGATTTGATTTAGATAGAGTTGATTGATTGTGTTTGATTTTCATTTGATTTAATTAGCATTTTTTAATGCATTTGATTTTTTTTTTTTTTGGTAAATAGAAATTTTATTACCAAAAGGAGAGTACAACAAACAAAGAAAGTTGCACTAGCAAGAACAACCAAACTACACAACACCTGAAGGTCAAACCTCCCCTAAAACTGTCCAAGGATCTAGTTTATCCACCTTCTAGGAAGGGTTCTAAACAGAGCCAAGAACAAAACTGAGTCCAGGCACCTGAGCACCTTCTAGGAAAGGTATCAGGAACAAGGACCAGATAAAGAACCAAACCAACCCAAAACTAAACATAAGCAACTATTACAAAAACAAAAGCAAAATATTACAAGCAACTCAAAACAGGCTGCAGGCTAACAAAACACAGGCTGACAGGACACAGGCTAGAAACCAGAACAGGCACCAAGAACCAGCACCAAAACCGGATCACAGAACAGAAAGCACAGGAGAACCAGCCAAGAACAGGACAGAGCCAAACCAAACCAACCCAGCAAGCCAGAAAACAAGAGACATAATGAGCACAAGAGTTCAAATTATAACCCAGCAGGAACACATCATTACCTTATCTTACAACCAGAACACCTAAACATCAGTAGAAACACAGAACACAGCAGCACAACTAGTCAGCAATTATGATCAGCTGTTGACTATCAAATGAATCACACCTGCAAGCATCTTTCATTAATCGAGAAGAGTTTCTTTTTGTCATTTGCATTACACCTACAAGAAACTTTATACACCATTTGTCTAAACACAACATCAACAGGCTCACAAGACCCATTAAACAGAACACTATTCCTTTGAATCCAAATGTTGTGCACTGCTTCCGCTGAGAACATCAAATACAGCCTACTAGTGGGATCAGTCCTTCTACTCTTCTTAATAGCCCAATCTACTTCCTGGTTAAACCCTTGAACTGGTTTTTGATAGTTGAGAAGCCTCAAAAGCTTAGACCAAATCCTATTAGAGTAATCACATGTAAAAAATAGATGCTGCACACTCTCATTCTCTTGCAGACAGAGGAAGCATACAGGATCATATAGTTGGTTCCAGACAAGAATTATGTCTTTAGTTAGCAGTCTGTTCCAATTCGCCAGCCATAACAAGAACACACTCCTTGGTGAGGCACTATTATTACATATAATTCTTTTCCAAGAGACTTTAACCACCTGAGCCCTCAGTTTGCCATAGATTTTCTTAACTTGAGCCCTGTTATTATGAGTTACTGAAGTCCAACCTCCTAAATCATCAATCAAGCTTTTTTGTTTTAGAATATTTCGAAGAACCAAAGAGCATTTTTGAGGAGTTCTAGCTGTCCATAAGTCCTTACCTTTGAAATAGTAAACATGCAGCCATTTGACCCATAGAGAGTCAGCTTTATGAGTGATATACCATAGAATCTTACACACTGCAGCAGTATTCCAAACCTGAAGGTCAATGACATTCCAGCCACCACAAGATTTGGGTAAACATACAATCTTCCAGGCTACAAGGGCTTTCTTTGTAGGGTTTGCTTTCCCAGTCCAAATAAGGCTCTGAATCTATTTTCAATCTCTCTCACAATTTTTTTAGGCAAGATGAATATTTGAGCCCAGTAAGTTTGAATACCAAAAAGTACCCATAGAGTGACCCCCTAAAGTAAACCTCACTCTTAGAGAGGTTAACCACCAAACCAGAAGCCTTAGAAAACTTCTAAAAAGCACAAAACAGGAGCCTAACTGATTTTTCATCAGCCCTTACAACCATAAGGAGATCATCAGCAAACATGAGGTGAGTAATATAGAACTTTTTGCACCTTGGATGATAGTTAAAATCAAGCACTTTACCTATCTCATGCAAGCATCTAGAAAGGTATTCCATTCCAATAGCAAAGAGAAAGGGAGACATGGGGTCTCCTTGTCTTAATCCCTTTTTAGCTATGAATGGGTTAGTGGGAATGCCATTAATTAGGACAGAGAAGGAGACAGAGGTGATACATCCCATAACCCATCCAATGAAAACAGCAGGGAACCCAAGCTCACTCATAACAACCTTGAGAAAGCTCCATTTAATTGAATCATAAGCCTTCTTTAAGTCAACCTTGATTATACACCTAGGGGTAATATATTTGTGATTATACCCCTTTATAAGATAAATGGCCAATAGGATATTATCCCCAATGTGTTTCCCTGGGATAAAACCAGCTTGAGCCTCATCTACAACCTCCTCAATAACCTTAGCTAGCGTAGCAGTGATGATCTTTGAAATGACTTTAATTTGTAGAGCACAGTACAGCACACAATAGGTCTGAAATCACTAGCATAAGAAGGAGTTTGCACCTTGGGAACCAGAGTTAGGGAAGTACAATTCCACTGAGGGTTCATAATCCCAGTTTTAAAAAAACCATGAACAGCCTCATAGATTTCAAGTTTGATGATCTCCCAAGCAAATTTGATGAATATTTAGTTGTAACCATCAATCCCTGGAGCTTTCTCGTCAGAAATACTTTGATAGCATAGTCTATCTCTGAGTTGGTAACAGGAGCAGTGAGCAAGTTCTGAGCATCCATAGAAAGATGTTTCCCTGATCTCATAGTAACCAGGTCAATAGCTTCAAGAGAGGGACCACTAGAACCCATTAGCTGTTTCTAGAAATTAACAATTTCTTTCTCAACATCATCAGGGGCTTTAACCAGAACCTGTTGATCAGTCAAAATAGAATCAATGCTATTCCTAGATTGCCTGTGTTTCATCATGGAGAAAAAGTACTTTGTATTGGAGTCAGCAAGTACTCTCTTGAACAGACCTCTAATGCTTCAGTAGCTTCAAGATCCTTCAATTTAGAAGAGTAAGGAGCAGGAGTCATTTGCTCCTGAATTTCGAGGAGGGCCTGTTGAGCCATATCAACTCTCTCTTCCACATTACTGAAAGAGTTGAAATTAATTTCCTTGAGCTGAGCTTTCAACTTCTTCAGTTTTATCCATATTCTCTTCATGGGATTACCAAGAACCCCCAAACTCCAAACTCCTTGCACTATTCTCAGAAAATCAAGATGAGTAATAAGATGATTGAAGAACCTAAAAGGCCTTCCTTTCCCTAAGAGAGGGGGAAGGATCTCATATAACAAAGGGGTGTGATCAGACAGAGAAGGAGGGAGGTAAATAGCTTTGACATTAGGATACTGTAGAATCCATTCAAAATTAACAAACCCCCTATCAATTCTAGTGTGAGTGCTAGGGACATTGTGAGTTTTATTAGACTAGGATTAAAACGGCCCTTTATATTTGATCTCCATGAAGTTCAAGTCCTCAACAATCCTTCTGAAATCTCTGATTTCATAATCAGTTATCTCAGTCCTATTTAATCTGTCACCATCATAAAGCACAAAATTAAAGTCACCTGTGCAAAACCAAGGTAAGGAAACAGGACCAATAGCCCTTAGCCCCTCCCAAATATCCTTTCTATCATGAATACTATGCAAACCATAGACAACAATGGCCATCATTTTCTTGCTATAATCATAAGTACTAACAGTGCAATGAATAAACTGAGAAAGGACAGTAATCACCTCAACATGAAGTCTATCACTTCTCCAACCAAGCCAAATTTTGCCTTTCCCAGAAGCTGTATAGCTACAAACCCAGGTAAAACCATAAGTAATCCTGTTTTGTATCCCTTTACTGTTTTTCAGCTTAACTCTTGTCTCAAATAAACAGATTAAGTCAATGTTAGTTCTGGTAAGGAGCTGCTTCACATCAGCTACCTTACTAGATTAAGACCCCTAACATTCCATGTTGTGATAATCATTGCAGTGGAGGGAGCCCACCCTTGATTGGTTCAGTGTTCTGGTTACTAGGACCAGCTATTTCATCATCAGGTAAAATAACAAACTTGTTTGTAGTCAAGATAGTAGTAGTAGTCACAGCAATGTCTTTCCCTTTCTTTTTCACAATTTCCCAGTTTCCAGTAAATTTTTGGTTCTTAGGGGCTTGTCTCACTTTCTGAACCCAAACCTTTTTCTAAGGTTAGACCTTAGGAATAAGTTGGCTTGTAGGAGTTTTAACCTCATCACAATTGTGACCAGCCTTGTTGCACTTTTTACAAAAGGAAGGGGTCCATTCAAATACCACAGCTAGCTCTCCTATCTCTCCTATAGGGCTCTCAACCCAGACAGATTTAGGAAGGGGCTTAGTAATGTCAATTTCAACTAGAAGCCTGGCAAAAGAACTCTGAATTACCTTGATGTGCACTCATCAGCACAAATTAGAACACCTAGGGAGCTACCTATTCTACTCAGAGTCTCAGGGCCCCAGCAATTGAGAGGAAGATTATGTAATCTAATCCATAAAGGAATAGTGCGTAAAATTTCAGCATTGAAGTCAAATTTTTCAGTCCATGGTTTTACAATAACAGGCTTACCAAAGAACATGTGTGGTCCTCCACTTAAAACAGAACTCAAATTATCAGCAGAGCAAAGATTGATTATAAAGTATCCCTCATCATGCCAAAACACTTCAGGGTTATTAGTAAATCCCCGTTCATTTGCAATAAAACGTTTAATAGCAGCAATTGAAGGATAGTATCCAACAACATATAGCACAATAGCATTGCTCCACTTTTTTGTTCCTTCCTGAATTTCACTAGCAGGCAAGATAGTAGTGGACTTACCATCTCTAATTTGAGGGGGAACAAAACTCAGAGAAATTCCTTTTCCATTCAATTTACCATTGAAACCTAAATCTACATCAGCTCCGTTCCTAGTAACATCAGGCCCAATATCATGAGCTAAAATAGCTAAAGAATCTTGCAATCTAGGATTTGAAGTAATAACTTGATTGCTAGGCAATGGAACAGTAATCGGGGAAGGTATTGTTCCTAAGGATTTCAGGGAAAGTATTGTTCCATTGGTTTTAGGGAAAATTGACCCAAAACTTAGGGCTAAAAGCTCAACATCTCTTCTAGTAATCATTCCAGCAGAAGGATGAACCAGGCCAGGAGCTAGGGTTATAAGTTCATCAACTTCATCAAAAACCTCTTGAACGATTTGAAATCCAGTTGGAGCAGGCACAAAGAGTGATTCAGAAATTTCTTTAGTGATCTTAGAGGAAGCAGGGGTAGCATGCTTCTTTTTCCGTGCCATAGCAACTGATTTAGGGAAGAAATCCAGCAAAATTAAGCCACCATGGACACAAATCAAAGCTTTCTCTCTCTAGGGTTTTTCACTTTCTCTCTCTAGGGTTTTTCGAATGTGTGATTTCTCAATGTAAATGCATTTGACTTTCATTTGATTCAAATAGCTTTGTGTGAATGTGATTGAATTTCATTTAATTCAATTAGATTTGTAGAATGCATTTAACTTTCATTTGATTCAAATAGTTTGGTTTGAATGTGTTTGACTTTCATTTTATTAAGTTAACATTGTTGAATGCATTTGACTTTCCTATGATTCAAAAAGCTTTGTTTGATTGTGTTTGACTTTCATTTCATTCAATTAGCTTTGAAGAATGTATTTGACTTTTATTTGATTCAAAAAGCTTTGTTTGAATGTGTTTCACTTTCATTTGATTCAATTAGCTTTGTTTGAATGTGTTTGACTATCATTTAATTCAATTAGCATTATTGAATTCATTTGACTTTCATTTGATTCAAATAGCTTTATTTGAATGTGATTGACTTTCATTTGATTCAAAAAGCTTTGTTTGAATGTGTTTGACTTTCATTTGATTCAATTAGCTTTGTTTGAATGTGTTTGACTATCATTTAATTCAATTAGCATTATTGAATGCATTTGACTTTCATTTGATTCAAATAGCTTTATTTGAATGTGATTGACTTTCATTTGATTCAAAAAGCTTTGTTTGAATGTGTTTGACTTTCATTTGACTCATTGAGCTTTGTAGAATGTATTTCACTTACTTTTCATTCAAATAGCTTTGTTTGATTTTGTTTGATATTCATTTGATTTATAAAGCTTTGTTTGAATGTGTTGGACTTTCATTTGATTCAATTAGCTTTTTTTGAATTTGTTTGACTATTATTTGATTCAATTAGCATTATTTAATGCATTTGACTTTCATTTGATTCAAATAGCTTTGTGTGAATGTGATTGACTTTCATTTGATTCAAAAAGCTTTGTTTGAATGTGTTTGACTTTCATTTGACTCATTGAGCTTTGTAGAATGTATTTCACTTACTTTTCATTCAAATAGCTTTGTTTGATTTTGTTTGATATTCATTTGATTTATAAAGCTTTGTTTGAATGTGTTGGACTTTCATTTGATTCAATTAGCTTTTTTTGAATTTGTTTGACTATTATTTGATTCAATTAGCATTATTTAATGCATTTGACTTTCATTTGATTCAAATAGCTTTGTGTGAATGTGTTTGATTTTTTTCGTTTTTTTTGGTAAATAAAGTATTATTACCAAAAGAGCTGAAAAAACAGCACAAGATAGGTACAAAGGCCCAAAAGTCTAAACCAGACCAGACAAAGGCCAACAACACGAAAAAAGCCATGGCTTAAGCACCTCAGCCCACCTTCTAGGAAGGGTTTCCGAGAGCAAAGCACCAAACAAATTAACCTGAGCTTAATTGAACTAGCCTACCCTCTAGGAGGGCCAACTAGAACAAAAGGAACAGGACAAAGGGAGAATACACCATAAAACAGAACAAAAACACAAAAAACCTAGATAAAAACCAATTACAAAGCTAGGAAACTGGGAGCAAGACAGACAGAAACAATGAGAGCAGACCACACCCAGCAGAAACTCAACCAGACAGGAGCAAGCTTATCTACTTTACTCGCTTTACTTTCTTTTATTGTAGGTCTTGTCCGGGGCTCGGGATTCACTTTAGATGATTCTCCAAGTCTTTTGGATGCTCGGGACAAGACCTCATATCATTTGGTTTGCTAGAGTTCAAGATAAGAAGCAAGCTCCTACTCTTGGCATTAGTGCTCTCGTGCATCACCCTCATCACATGTCTTGGTCATCAACATGCAAAACTGAAGATTTCAAAGTTGATCCCCTCGTGAGCATCACGTGAGAGCATCGACCATGGGGATGCTTGGGCGCACAATTTAGGTGTGCAGCTGCTGCAAGCAAGCGCCACGCCACGACATTAAAGCACCGCGCCACTCCAATTTTTGCCGCGCCGCGGCATCAGCGTCGTGTCACGGCAGGTCCACCGCGTGACAGCAGGGAACACCGTGGCACGGCAGAGGGCACCGTGGCACGGCAACCTCATTTTATGCCTACTGCTCGTGCGTGCAGACCCTTGTGTGCGTGCGTGCAGACCCCCTTGTGCGTGCGCACCTCTAGGTGGCCGAGCCTAGACTTCCTACTACTATATATACTTCACTTGTTTCTATTTTTAGGGGACGACATAATTCTAGTACATTTTTAAGATTTTCCAGATTTAGTAGAGAGAGAAACACTTGGATATTCAATTTGTACTTCAATTTACTTTAATCAAGCTTAAATGTCCCCTTAATCAATGATAATTAGTGAGATTTCTTTAATTCTTCTCCTTTGGTTTGATCTTTAGTTTTTGATGTTTGATAATTGTTTTTCTTGATTTAAATTCTTGATTAGTTGCTTAATAATTTGAATTTCTCTTTGATCTTGATTTTCTCTTTGATTGGTTGAATATGATGAAAATCATGATTAGCCTTGTTTTGTTTCTTGAATTCATGATGATTAGTGAGTAGATTTCTTAGCTAGGGTGAAGGGGAAGCATGTTGATTGGTAGTTTGATGTTGATTTGGGAATTTTGATCAATAGATTGTTGCAATTAAATTGATTGATGAATGTGTTCATGTGTTTAGCATAAGAGGATTGATCATTCTTGAATTCTAAGCTTGATTGCATTGATAATCTTGATGACATGACCAATTGATTTGAGATTGTTAATTTTCATCTTGTTTGATTTGTGATTCTACTAATTTTTCATTCATTAAGGAAACCTAGCTTGGAAATTAGTCTACATAGCCTTTTGAACACTTTGAATGCATTTATCATTATTCCTTGCAACACTTGCTGGCTCAATTTACCCCAATTTAGCACCTCTATCATGAAAACATGTGGAACCTAATCCCTAGCATCTTTGTTATTGATTTTACCTCTTTTATTTGCTTGCTTTAGTTAGTTTGCCTGACTACACATTCATACACACTTTCGAAATAGCTTAACACATAGACTATAATAATTGACCCTCTATTCCTCCTGGATCGACTTGGACTTGCCCCTATACTAGGAGTAGGTTTGGGTATAAATTTTTTTGACTTGGGAAGACTAGCCTAATGATCCTAGTTTCACCCCATGTTAGTGAATAATGGTGCTTACTATTTGAGGGAGGAAGGTGACTTATGGTGGGCCCAAAGAAAGGATGAGTTGCTGAAAAGACCAAACTTTGGGTGGGATGAGTTCAAGGAAGCCTTGAGGGAGAAGTTTTACCCTACCTACCTAAGAAAGCAGAAATGCGTGGAGTTTACCAACCTGAGAATGGGGAGCATGTTTATCAATGAATACTACAACAAGTTCATTGAGTTGATAAGGTTTGCCTCGAAAGTAGTCCCTACCGAAACCATCAAAGCTTAGAGATTTGAGCAAGGCCTAACCTTGACCCTCCAAGGGAAGCTAGGGGGAGTGACCTTTGAAACCTTAGATGAAGTCTATGGCCGTGTAGTCTACCTATACGGAATCAAGGGGAGGGAGACGGAGCATGTTGGAGAGAAAAGGAAGAACCTGGACTCTTTTCACGGATGTGAAAAGAGGCATAAGCCCAATAGTAACAACCAGGGGAATTTTGGAGATAGGAGGGACAACAAGGGGAACTTTGGAAAAGGGAATGGGAGCCAATTGACTAATGCTAGAGGGAATGGAAACCAAGCGGGTGAAAGACCCAAGAGGAAATACATATGTAGGCGGTGTGAGAAAGACCACCTAGGGAAGGACTGTGAAGGGAAACTGGTAACTTGCCGTTATTGTCAGAAATTGGGACACCGTGAATACGAGTGTTACAAGAAAGAGGTTGACGTTAAGTTAGGGAAGGTGAAAGACTCTAGTGTTCCTAGCAAACCATCTCAGCCTAGTGGACCTACACCCAAGGTTAGAACTAATAGCGTTGCGGGAGGTGCCCCAAAGGGTCGTGTGTTCGTGATGAACACCCGTGAGGCTGAAACTGCTAATGATGTGGTAATTGGTTTTTTCCTTATAAGTTCTTTGCCTGTGAAAGTTTTATTTGATTTGGGGGCATCCCATTCCTTTATTTCTAAGAGAATAGCTGAAAGTCTCAGGTTAGTGAGTCCTGGGTCAGTTTCTCTAGATGTGTCTATTCCGTCTGGGGAAGTGAGGAATTGTTCCAAGTTGTTTAAGAATGTACCTATTTCCATTTCTAGGGTAGAATTTCCGCTAGACTTGATCGAGTTCGATTTGAGGAATCTCAATGTGATTCTGGGTATGGAATGGTTGGGAAATAAAAAGGAAAGGAAAAGTTCAGGGTTGAGAATTATTTCTGCAATGCAATTACAGAAGATGGTTAAGAAGGGTTGTCCTCTATTTTTGTGTAGTGTTCAAGAAATTGAAAGTATGGAAAAGAAGGGTGATGGAAGTATCCTGTAGTAGAGGACTTTCTTGATGTATTTCTAAATGAGATTCCTGGTATAACACTAGTAGAAAAAAATGAAAAAGGCACCGCACATTCCGCACCGGTTTTTGAAAACCGGTGCGAAAAAAAATTGGCGGGAATGGGAAATAGAGTTTTCGCACCGGTTCTAACCAAGCCGGTGCGACAAGTTAGTTTTTGGCACCAGTTCTAACTAAACCGGTGCGAAAAGTTTGTTTTCCGCACCGGTTCAAACCAAACCAGTGCCAAAACTCTTTCTAAATAAAAAAAAAAAACCCAGTCTCTTTCTTTCTCTTTCATTTCCTCATCTACATCTCTGCTCTCATCTAGCCTCTCTCTCCTCAAAAACACACCATCACCGAAAACTTAACCACCCACGAAATCAATCATCCAAGCCAGCACCGTTGCTAAAACCCACCAGTCCACCACCATCGCCTCTCTCTCCTCAGAAACCCACCATCACCGAAACCTAAACCACCCACAAAATCCCCTACCCCCACGAAACCCAACCCAGCACCTACGAAACACAAACCCACCCACTAAACTCAACGGCTCCACTGAAGCATGTAGGGTTTCGTAGTGACCCGACACTACGCGGAAGGAAACCACCTAAGACCCGCCCCTTGATTAAAGCAATTAACAAGCATAATAAACTTAATCAAGCAAGATTAAGAACAAGAATTATACCTTTGTTGCGTGCTTCGCTCCCGAAGAGCTCTACGAGATCTCCGACGGATCGTACCCTCGACCCGACCCGAGCGTCCCAAGTCTTGAAGGTTAGTCAAGACTCGGACAAACAAAACTATGAGTTTTACGAATCAAAGGTTTACTCTAATTACAAGAGTTGCCTTTTTAATTCCACTCAAGGTTGTTCATTTCCCAACATCCTTGAAGGGTATTTATAAGGAAATGGGTCCTTGTTTTTCAATCTCCCACCAATGTGGGAGAGTTGGTGAAATGATAATTATTCAATTCCAAAATTAAATGATTAATTAATTCAATCACAAATCGACACATGGCACAATAATAGAGAGAGCCAAATGAGGACCAAAGGCTTGGGGGGAACCATTGCCTTGATCCCCAAGCCATTGCTCCAAGCAATGGTCCCCTCATCCAAAATGGCTCACGTGCAAGGTAGTTGTGCTGCTCGCCAGCTAGCATGCCAGCTGGCCTCCTTTGCCAGCACGCACAGCACGCCCAACACTGCTGTTGCTCACTAGCTAGCCACGTGATGATGCTTGCTAGCCAGGCGCTGGTGCTGGCTCCTAGCACGCATCAGCCCTCCCAGCCACTCACACGCTCAGCCAATGTGCACAGGCACGCATAGCGCACTCATGCACGCATTGGCCCAGCATATGTGTTTGGCGATGGTGCTAGGCACATACACGCACATGCACTAGCATCTCATGCACACCCACGCATCCCCTAGCAGGCTTGGTGCGTAGCGATGCACTGCTGATGTGCGTGGCCTAGAAATGTGCTGGCACCCAGGCCCTCGCACACGCATGGTGTGCTGCTTGGTGCTGCCATGCGAAGGCTAGCACGTAGGCCAACACGTATGCTGCTCCAATGCAAGGCAAGCACCCATGCTATTACTTGGTGCTAGCGATGGTGCTGCTATGCTAGGCACTCACGCACGCCAGCACCTAGTGCAAGCGAGGGTGTGCCTGGTGCATGATGCTGGGGCTGCAATAGGCTAAGGCACAAGCACACACATGCACGCACTGGCCTAGCCATGCGATGGTGTTGTGCTTGTGCTGCGATGGTGCGATGGGCTGCGATGGTGCGCCTAGCACACCTAGTGTGCTTAGGCTTACGCCTAGCCATGCTAGGTGCTTGCTAGCTCGAACTAGCCTAGCATCCATATGGCTAGGCCAGTGTGGTGCTAAGGCTATGTTCATACTTGTGGCTTTGTGATTTTGCGACGCTTGGTCTCGACGCCCTAGACTCGATATCCGACGTCTATATTCGTAAAACTCTATCGACTCATTAAATCCTTTCGGATTAATTCGTTGTCTCGGATCAGTGATTCGATAAGATTAAGCTGTAATATCAATTGTACCTTGATATTACTGATCGGAAGCGGCCTCCACCAAGGCATTCCGATCACTTGATCTTTCTGAAGAATTAACTCTGTAATAATTTTGAACGCTCAATCGGAAGAATACACTTGTTGGAAGGACACCATTCCTTTCAATCTCCCACTTGTCCTTCCGGACAAGTGTGCATAAAGTGTATATCCCATTTCCTATGTCTCTTAATGTTTCTTCATGAACTATAAGGTAAGATTCATCGTCATCCTTATTACGTTCGAAAGTGTTTCTCGATCTCCGAGTTCGACTGTCAATAAGCAGATGATGTCTAAAATCCATCTAAGCACGGCCATGCATTTTCACAGTCTCGCTGTTCGAGCGGCCTTGTAAACAACAAAACATTTTCCCTATTGTTAATAAGGGGACAATCCCAGTCTTACATTGTAAGTTCCTCTTACTAAGAGGACTTAGTCTCCCGAGTGTTCCCGTTATGATCCCCAGTTACGGAAGACGTTAGGAAACATCAAAGAGTCTAGTACTCAAACAAGAAAACTTCAAAATACTCATGGTCGGAGGAAACAAGTTCCGATAGTTATAATGAGAAATGTACTTATGACAATTTTGAAATTTCTTAAAGTACTCTTATAGGTCTTATCCGGTACAGTTCCAAACTGTACCTGTGCAAATGATTTATGATTGTCACGTCCTCGCAGCACATGAAACGGTGCTGTAAATCATACTACACACTAATCTATGGTGGTCATCAATCGTCCATCAGTTTGATGACCTTGATTAGGGACAATTTTTGATTTAAATATTCAATGTTCACTTAACAGGTGTTTCTTTATCCAAGATATGGTCTTGATACCCTGTTTTGAATATTTCCGTAAATCGAATGGAGTCATTATTTAATTCTAAACCACAATTAAATAGTAATGGAGTGAATGATAATTTTGCACAAAAATTAATTACTCCATAAATGAATGCTTTCATTACAGTGTCTTACATTAAACATCGTAATTAATTAAAACACATGTACAGGGAATTTCAAAGCCAGTCTCCAACATGCTTAATTCCCATCGCCTGAATGTGCTTGTTGTGTTTCACTTGAGGTAACAGTTTAGTCAAAGGATCGGCTACATTATCATCTGTGCCAATCTTACAAATTCTGATTTCACCTTTGGATTTCCATTCCCTTATCATGTGAAATCGCCTTTGCACGTGTTTGACCTTCTGGTGCTCTCTCGGCTCCCTAGCCTGAGCGATAGCTCTATTGTTATCACAATAGAGGTCTATCGGCCCCTTGATTGAGGGTACAACACCAAGTTCTCTAATGAACTTGCGAATCCTAACAGCTTCCTTGGCGGCTTCTGAAGCAGCCAAGTACTCGGCTTCAGTTGTAGAGTCTGCAGTGGTGCTCTGCTTGGCACTCTTCCAGCTGAACGCTCCTCCATTCAGACAGAATACGTATCCTGACTGTGAATTCAAGTCGTCTATGTCAGTCTGGAAGCTAGCGTCGGTGTAACCTTCAACAACCAGTTCTTTGTGGCCTCCATATACCATTAATTTATCCTTGTTTTTTTTCAGGTACTTTAGGATATTCTTGGCCGCAGTCCAATGCGCCTCTCTTGGTTTCAATTGGTATCGGCTCGTTGCACTCAGGTCATACGATACATCTGGCCTTGTACATATCATGACATACATGATCGATCCGATCAGCGAAGCATATGGGATCTGATTCATTCTTTCTCGCTCAACAGGTGTCTGTGGACACTATTTCTTGCTGAGAGTTATGCCATGGGACATGGGTAAATGCCCTATCTTGGCATTCTCCATGTTGAATCGAGCGAGTACCTTATCAATGTAAGTACTCTGGCTTAATCCAATCATCCTCTTAGATCTATTTCTGTAGATCTTGATGCCCAATATGTAGTGTGCCTCTCCTAAGTCCTTCATTGAAAAACACTTTCCCAACCACCCCTTTACGGATTCTAGTAATTTTGTGCTGTTTCCAAAAAGAAGTATGTCATCGACATATAGGACTAGGAATGCAATATCACTCCCACTAACCTTCTTGTATACACAAGATTCATCTGGATTATTGATAAAACCAAACTTGCTAATGGCTTCATCAAATCGCAGATTCCAACTTCTGCTGGCTTGCTTCAGTCCATAAATGGACTTCTTCAGCTTGCAAACGTTTCCAGCGTTGCCTGGATCGACAAAACCTTTTGGCTGTGTCTTATACACAGTTTCTTCCAAAATTCCATTTAGGAAGGCGGTTTTGACATCCATCTGCCATATTTCATAATCGTAATATGCAGAAATCGCTAGGATGATCCGGATGGATTTTAGCATTGCAACTGGTGAAAAAGTTTCATCATAGTCAATCCCGTGGATTTGTCAATAAACTTCTTGCCACCAGTCTAGCTTTGTATATCGATACATTTCCATCCTTGTTTGTTTTCACTTTGAAGATCCATTTGCAACCAGTGGGAGTATTACCCTCGGGCAAATTCACCAAGTCCTAGACTTGATTTCAGACATGGAGTCCATCTCGGATCTCATGGCCTCTTGCCATTTTGCAAAGTCAGGCCTTGTCATAGCTTGCTTGTATGTCGTTGGCTCATCACCATCCATGACTAGGATGTCCTGATTATCGGTTAAGACGATACCGAGGTATCTGTCTGGTTGAGATCTTTGCCGTTGCGACCTACGAAGGGTAATTAGTTGAGCATTTTCATTTTCAGTTTCATTTTGAACAATATTCTTAGATGTTTCCAAAGCATCTAGATTGTCAGTTTTGTCAGGTTGACATTGTTGCTCGTCCTCTCGAACTTCGTCGAGTTCGATTTTCCTCCAACTTGTCATTTTGGAAAGGTGATCCTTCTCCAAAAAGACACCATCACGAGCAACAAAGACTTTGTTCTCGGATTTATTGTAGAAGTAATACCCTTTGGTTTCTTTTGGGTATCCCACAAAGAAACACTTATCCGATTTGGGGTGAAGTTTGTCCGAAATTAATCGCTTGACATATGCTTCGCATCCCCAAATCTTGAGAAAAGACAACCTAGGAGGTTTCTTAGTCCATAATTCATATGGAGTATTTTCAACAGCCTTTGACGGAGCTCTGTTTAGTGTTAGTGCAGCATTTTGTAGCCCATGTCCACAGATAGAGATAGGGAGTTCACTAAGATCCATCATTGATCGAACCATGTCTAACAAGCTTCGATTCCTCCATTTCAACACTCCGTTCCATTGAGGAGTTCCGGGAGGAGTCAACTCTGAAAGAATACCATTTTCTTTCAAGTGATCGTCGAATTCATGGCTCAAATATTCGCCACCTCGATCCGATCGAAGTGCCTTAATTTTCTTGCCAAGTTGATTCTCAACTTCTTTCTAAAATTCTTTGAATTTCTCAAAGGATTCAGATTTATTCGACATTAAGTAGATATAGCCATATCTACTAAAATTGTCGGTGAAGGTGATGAAATATCGTTAACCTTGTCTTGCGAGTGTACTCATTGGTCCACATACATCCGTGTGTATTAGACCTAATAAGTCACTTGCCCTTTCTCCCAACTTGGAGAATGGTTGTTTTATCATCTTGCCTAACAGACATCCTTCGCAATTTTCAATCAACTCTAAGTCGAATGGGTCAAGAACACCTTCTTAAAGAAGTTTCTTGATGCGTTTGATGTTAATATGGCCAAGACGACAATGCCACAAGTAGGTTTGATTCGACTCGATGGTCTTAGTTCATTTGGTATCAATTCTATTGTCTTTGTGTAAAGCATGCAATTTAATTTGTGTAGGGTTTCGTAGTGACCCGACACTACGCAGAAGGAAACCCACCAAGACCCGCCCCTTAATTAAAGCAATTAAACAAGCATAATAAAATTAATCAAACAAGTTTAAGGACAAGAATTATACCTTTGACGCGTGCTGCGCTCCCAAAGAGCTCTTACTTCAAAATCCCGAAAAGACGAGATCTCCGACGGATCGTACCCTCGACCCGACCCGAGCGTCCTAAGTCTTGAAGGTTAGTCACGACCCGGACAAAATAACTATGAGTTTTACGAATCAAAGGTTTACTCTTTTCTAGAGTTGCCTTTTTAATTCCACAAGTTTGTATCAAATCCCAATACCAAGCTTGGTATTTATAGGCAAATGATCCCTTGATTCTCATTCCCCAACCAATGTGGGAGATTGTTTTATTTGTCAATTAATTTATTTCTAAAATAAATCAATAAACAAATGCAATCACAATTCGACAAGTGTCAAGGAGGGAGAGAGTGTTAGGTGAGGACCATGGAGAGGTGGGGGGGACCAATACCTTGCTCCCCAAGGCTTTCCCAAAGCCTTGGTCCCCACTCTCCTCAAAAACCGCCTCACCCTAGCATGCTGCCCAGCTGCCAGCTAGCGTGCCAGCTGGCTGTGCCAGCTAGCCTAGCATACTAGCACAAGCCCAACAGCATCGCTGATGCTCGCTGGTGCGTGCTGGCGCTGGTGCTGGCTGGTGCGTGCTGGCGCTGGCGCTGGCGCTGGCGTTGGTGCGTGCTGGCGCTGCTGCCAGCATCCCTCGCATCCTCGCTACTCGCATGGCCCAGCATGCGTGCCGGTAGCGAGCCACACATTATGGCCTCTTGCCACGCACCGCACTCCCACACCATGCGCACCACACATCTCTCTCGCACACAGTGCCTACCATGCGTGATGCTAGCGAGCCACGCATGCTTGGCTTGACGTTACTTGCTAGCTTGCCAGCCCCTCGCACACACTCTCGCACTCCCTCACGCATCAGCCTCGACACTGCGCACTATGCACGGACATGCCTCGCCCAGGCACCACGCACCACACATGCGCCAGTGCCTAGCACTAGCTATGCTTGGTGCGTATGGTCCTGCCATGCGTCCAGCACTATGCTAGGGATGCTATGGCATCAGGCCATCCTAGGGCACGCATGGTGCGCCTAGGGATGCTGCCTGGGTTGCGATGGCGCCCAACCATCCTAGGCCACGCATGGCGCGCCTAGTGATGCGTACAGGCCCTGCGATGGGCTGCTGGCTTACGATGGTGCCTAGCATCATGCTATGGCTGCGACAGCGCCTAGGCATGATGCTAGGGCTGTGCTAGCGCGCCTGGTGCTAGCGATAGCCAGCCATGGTGCCTAGCATCATCCTAGGGCTGCCATGGCGCGCCTAG
The DNA here is from genome assembly GCF_001683475.1 of Chenopodium quinoa. Classification (NCBI taxonomy): domain Eukaryota; kingdom Viridiplantae; phylum Streptophyta; class Magnoliopsida; order Caryophyllales; family Amaranthaceae; genus Chenopodium; species Chenopodium quinoa. Next base: position 257,374 of record NW_018743176.1, read on the forward strand.
TGACTATGATGAGCTAGCCTAGCCTAGCTATGGCTACGCTCATACTTTTCGATTGTGATTTTGCGACGCTCGGTCTCGACGCCCTAGGCTCGACTTCCGACGTCTGTATTCGTAAAACTCTGTCGACTCATTAAATCCTTTCGGATTAATTCGACGTCTCGGATCGTAGATTCGATTGGGTTCGACCCGAAGGGTTCAGTTAAGATTAAGCTATAATATCAATTGTACCTTGATATTACTGATCGGAAGCGGCCTCCACCTAGGCATTCCGATAACTTGACCTTACTGAAGAATTACCTCTGTAATAATTCTGAACCCTCTATCGGAATAATACACTTGTTGGGAGGACACCATTCCTTTCAATCTCCCACTTGTCCTTCCGGACAAGTGTCCATATTGTGTATAGCTCATTTCCTTTGTCACTTAATGTTTCTTCGTGAACTATAAGGTAAGATTCCTTGTCATCCTTATTACGTTCAGAAGTGTTTCTCGATCTCCGAGTTTGACTGTCAAATAAACAGATGATTTCTAAAATCCATCTGAGCATGGCCATGCATTTTACAGTCTCACTCTTCGAGCGGCCTTTTAAACAACAAAACATTTTCCCTATTGTTAGTAGGGGGACAATCCCAGTCTTGTATTGTAAGTTCTTCTTACTGAGAGGACATAGACTCCCGAGTGTTCCCGTTATGATCCCCAAGTACGGCAGATGTTAGGAAACATCAAAGAGCCTAGTACTCAAACAAGAAAACTTCACAGTACTCATGGTCTGAGGAAATAAGTTCCGATAGCCATAATGAGAAATTTACTTATGACAAAATTTAATTTTCTTAAAGTACTCTCATAGGTCTTATCCAGTACAGTTCCAACTTGTACCTGTGAAAATGATTTATGACTGTCACGTCCTCGCAGCACAAGAAACGGTGCTGTAAATCATACTACACACTAATCTATTGCGGTCATCAATCGTCCATCTGTTAGACGACCTCGATTAGGGATACTTTTCGATTTAATATTCAATGTTCACTTAACAGGTGTTTCTTTATCTAAGACATGGTCTTGATACCCTGTTTTAAATATTTCCGTAAATCGAATGGACTCATTATTTAATTCTAAACCACAATTAAATAGTAATGGAGTAAATGATAATTTTGCACAAAAATTAATTACTCCATTAATGAATGGTTTTAGTATAGTATCTTACATTATATCAACCCTGTTTAATTAAAACACTTGTACAGGGAATATCAAAGCCAGTCTCCAACATGCTTAATTCCCATTGCCTGAACGTGTTTGTTGTGTTTCACTTGAGGCAAAGGTTTAGTTAAAGGATCGACTACATAATCATCCGTGCCGAACTTACAAATTCTGATTTCACCTTCGGATTTCCATTCCCTTATCATGTGAAATCGCCGTTGCACGTGTTTGACCTTCTGGTGTTCTTTCGGCTCCCTGGCCTGAACGATAGCTCCATTATTATCACAATAAAGGTCTATCGGTCCCTTGATTGAGGGTACAACACCAAGTTCACTGATGAACTTGCGAATCCAAACAGCTTCCTTGGCTTCTTCCGAAGCGGCCAAGTACTCGACTTCAGTTGTAGAGTCTGTAGTGGTGCTCTGCTTGGAACTCTTCCAGCTGAACGCTCCTCCATTAAGACAGAATACATATCCTGACTGTGACTTGAAGTCGTCTCTGTCAGTCTGGAAGCTAGCGTCGGTGTAACCTTCAATAACCAGTTCTTTGAGGCCTACATACACCAGGAACTTATCCTTGTTCCTTTTCAGGTACTTAAGGATATTCTTGGCCGCAGTCCAATGCGCCTCTCTTGGGTTCGATTAAAATCGACTCGTTGCACTCAGGGCATACGATACATCCGGCCTTGTACATATCATGGCATACATGATCGATCCGATTAGCGAAGCATATGGGATCTGATTCATTCTTTCTCTCTCAACAAGTGTCTGTGGACACTGTTTCTTGCTGAGAGTTATGCCGTGGGACATGGGTAAATGCCCTCTTTTGGCATTTTCCATGTTGAATCGAGCCAGTACCTTATCAATGTAAGTACTCTGGCTTAATCCAATCATCCTCTTAGATCTATCCATGTAGATCTTGATGCCCAATATGTACTGTGCCTCTCCTATGTCCATCATTGAAAAACACTTTCCCAACCAGCCCTTTACGGACTCCAACAATTTTGTGTTGTTTCCAATGAGCAATATGTCGTCGACATACAGGACTAGAAATGCAATATCACTTCCACTGACCTTCTTGTATACACAAGACTCATCTGGATTCTTGATAAAACCAAACTTGCTGATGGCTTCATCAAATCGCAGATTCCAACTCCTGCTGGCTTGCTTTAGTCCATAAATGGACTTCTTCAGCTTGCAAACCTTTCGAGCGTTGCCTGGATCGACAAAAACCTTCGGTTATGTCATATACACAGTTTCTTCCAAAATCCCATTAAGGAAGGCGGTTTTGACATCCATTTGCCATATTTCGTAATCGTAATATGCAGTAATCGCTAGGATAATCCGGACGGACTTTAGCATTGCAACTGGTGAAAAAGTTTCGTCATAGTCAATCCCGTGGACTTGTCTATAACCTTTTGCCACCAGTCTAGCTTTGTATACCGATACATTTCTATCTTTGTCTGTCTTCACTTTGAAGATCCATTTGCATCCAATGGGTGTATAACCCTCGGGCAAATTCACCAAGTCCCAGACTTGATTTTCAGACATGGAGTCCATCTCGGATTTCATGGCCTCTTGCCATTTTGCGGAGTCGGGGCTCGTCATAGCTTGCTTGTATGTCATCGGCTCATCTCCATCCATAACTAGGATGTCCTGATCATCAGTTAAGACAATACCGAGGTATTTGTCTGGTTGATATCTTTGCCGTTGCGACCTACGTAGGGTAATCAGTTGAGCGTTTACATTGTCTGTTTGACTCTGACCAATCTTCTCAGATGCTTCTAAAGTATCTAGATTGTCAGTTTTGTCAGGTTGACATTGTTGCTCGTCCTCTCGAACTTCATCGAGTTTGATTTTCCTCCCACTTGTCATTTTGGAAAGGTGATCCTTCTCAAAAAAGACACCATCACGAGCAACAAACACTTTGTTCTCGGATTTATTGTAGAAGTAATACCCTTTAATTTCTTTTGGATATCCCACAAAGAAACACTTATCCGATTTGGGGTGAAGTTTGTCCTAAATTAATCGCTTTACATATGCTTTGCATCCCCAAATCTTGAGAAAAGACAACCTAGGAGGTTTCTTAGTCCATAATTCATATGGAGTCTTTTCAACAGCTTTTGACGGAGCTCTATTCAGTGTTAGTGCTGCTGTTTGTAGCGCATGTCCCCAAAACAAGATAGGGAGTTCACTAAGACCCATCATTGACCGAACCATGTCTAACAAGGTCCGATTCCTCCGTTCGGACACTCCGTTCCATTGAGAAGTTCCGAGAGGTGTCAATTCTGAAAAAATGCCACATTCTTTCAAGTGATCGTCGAATTCATGGCTCAAATATTCGCCAACTCGATCCGATCGAAGTGCTTTAATTTTCTTGCCAAGTTGATTTTCAACCTCTTTCTGAAATTCTTTGAACTTTTCAAAGGATTCAGATTTATTCGACATTAAGTAGGTATAGCCATATCTACTATAATCGTCGATGAAGGTGATGAAATATCGGTAACCTTGCCTTGCGGGTGTGCTCATAGGTCCACATACATCCGTGTGTATTAGACCTAATAAGTCACTTGCCCTTTCTCCCAACTTGGAGAATGGCTGTTTGACCATCTTGCCTAATAAGCATCCTTCGCAATTTTCAAACGACTCTAAGTCGAATGAGTCAAGAACACCTTCTTGAAGAAGTTTCTTGATGCGTTTGATGTTAATGTGTCAAGAGGACAATGCCACAAGTAGGTTTGATTCGACTCGATGGTCTTAGCTTAGTGGTATCAACTTTTGTCATATGTAAAACATGCAATTTAATTGAACATAAATTTGTAAGACAAACATGAAACAACTATTGTTAAAAGTCTTACATTTGAAATTCCTAGGTGTCCAACATCATGGATCATAATATGTTCAAAGCATGATAAAACTAGAAATAGTTTTAATTACATGTCATAGACAAAATAGTGCATGCAAGCACGACCGAAAAACCATCTTCGTCGTCTTTTGTCCATGCACCAACACTTGATAAGCTTCTCACTTGGTTCTTGAAAAGGCAACATTAAGTGAGTCATACTTGGTATCCAATACCTTATGATAAGCTTAATCCACAAGTGTTAAGGAAGATACCTGAGGTGGTCGGAGTGATCCCCTCTTCCTTGATGAGCATGCATTCCCTCTTGTAATGGCCTTGCATGCCACAATGGAAGCATCTCATCTTTGCTTTGACCTTCTTGAACTCCTTCTTCTTAGCTCTTAAGGGCCTTTTGGTCATTCCATAGGCAGTGGCTTGGCTAAGTAGTTTCACCACCTCCTTGAGGGAGTGTGTCTCCTTTCCCGCAGCGATATGCACTCTAAGTGCATCATAGCCCGAGTGGAGTGAAGCAAGCAAGATATGCCCCACCATCTCATCTTCCAATGGAATTCCGAGAAGCTGCATGTGGTTGAAGAGCCTAGTCATACCAAGCACATGAGGTCGGAGGGGCATGCCTGGTCTCAATTTAGCATTGTAGACCTTGGTCCAAAGCCATTGCCTTTCCTTAGCAAGACACCCAACATTTGGTGGCTTAATTCTCATGTTTGAAAGTGACCTGGTCAAGTCAAACACGAGTCCATCAAAGTTGCCATTGTCACTCTTGGTGACTCTTACATTGACAACGTCCTCAAGTGCTTTGAGGAACATGTCCGAAAGGTAGGAGGAAAGAGTTTCCTTCCAGTCTTCCGGGATGGAATTTGCCATGAGTCGTGAGACCCTTTTGCAATTGGAAGACCATTCTTCATGAGCCTCGTCGGTCATGATCCCTTTAGCAAAGAAGCTTGGAATGGGAGTATCAAGAGTATACTCCAAGGGTTTCGTAGTGACCCGACACTACGCGGAAGGAAACCCACCAAGACCTGCCCCTTAATTAAAGCAATTAAACAAGCATAATAAACTTAATCAAACAAGATTAAGGACAAGAATTAAACCTTTGACGCGTGCTTCTCTCCCAAAGAGCTCTTACTTAAAAATCCCGAAAAGACGAGATCTCCGACGGACCGTACCCTCGACCCGACCCGAGCGTCCTAAGTCTTCAAGGTTAGTCAAGACCCGGACAAAATAACTATGAGTTTTACGAATCAAAGGTTTACTCTTTTCTAGAGTTGCCTTTTTAATTCCACTCAAGGTTGTATCAAATCCCAATACCAAGCTTGGTATTTATAGGCAAATGATCCCTTGATTCTCATTACCCAACCAATGTGGGAGAATGTTTTATTTGTCAATTAATTTATTTCTAAAATAAATAAATAAACAAATGCAATCACAATTCGACAAGTGTCAAGAAGGGAGAGAGTGTTAGGTGAGGACCATGGAGAGGTGGGGGGGACCAATGCCTTTCTCCCAAGGCTTTCCCAAAGCCTTGGTCCCCACTCTCCGCATAAACCGCCTCACACTAGCATGCTACCCAGCTGCCAGCTAGTGTGCCAGCTGGCTGTGCCAGCTGGCTGTGCCAGCTGGCTGTGCCAGCTGGCTGTGCCAGCTAGCCTAGCATGCTAGCACAAGCCCAGCAGCATCGCTGGTGCGTGCTGGCGGTGGTGCTGGCTAGTGCGTGCTGGCGCTGCTGCCAGCATCCCTCGCATCCTCGCTACTCGCATGGTCCAGCATGCGTGCTGCTAGCGAGCCACACATGCTGGCCTCTTGCCACGCACTGCACTCCCACACCATGCGCACCAAGCATCTCTCTCGCACACAGTGCCTAGCATGCGTGCTGCTAGTGAGCCACACATGCTTGGCTTGACGTTGTTTGCTAGCTTGCCAGCCCCTCGTACACACTCTCGCACTCCCTCACACATCAGCCTCGGCACTGCGCACTATGCACGCACATGCCTCGCCCAGGCACCACGCAACACGCATGCGCCAGTGCCTAGCACTAGCTATGCTTGGTGCGTATGGTCCTTCCATGCGCCCAGCACTATGCTAGGGCTGCTATGGCATTAGGCCATCCTAGGGCACGCATGGTGCGCCTAGGGATGCTGCCTGGGTTGCGATGGCGCCCAGCCATCCTAGGCCACGCATGGCGCGCCTAGTGATGCGTACAGGCCCTGCGATGGGCTGCTGGCTTACGATGGTGCCTAGCATCATGCTATGGCTGCGACAGCACCTAGGCATGATGCTAGGGTTGTGCTAGCGCGCCTGGTGCTAGCGATAGCCAGCCATGGTGCCTAGCATCATCCTAGGGCTGCCATGGCGCGCCTAGTGACGATGATGAGCTGGCCTAGCCTAGCTATGGCTACGCTCATACTTGTCGATTGTGATTTTGCGACGCTCGGTCTCGACGCCCTAGGCTCAACTTCCGACGTCTGTATTCGTAAAACTCTGTCGACTCATAAAATCATTTCGGATTAATTCGACGTCTCGGATCGGAGATTCGATTGGGTTCGACCCGAAGGGTTTAGTTAAGATTAAGCTGTAATATCAATTGTACCTTGATATTACTGATCGGAAGCGGCCTCCACCTAGGCATTCCGATCACTTGACCTTACTGAAGAATTACCTCTGTAATAATTCTGAACCCTCTATCGGAATAATACACTTGTTGGAAGGACACCATTCCTTTCAATTTCAACATATGTTGAAAGACAATCTTTGAAACAACTATGTTAGAAGTCTTTCATTTCAAACATCTTGGTGTCCAACACCATCGATCGAAATATTGTTCAAAAAGCATGAAAAAACTAGGATTAGTTTTAATTACATCTCAAAGACAAAATGGTGCATGCAAGTAGACCGAAAAACCATCTTCGTCGTCTTCTTGCTCTTGCACCAACACTTGATAAGTTTATCACTTGGTCCCTGAAAAGGCAACATAAAGTGAGTCATACTTGGTATCTAATACCTATGATAAGCTTAATTCACAAGTGTTTAGGAAGATACCAGAGGTAGTCGGAGTGTTCCCCTCTTCCTTGAAGAGAATGCATTCTCTCTTGTAGTGGCCTTGTATGCCACAATGGAAGCATCTCATCTTTGCCTTGACCTTCTTGAACTCCTTCTTCTTAGCTCTCAAGGGCCTTTTGGTCATTCCATAGGCGGTGGCTTGGCTAAGAAGTAGCACCACTTCCTTGAGGGAGCGTGTCTCCTTTCCCGCAGCTATATGCACTCTAAGTGCATCATAGCCCGAGTGGAGTGAAGCAAGAAAGATATGCCCCGCCATCTCATTTTCCAGTGGGATTCCGAGAAGCTGCATGTGTTTGAAGAGTCTAGTCATTCCAAGCACATGAGGTTGGAGGGGCATGCCGGGTCTCAATTTGGCATTGTAGACCTTTGTCCAAAGCCGGCGCCTTTCCTTAGGAAGACATCCCACATTTGGTGGCTTTATCCTCTTGTTTGAGAGTGACCTAGTCAAGTCAAACACGAGGCCATCAAAGTTACTATTATCACTCTCGGTGACTCTTACATTGACAACGTCCTCAAGTGCTTTGAGGAACATGTCCGGGAGATAGGAGGTAAGACTTTTATTCCAATCTTCCGGGATGGAATTTGCCATAAGTCGTGAGACCCTTTTGCAATTGGAAGACCTTTTTTCATGAGCTTCATCGGTCATGATCCCTTTGGCAAAGAAGCTTGGAATGGGAGTATCAAGAGTGTACTCCAAGGAACAATTCCGGAGAGTTCTCCTCCTCCCATTCCTTGAAGTTGACCAAGTTTCAGGAAAAGGACAACTTTTCGAGGAGTTTCGGACACATTTGGTTGTTGTTTAAGTTACTTGCAGACATTGTTCTACAATTAAAAGAATTTTAAGTGAAAAAACCATTCATAAATTAATAAGTTTGAAATTTAAAAGCGTTTGTGCATGTTTTCAATCTTATTGAGCATTTTATCCACGCATTTATAAAATTGTCCCTTTTAGAATAAAATGATTCCGAGATCCCAAAGATCAAGAAATAATTAAGCATGCTTTGGCTTGTCTTAATCATTAAATATGTTAAGGTAAGCAATCCAATTACTAATAGCTCCAAGCTACTCTCGGTTTGATAAAATGTCGCATCTGTGCATCCTTGACATTTTATCCCTTTTGCCATGACATCTAAGGACTCCTTACTGATATCGTTGAGCTTAACCAAGACAACTTGTATACCTAGTATACCTTACGTCCCTAGGGAAGTAGTGATGTCTCGCTTTGGCGTAGTCCATCACGTACGCGCATTAGTTCGGTAAGTGTTATTCTTGGAACGACAAATTTTAGCTCAATAATTTTAAGGGACCTAGGGTTTCTATGTTGGTTGATTTAAGTGAACTTAACTAATCGTCGCAACATATAGAAATCCTAGACATGCATCTAGCAATCATATATAATAACAAAATTTATGTATAAAGCATAAAATGATGCATTTGGCAACTAGCATGACCCCTTGAAATCTTCTATTTCCATGGGTCTTTATCTTGGCTCGTCTTCATCGAAACGCCGTCTTGAGACATCTTGGCCAAAATAAATAAACTAGCTAGAACGACTAAGATTAATCTAATAGTACAAAAATACTTAACGGTTCGCAGACCGTATTTAGATTTACAAAAATACATAACGAAACGCAGTCCGTATTTTCTACCCTAGTCGGGTCCCTCTAGTTGCCATTTTCAAAGACCTGTTTTGAAAATAATCTTTTATTCACCCATTCACTATTTGTGAATGGCCCATGAAACTTTACGAAATACATAATTAAACACGCAAAACTAGTAACTAACTTAGGTGGTTAATCCGATTAACGCGCCTAATTTAAACTAGTCAAAGTTTTTTAATCCGTTATTTCTAAACGCAAAATGCTCACGCAATTAATTAAGTTCCCACTAAATTCCGCATCCATACTTAATTAATCCGATTAATTAAGTCGGCATAACCCTTAATTTGTCAAAATAAAAAATATTGCAAAAGCCTGAAAAACCGAGGTCTAACCTCGTTAAAATAATTACATAAATAATTAAAAACGGAAAAATTTTTGCAAAATTGTATAGCTCAAAATTAAGCAAAAATCCCACGCAAGTGCTTGGTGGGTGCGCACCACGGCTGCTAGGCAGCCTACGCCTTGTGCTGTGGTGCGTGATGCGAGCATGCTGCGCCCAGCACAACAAGCCACGCTGCTAGCACCAGCAGCTTGCCAGGCATGCTACGCATGCTGGCTAGCAAGCTGGCGCTTGCTAGCAAGTGGTGCGTTGGGCTGGAGCTTGCTGCCATGCTGCCCAGCAGCATCCCCTCGCAAGCCAGCCCCCTTGCCACTACTCCACGCACATCAGCCCCAAGCCTCCCCGCCACACAACAGTGCACAACATCACCATGGCACACCCCTGTGCGCACCATAGGCAGCCCGGCTAGCCTAGGTGGAGCTTGGGTGTTTTTGCCTTGATTTGCGTGCCATTTCTTGGAATTTAATTCCAATTTGTGCGTGACAAATTTAATTCTAAATTACATTTTAGAATTAATTTGAGGAAAAATAAAATAAGACTTAAATAAACTTATTTTTATTGGTGCACAAGCCTAAATTATCAAAAAAAAATTATTTTGAACAAAATTAGGTCTTTCTTTATGCTTAAAATAAAATGAGCTATGCCCATAATTAATCTTGCCAATATGCAAATTAATAATGGATTTGACAAATGGGAGTTGGAAAAATAAACTAATCATCGAATGAAATTTTTTCCAACTTTCATACTTGTGTATAATACCAAGATTACATCTTCCAATATGAAGATTAATCAAATTTTACTCACAAGTATTTGAACTTGTTGGATTTTAATCAACCAAACATGAAAAATCCAAACTTTGTTCAATATGGAATTTAGGGTTATGGTTCCAATCATTTAAACCTTTCCCCACCAAAGATTAGAACTTTAAATTACAAGTTCACAACAAGCTTTCACATTTTATTGCAATTTATTTGCAAAATTTGTGAAAAACAAGTTTATGTGAAAAATGGTAATCACGGCTTAAAAACAATTAAAATTTTCGTTGAAAAAAGAAAAACCCCAGAAAAAATGGGTTTCTGGTTCGAATTTGGCTTCTGGACAACCCTCAATTGGGTTGAATCTGTTCCAAAATGTCGATTCCACCCAAAAATCACTATTTTTGAGCAAAAATCTACGTTCGACAGCCAAATCTAGAATAAAACCGAGTTTTAAAATTGATAAAAACAAGCATCTAATCTAATTAGTAGAAGATGAACCAGAAAAATAAACTCTTTTAAACACCTTAATTAATAAGTAATTGCAAAAATTAAAAGGAGCATGGCTCCGATACCGCTGTAGGGTTTCATAGTGACCCGACACTACGCGGAAGGAAACCCCCCAAGACCTGCTCCTTAATTAAAGCAATTAAAAAGCATAATAAACTTAATCAAGCAAGATTAAGAACAAGAATTATACCTTTGTTGCGTGCTTCGCTCCCGAAGAGCTCTTACTTCAAAGTCTCGAAAATACGAGATCTCCGACGGATCGTACCCTCAACCTGACTCGAGCGTCCCAAGTCTTGAAGGTTAGTCAAGACCCGGACAAACAAAACTACGAGTTTTACAAATCAAAGGTTTACTCTAATTACAAGAGTTGCCTTTTTAATTCCACTCAAGGATGTTCATTTCCCAACACCCTTGAAGGGTATTTATAAGGAAATGGGTCCTTGGTTTTTAATCTCCCACCAATGTGGGAGAGTTGGTGAAATGATAGTTATTCAATTCCAAAATTAAATTATTAATCAATTCATTCACAAATCGACACATGGCACAATAATAGAGAGAGCCAAATGAGGACCAAAGGCTTGGGGGGGACCATTGCCTTGATCCCCAAGCCATTGCTCCAAGCATGGTCCCCTCATCCAAAACGGCTCACGTGCAAGGCAGCTGTGCTGCTCGCCAGCTAGCACGCAAGCTGGCCCCTTTTGCCAGCACGCACAGCACGCCCAACGCTGCTGCTGCTCGCTAGCTAGCCAGGCGATGCTGCTTACTAGCTAGGCGCTGGTGCTGGCTCCTGGCACGCATCAGCCCTCCTAGCCACTCGCACGCCCAGCCAATGTGCACAGGCACGCATAGCGCACTCATGCACACATTGGCCCAGCATATATGTTTGGCGATGGTGCTAGGAACATACACGCACATGCACTAGCATGTTATGCACACCCACGCATCCCCTAGCAGGCTGGGTGCGTAGCGATGCTGGGCTGCTGTGCGTGGCCTAGAAATGTGCTGGCGCCCAGGCCTTCGCACACGCATGGTGTGCTGCTTGGTGCTGCCATGCGAAGGCTAGCACGCAAGCCAACACGCATGCTGCTCCAATGCTAGGCAATCAACCATGCTAATACTTCGTCCTAGCGATGGTGCTGCCATGCTAGGCACTCACGCACGCCAGCACCTAGTGCCAATGAGGGTGCGCCTGGTGCATAATGCTAGGGCTGCGATAGGCTAAGACACAAGCACACGCACGCACGCACTGGCCTAGCCATGCGATGGTGCTGTGCTTGTGCTGCGATGGTGCGATGGGCTGCGATGGTGCACCTAGTACACCTAGTGTGCTTAGGCTTACGCCTAGCCATGCTAGGTGCTTGCTAGCTCAAACTAGCCTAGCATCCACGTGGCTAGGCCAGTGTGGTACTGGGCTATATTCATACTTGTCGCTTTGTGATTTTGCGACACTCGGTCTAGACGCCCTGGGCTCGATATCCGACGTCTGTATTCGTAAAACTCTGTCGACTCCTTAAATCCTTTCGGATTAATTCGTTGTCTCGGATCGGTGATTCGATTGGGTTCGACCGGAAGGGATCAGTTAAGATTAAGCTGTAATATCAATTGTACCTTGATATTACTGATTGGAAGCGACCTCCACCTAGGCATTCCGATCACTGGATCTTATTGAATAATTAACTCTATAATAATTCTGAACCCTCTATCGGAAGAATACACTTATTGGAAGGACACCATTCCTTTCAAAGTAGTCTCAAAGGTAGATCTTCTTTTTCTTTAATCATTGACCTAATCTAATTAATTAATTGTCACTATAACCTCAATTTAAGATTTTAGGGTTCTTCGAGTGTTCGAAGTTGGATAATTGTGGCCTTGTGGGTTGATAATTGAGTCAATTTTGGTTGCTAAAATGCTAATCTGTTGCAGGTTTGGTTTGTGGAGGCGTGGAGCGTACTCGAAATTCTCCATTGAAGCGGCTTCTGAGTTTTGACTTTTTGAGCTTTCTCTCCTCGACTCCTCCATTGAAGGCTTTGAAGGCTTGAAGCAGTCTCTAAGGTTATATTTTGAGTGTTATTGTGTATTTGTGTTAATAACTTAATCTAAAATCGTATACCACCATCTTCATGGTGATGAGCAATAATATCTTCTCCTTTACCCTATTTTTTTTCATAATATAGTTGGTTGATTTGGTTTTATAATCTGAATATTATTATTGTTGATGATTTCATAAATTTGTTATTAAAGATTTTTATTTGTTGATTTTTGGGGGTTTTAGGGTTAGGGCTAAATTCTTTGGCTTGCTAATAAATGTTGCTATACACCTTTTCTCCTGTTAACTATGCTCGGAAATCTTTGTTTTCGATTAATTCCCGGTGAATAAACCCCAGATTTCTTGGTTAGTTTTTCTTCTCCTCCCCTTCTTAGTGATTATTATTTGACAGTTGGCTAGTATTACCAAGTTTGAGATATTTATTGTAATAGTAAATTGGTGGCTTTATTAAGCTTGATTCTTAAAGATGTACTCCTTGTTTCGTATATTGATATTCATGATTTTGTTCATAAAGGTGATAATGGTTAGATGGTGAACTTTACTGATCATTTTTTACATTAATTATTTGTTGATGCATTTTGCAACTAGTTATCTAAACTTTAGTTGACCCTTCCCTATAATTACAGATTTTTTTTGTTTCCCCCATTTTTTATGGATACTTAGTCTTTGTTTAGTTCCCAAATTTTGTTAACCACACTTTGTATGCTTTACTTTGCTTATCTTTGTTATCTGTGGGTTGAAAGGAATGGTGTCCTTCCAACAAGTGTATTATTCCGATAGAGGGTTCAGAATTATTACAGAACTAATTCTTCAGTAAGGTTAAGTGATCGGAATGCCTATGTGGAGGCCGCTTCCGATCAGTAATATTAAGGTATAATTAATATTACAGCTTAATCTTAACTGAACCCTTTGGGTCGAACCCAAATCAAACAACCGATCCGAGACGATGAATTAATCCGAAGGATTTAATGAGTCGTTGGAGTTTTACGAATATACACGTCGGATATCGAGCCTAGGGCGTCGAGACCGAGCGTCGCAAAATCACAAGCAACAAGTATGAGCATAGCCGTAGCTAGGCTAGGCTAGCTCGTCGTAAGCCTAGGCGCACCATGGTGTGCTAAGCGCGCCATGCATGCTAGGTGCACAAGGCAGCCCATCGCAGCCTTCGCATGGCATGGCAGCACCATCACAGGCCACACACACCATGCACAGCACTATCGCATGGCTAGGCCTATGCGTGTGTGCGTGTGCATATGCCTAGGGCCATCGCAAGCCATCGTAGGCCACACGCACCAAGCACAGCCATCGCAGTGCTGGGCACTTGCGTATGTGCGTGTGCGTGTGTGCCTCGCACCATCGCAGCAGCATCCTCACACAGCAGCACCATGCCAGGTATCGCCCTGTGCGTGTGCATGTGCGTGTGCGTGTGCGAGTGCCAGTGCATGCTGGCTAGCAAGTAGAAGCAGCGAAGGATGCCTGGGCTTGTGCGTGTGCGTGCGACTGGGAAGTGCGAGGGGCCTTGCGTGAGCGTGTGCGTTGGCGAGAGAGGCAAAGGCCCAGCATCCCAGCAACACTACGCACCCAGCCAGCAAGGCTATGCGTATGTGTGCGATAGCCAGGCAGCAGCACCCAGCGCCCAGCACAAGGCGTGGCTCACTAGCAGCACACAAGTGCTGGACTGGGTGATGCGTGCCAGCCGGGCAAGCTAGGCTAGCTGTGCTAGCTGGCCAGCAAAGCAAGCTGCCAGCACAGCCATAGCTGGAGGGGGATTGAGGTGAGTGGGGACCAAGAGCTTGGAGCATGCCTTGGGGAGCAAGGCAATGGTCCCCCCAAGGTTCATGGTCCTCACCTGACCCTATCTCTCCCCTTGACACTTGTTGCATTGTGATTGCATTTAATTAATTATTTGATTTGGAATTAAATAAATCAATGTTTTTGCACATGATCCCATATTGATCATGAAATGGGATTCAAGTTCCCATTCTCTATAAATACCCACTTGGTTGGGATTTTGAGAAGAACACTTGAGTGGAAAAGTAAAGGCAACTCCATTGTTGAGTGTACCTTGAAATTCGTAAAACTCCAAGTTTATATTTGTCCGGGCCTCAACTAACCTTCGAGGCTTAGGACGCTCGGGTCGAGTTCGAGGGTACGATCCCGTCGGAGGCCAAGTGTTTTCGAGGTTCAAGTAAGAGCTCATAGATGAGCGCGAAGCACGCGTCAATGGTATAATCTCTTATCCTTTATTATGCTTTGAATTGTGTTTTGCTTGTTAATTGCATTTATTATGGGGACAGATCTTGGCGGGTTTCATTCCGCGTGGTGCAGGTCACTACGAAATCCAACAGTGGTATCAGAGCCACGCTCCTTTTAATTTTTGCAATTATTGATTGATTAAGGTGTTTTAAAGTAAGATTTAATTTCTGGTTTTGCTATTCTAATTAGATTAGAAGCTCGTTTTAATTAATTTTAAAACCCGTATTTTTTATCGATTTGGCTGTCGAACCTAGATTTTGGCTCAAATATGGTGTTTTTTGGGTGGAATCGACATTCTGAGACAGAATCAATTCTTTTGAAGGGCTGTCCAGAAGCCAAATTCGAACCAGAAACCCAAGTTTTTGGTTTTTTTTTCGTTTTTCGACGAAAATTTTAAATCTTTTTAACCCTTGATTAATGCAAGCATTACAAGGTAAGATTAAATGCATTATTGCATCCCTAATCTACTGCTATTTTAAATATCCTTAAGCATAATTATGGAGTTTTAATTAGTGCTTAAGTTGATATGCCTTTTCACATAAACTTTTTTTTAACAAATTTTGCAAATTAATTGCAATAATGTGTGAATGTTTGATGTGAATGTGTAATTTTAAGTTCCCAAGTATGTTAAAGATCTAATCTTTAAAAGTTTAAATGATTGGAACTCTAACCCTAAATTCCATATTGAACAATGTTTGGATTTTTCATTTTGGTTGATTAAATTCCATATAGTTCAAATACTTGTGAGTAAAATTTTTATTAATCTTCATATTGGAAGATGTAATCTTGTTATTTTACACAAGTATAAAATTTGGAAAATTTTATCATTCGATGGTTAAGTTATTTTTCCAACTCCCATTTGTCAAATGCATTATTAATTTGCATATTGGCTAAATTAATTATGGACATAGCTATTTCAATTTCAACCATAAAGGAAGACCTAAATTGTTTCTAAAATGAATTTTTGGAAAATTTAGGCTTGTGCACCGTTAAAATTGAATTTAATTAAGTTGGACTTATTTTATTTTCATTTTGCCCCTAAATTAATTCTAAAATAAATTTAGATTAATTTTATGTCACACGTAAATCGGGATTAAAATCCCGAGAAATAGCACGCAAATCATGGCAAAAACACCTAAGCGCCACCAAGGCTAGCAGGGATACCTATGGTGCGCACAGGGGTGTGCCCTGAGGGGCTGCTGTATGGCAGTGGGAGCTGCGTGCTGCCGTAGTGCTAGGTGCATGGCAAGGCTGCTGGAGATGCTTGTGCGTGTTGCTGGGCAGCGAGGTAGCAAGCCCCAGCCAGCCTGCCACACGCTGCAAGGCGCCAGCCAGCAAGCTACCATGCGCAGCATGCGTAACGAGCTGCTAGTGTTGGCTGACGCAACATGCTACGCTGGGCGTGGATGCTAGCACACAGCACAACAAGCGCAGCACATGGGCTGCCTAGCAGCCATGGTGCGCACCCACCAAGTGCTTGTGTGGGGTTTTTTGCTTAATTTTGAGCTATGTAATTTTGCGAAAATTTTGCCGGCTTTTGCAAAATTTTGATTTTGACAAATTATGGGTTATGCCGACTTAATCAATCGAATTAATTAAGTATGGATGCGGAATTTAGTGGGAGCTTAGTTGATTGCTTGAGCAATTTGCTTTTACAAATAATGAATTAAACAACTTTGACTAGTTTTAATTAGGCGCGTTAATTGGATTAACCACCTAAGTTAGTTATTAATTTTGCGTGTTTAATTATGTATTTCGTAATTTGCATGGGCCATTCACAAATAGTGAATGGGTGAATGGAAAATTGTTTTCAGAACAGGTTATTGAAAATGGCAACTAGTGGGGCCCGACTAGGAGAGAAAATGTATTTTTGTACATCTAAATACGGTCTGCGAACCGTTAAGTATTTTTGTACTATTAGATTAATCTTAGTCGTAGTAGCTAGTTATTTTATTTTGGCCAAGATGTCTCAAGACGCCGTTTCGATGAAGACAAGCCAAGATGAAGACCCATGGAAATCGATGTTTTCAAGGGGTCATGCTAGTTGCCAAATGCATCTATTTTATGCTTTATATATATTGTGATTATATATATTTGAATGTTAGATGCATGTCTAGGATTTCAAATGTTGCGGTGATTAGTTAAGTTCACTTAAATCAACCGACATAAAAACCCTAGGTTCCTTAAAATATTGAGCTAAAATTTGCCGTTCCAAGAACAACACTTACCGAACTAATGCGCGTAAGTGATGGGCTACGCCAAAGCGAGGCATCACTACTTTCCTAGGAACGTAAGGTATACTAGGTATACAAGTTGTCTTAGTTAAGCTCAACGATATTAGTAAGGAGTCCTTAGATGTCGTGGCAACGGAGATAAAATGTCACGGAAGCATTAGATGCGACGTTTTATCGAACCAAGAGTAGCTTGGAGCTATTAGCAATTGGATTGCTTACCCTAAAATATTAAGTGTTAAGACAAGCCAAAGCATGCCTTATCACTTTCTGATTTTTGGGATATTGGAATCAATTTATTCTCTCTTAAAAAGGGACAAATTTATAATGCGTGGATAAGACGCATAATAAGATTGAAAGTTTTCATTTATAAAATTCAAACTTATTATGATATTAACTTGATAAATGGTTATACTTTGCACTTATATTTGTAGAATTCGTAATCAAATTATATTGTTTCCATTGATTGGTAAAAGGAATATTTCGAGAATGGTTCTCAAAGAAAGAGAAGGGCACTTCTAAGATACAACTTCTCATAATCGACTAAAGTCTGAAGGGACGGTTGGATGTCATGTTTTCAAAATACTAGATAGTTTTGACAAACATGAAATATTGAGTTGGAAAACTCAAAATTGTCAATAGTTGACAAACCAACATATCTTTTTACTTCATACGCTTATGAGTAAGACTCATTGAGGAAGTAATTCAGGTACGAATTAGTTGAAAAGATAGAACTTTGTTTTGCGGCGCATTAGATGCTTAAATATGCCTAACAAAGTATAAAAGTTGAAGAACTTAAAGAAATGATTCTTAAAGTTATGAGATGATGTACTATAAGAAATATAGGAAACAAGGAACAAAGAAAAGAATGAGATTCCTTTTCTACCCTTGAGTTCATGTTATGATGGCCAACTTAGCAACTCGTTATCTTCACAAGTATTGGATACTACTTGAGTGTTCCACTTTGAAAGTGACCTCAAACCGTTGAAGACAAGCTAAGTTATTGACTTACAAGCTTAGAATGGAGCAAGTAATGCTACATCACTTGTAAGGTCACTTGTTTTGTTTAAAGTCCTTTTAAGCCAAGGCTGGAACAAATAATGGTTATTGTGTTCCATAATCAGCAAACGATCCGTTTACACACGGAAAGACTCACATTCAGAAGTAAAAGCAATAGTTGCTTGGTATACTTGAATGACATGGTCGCATAAGCCATGAGTCAAGAATGCTTGATTACAAACAAACATTTGCCAACCATGAAACTCACAAAGTTCAAGTCATGGACATGATTTGTGTTCCAAACCCTTTAGCAATGTCACTAACAACAAGAACGTGCTCAAGGCTCTATTAGATAGAATCTTGATAGATGATCGATTCAGAATCGTTCTAAGAAAAGAAAGTCTTACTTGTTGAAATAGACAAAAAAAGGAGCTATTGTGCTTAGTATAGACAATTGACTCCGAAAGCTAAAAGGAATTCATTACTTCAATGTCTCACAAGAATTAGCAAGAATATGGCTATATTCATCAAATGTGAGCAAACTGAACCTCGAGTAGCTCAAATGTTTAGTGAAGTATAGAATCGACTTGGCAAGATATCAAAACATCTAGATTAGATCAAGTGATGTTTGCTTGAGCCAAGTGTGATCATATCAAACTTATGAAATTGAAATTTCATAAAGAGCTCCAAAATAACATAGTGTGTCTTGACGGAGAACTCGATGCCATTTGGAAATGACTCGAATGATGATGGAACACATCCCTTCCTATAATGTTCTTAAAGATTTGCATAAATGACTAATGTTACACTAAACAAAAGTGTCGAAGTTAAGAAAGGACACCATATTCAGTTATAGATAGAAATAGTTTCTAGCGTCTTTTCAAGTATATGTCTAGGGCTCTTAGCTCAGTGGGAGTTCATTAACTAGTGGGAGCTAAGTTGCTCAATAAGGGCTAAGATAGCTCGAGAAGGAGCTAACTGTTTGTTTCACAACGAACTTTTACCCAAAGACAATATACATGTCTCTTTGTAAGTATTCAAGTGAGACTACGAGAATTACCTCCACAACCTAATTGAGAACATAATATTTGTTGCTCTAAATGGTGTTTTTCTGGAAAGTAACACCTTTCCAAAATGATAAGTGGGAGGAAAATAGAACTCGAAGAAGTTCGAGAGGACGAGCAACCGTGTCAACCTGATAAAACTGACAATCAAAATGCTTTAGAAGCAGTTGATAAGATTGGTCAGAATCAAACAAACAATGTAACTGCTCAACCTATTACCCCGTATAGGTATAGAATTCACCAAAGGCTTGGATTGAGTCCTATAAACCTAAGACTTACAAGCATATTATTCACCATTGGATGGTGAGGGAATAGTGTCTTGTAAATTAGTTACGACAAATCCAAATTCCGAATAATGGTTAGAGGCCATAAATTCCGAAATAGACTCCATGTTTTTAAATCATGTTTGGAAATTGATTCATTTACGTAAAGGGTGACAGATCCATCAATCGCAAAGAAGTTTTCAAGGAGAAAACTGACAAATATGGAAATGCATAAGCATACAAAGCTAGATTAGTTGAAAAGGATACAATTAATTCACGGCGTTGATTTTAATAAAAACCTATTCACCAACCGGAACGCTAAAGTCTTTTCGTGATTGTTCTAGAAAAATTGCGCATATGAAATATGGAAAAATACGAAACCTCCTTCCTAAAATTGGATTTTGGAAGAGACTATGGAAATAGTCTAAGGGTTTTGTAATTCTAAAAAAATGCTAGATTTGAAAGCAAGCTCAAGAAATCCATTGTGGGATTAAATGAAGCATTGCATGTAGGAATTGGAACATGCATTCTCACAAAGTCAATAAAAGTTTTGGCTAATGGAGAATCATAGAAATTCTTATAAACAAGAAGTTTAGTGGGAGCAAGGGTCAATCTTGTATGGTCCAACAAGAATTTTGTGAACTCTATTGTGAAATGACTTTCAAATACTAAATGCTTAAGTTTGAAAGGATTTTCGACAATGGACCAAGCATAAGGCGACACTTAGTACATAGTGGGAATTAAGATATATTGGATAGACTTAATGAAATGTTTAAACGAGTAGAGGAATTTACCGTGTTAAACATGAAGGACTTGAAAAGGCTTTCGACCCATATGTATAAAACCAAGTAAATGTTTGAACTAAGTATAAGCTGGGCAAATACTAAGTCAAACAAGAAAGACTCTAGTAGAGACTTTCAACCGTATCACATAACAAACAGTTTAGCAAGACTCAGTGAAACTGGATGAGCTAAAAGGTCACATAAATGGAACATATTGGGAATAATTCTACGATTAAAACCATCATGTATGCTATGATATGGAGTCGTCACTCAACTTACATGCTTAGAGCATGAGAAGCATAAAATACCAATCTTAATCTAAGTGATGAATCGTTAGATTATGGTCAAGAAAATTAAAAGTACTTTGATGAGTAAAAAGGGATAAGTTCTTGACGCATAGAAACAATTGCAATTTGAGAATTGATGTTGCAAGCAAATCCTTAGCAAGCATTAGATCCTTAATAAGGAAGTCGATTATAAGCACGAGCTAGAATGCGTCGTGGCTTTAGAATGGTAACATGGACACGGATCCATGTATAATGTGCGGAAATTTAAGGAAAATTTCCATAATTACAAGTAATTAGGGCCTCCCAAATCTTTGTGAGTCGTTCGGAATAAAATTCGAGCAAAGGAAGGTCAGAATGTCTACTGAAATATACATTGGGAATATTGTTGCCTGGAAGGCAATAAAAGGAAAGTGTTCAATGGAAAGTTCGTTTTCGAACATTGATTATAGGTTGTCAAGTTGAAAGATCTCAAGTCATGAAAATGAGTGGGAGCCATCACTTGGACAATAAATCCTAAATCACATATGATCCATAACACTCTCAAAATCTTGTTATCTTATTATGAAATTGTTTGATAATGAAGATGCTAAGATTTGCAAAGTAATAGTGGCTAAACCTATGCAATAAGTGAACGATAACATTCGCAATTGCATGAAAGAAATCAAGCATATTAGATATGGGTGTGATTTCTATAAATGTTTAATGAAGAGTATTACTCTTGAAACATTTGAAGAAAATCATTTATCATAAGATGAAACGTTTAAGAGTTTCATGGTGGAATTAAAGTTTTACTAATAAAATTCAACAACTATTTAATTGTGGTTTAGAATTAAACAATGAGTCCATTCGATTTATGGAAATATTCAAAACAGGGTATCAAGACCATGCCTCGGATAAAGAAACACCTATTAAGTGAACATTGAATATTTAAATCGAAAATTATCCCTAATCAAGGTCATCTAACTGATGGACGATTGATGACCACTAGAGATTAGTGTGTAGTATGATTTACAGCACCGTTTCTTGTGCTGCAAGGACATGATGGTCATAAATCATTTGCACAGGTGCCAGTTTGGAACTGCACTGGATCGACCTATGAGAGTACTTTAAGATATTCAAAATTGTCATAATTACATTTCTCATTATAGCTATCGGAACTTGTTTCCTCGACCATGAGCATTGTGAAGTTTTCTTGTTTGAGAACTAGTCTCTTTGATGTTGCCTAACGTTAAAAGGAATGGTGTCCTTCCAACAAGTGTATTCTTCCGATAGAGGGTCCAGAATTATTACAGAGTTAATTCTTCAGTAAGATCAAGTGATCAGAATGCCTAGGTGGAGGCCGCTTCCGATCAGTAATATCGAGATACAATTGATATTACAACTTAATCTTAACTGAACCATTCGGGTCGAACCCAATCGAATCACCGATCCGAGACGACGAATTAATCCGAAAGGATTTAATGAGTCGACAGAGTTTTACGAATACAGACGTCGGATATCAAGCCTAGGTCGTCGAGACCGAGCGTCGCAAAATCACAAGCGACAAGTACGAGTGTAGCCGTAGCACCACAATGGTCTAACCATGTGGATGCTAGGCTAGTTCGAGCTAGCATGCACCTAGCATGGCTAGGCACAAGCCTAAGCACACTAGGTGTGCTAGGCGCACCATCGCAACCCTAGCATCATGCCTAGGCGCTATCGCAGCCCTAGCATGATGCCTAGGCATCATCGCTGACCATCGCAAGCACTAGGCAGCCCATCGCATCATCACAGCACAAGCACAGCACCATTGCATGGCTAGGCCAGTGCGCGTGTGCGTATGCTTGTGCCTTATCCTATCGCATCAACACAACAAGCATGGCTGCGCACATGCGTGCTTTCGCATGGCACTGCATCGAAGCATGCGTGCCTGAGTGCAAGGCACCATCGCAGGCCCCTCGCACAAGCACAACACCATGGTAGGCCCTGTGTGCGTGTGCGTGTGCGAGGAAGGCATAACAGCAGTAACATGAGAGTGGTGCAAGACTGATGCGTGTGACTGGCAAGGCAAGGGGTCAGCATGCGTGGCTCGCTAGCAGCATTCATGCTGGCTGTGCTAGCAATGGTGCGAGGTTAGTGTGTGATGCGTGGTGCATGGTGCAGGGCTGGATGCGTGTGTGCACGTAGCGTGGGAGTGTGTGAGTGTGCGAGGCAGTGCGTGGGAGTGCTAGGGGCCAGCACCAGCATGCACCAGCGCCTAACACCAGCGCATGGCACTGGCACGCACCAGCGCCGACACATAGCACAACCCAGCACCAGCACGCACTGGCTGGCTGGCTGGCTGCTGGGCAGCAAGGCAGTGCTAGCTGGCAGCCCTAGCTGGCACGCTAGCTGGCAGCGAACTAGCCTTCCTTGACCCGGTTTTTTGCATGGATGTGAGGACCAAATCAAGGCCTTGGGGAGCAAGGCAAATGCCCCCCCCCCCCTCCTAGCCTTGGCCATCACTCAAGCATGTGATTGTGCCACTTGTCGCAACGTGATTAAGTTGATTATTTATTTAATTTAGAAATCAAGGGTGCATTTCCCTATAAATACCAAAGGCATGGTATTGGGAAATGCACAACCTTCAGTGGAATTAAAAAGACAACTCTTATAATTAGAGTAAACCTTTGACTCGTAAAACTCATAGTTTTGTTTTGTCCGGGTGTTGACTTACCTTCAACACTTAGGACGCTCAGGTCGGGTCGAGGGTACAATCCGTCGGAGATCTCGTAGTTTCGGGATTTTCAAGTAAGAGCTCTTCGGGAGCGAAGCACGCAACAAAGGTATAATTCTTGTTCTTAGCTTTGTTTAATTAAGTTTATTATGCTTGTTAATTTCTTTAATTAAGGGGCGGGTCTTAGGGGGTTTCCTTCCGCGTAGTGTCAGGTCACTACGAAACCCTACAGCGGTATCTGAGCCACGCTCTTTTTAATTCTTGCAATGAATTTTTTAATTAAGGTGTTTTAAAAGAATTTATTTTTCTGGTTCATGTTCTTCTAATTAGATTTTATTCTCGATTTGGCTGTCGAACCCAGATTTTGGCTCAAAAATAGTGATTTTTGGGTGGAATCGACATTCTGGAACAGATTCATCCCTTTTAGGACTGTCTAGAAGCCAAATTCGAACCAGAAACCCATTTTTTATGGGGTTTTTCGTTTATCAATGAAAATTTTAATTCTTTTTAAGCCTTGATTAATGCAAGCATTACAAGGTTAGATTAAATGCACATTTGCATCACTAATCTAGTGGTGTTAAAATATCCTTTAGTATAATAATGGAGTTTTAATTAGTGCTTAAGTTGATATACCATTTTTCACATAAACTTGTTTTTCACAAATTTTGCAAATAAATTGCAATAAAATGTGAAAGCTTGTTGTGATCTTGTAGTTTTAAGTTCCTATAATGTTAAAGTTCTAATCTTTAAAGGTTTAAATGATTGGAACCCTAACCCTAAATTCCATGTTGAACAAAGTTTGGATTTTTCATGTTTGGTTGATTAAAATCCATCAAGTTCAATTACTTGTGAGTAAAATTTGATTAATCTTCATATTGGAAGATGTAATCTTGGTATTATACACAAGTATGAAAGTTGGAAAATTTTATCATTGGATGGTTAATTTATTTTTCCATCTCCCATTTGTCAAACCCATTATTAATTTGCATATTGGCAAGATTAATCTTGGACATAGCTGATTTTATTTTAAGCATAAAGTAAGACCTAATTTTGTTCAAAATAAATTTTTTGAATAAGTTAGGCTTGTGCACCAATAAAATTAATATTATTAAAGTTGGACTTATTTTTGTTTTATTTTATTTTTCCTCAAATTGATTCTAAAATGTAATTTAGAATAAATTATTGTCACACACAAATCGGAATTAAATTCCGAGAATTGGCACGCAAATCAAGGCAAGAACACCCAAGCGCCACCAAGGCTAGCCGGGCTGCCTAGCAGCCCACATGTGGCTGCCTATCATGCGCACAGGGGTGTGCCATGATGATGCGTGTGGCTGGGAGCTTTCTAGGCGCAGCATTGCGTGGGGCAATGGTTGGGCAGGGGCTACCTATGCATGCTGGCTAGCATCAGTAGGCGCCAGCCCAGCACGCAAGTTGCTCGCAAGCACCAGCATGCTAGCAGGCAGTTGGGCTAGCAGCGATGCTTGCTGGGCATAGCAGGCGTCGCCCACGCATCATGGCGCCATGCCATAGGCTGCCTAGCAGCCATGGTGCGAACCCTCAAAGGGTTATGTTGGGGCATTTTGCTTAAAATTTGGGCTATGATTTTTGCATTATCCCGTCTTAAAAATATTTTATGTAATTTTTTTAACGAGGCTAAAAACCTCGATTTTCGGTTTTGCAAAATTTTGATAAATTATGGGTTATGCCGACTCAATTAATCGGATTAATTAAGTATGGATGCAGAATTTAGTGGGAGCTTAATTAATTGCGTAAGCATTTCGTGTTTAGAAATAATGGATTAAACAACTTTGACTAGTTTTTATTAGGCGCATTAATCGGATTAACCACCTAAGTTAGTTACTAGTTTTGCGTGTTTAATTATGTATTTCGTAAATTTTGCATGGGCCATTCACAAATAGTGAATGGGTGAATGGAAGATTGTTTTTCAAAACAGGTTATTGAAAATGGCAACTATTGGGGCCCGACTAGGATAGAAAATACGGACTGCGTTCCGTTATGTATTTTTGTAAATCTAAATACGGTCTGCGAACCGTTAAGTATATTTGTACTATTAGATTAATCTTAGTCGTTCTAGCTAGTTTTATTTTGGCCAAGATGTCTCAAGACGGCGTTTCGATGAAGACGAGCCAAAATGAAGACCCATGGAAATTGAAGATTTTAAGGGATCATGCTAGTTTCCAAATGCATCTATTTCTATGACATATACATAATTTTGTTATTTATATATGATTGCTAGATGCATGTCTAGGATATCTATATGTTGCGATGATTAGTTAAGTTCACTTAAATCAACCAACATAGAAACCCTAGGTCCCTTAATAATTTTGATCTAAATTTTGTCGTTCCAAGAACAACACTTACTGAATTAATGCGCGTACGTGATGGATTACGCCAAAGCGAGACATCACTACTTCCCTAGGAACGTAAGGTATACTAGGTATACGAGTTGTCTTGGTGAAGCTCAACGATATCAGTAAGGAGTCCTTAGATGTCGTGGCAAAAGAGATAAAATTTCAAGGATGCATTAGATGCAACATTTTATCAAACCGTGAGTAGCTTGGAGCTATTAGCAATTGGATTGCTTACCTTAAGATATTTAATGATTAAGACAAGCCAAAGCATGCTTAACCATTTCTTGATCTTTGGTATCTCGAAATCATTTTATTCTCGCCTAAAAGGGACAATTTTATAAATGCGTGGATAAAATGCACAATAAGATTGAAAATATGCATGAACGTTTTAAATTTAAACTTATTGATTTATGAATGGTTTTTCACTTCAAATTCTTTCAATTGTAGAACAATGTCTGCAAGTAACTCAAACAACAACCAATTCTCTTTACGCTCAATTCTCGACAAGGAGAAGTTGAGCGGGCCAAACTTTCTTGATTGGCAAAGAAATCTTCGCATTGTACTAATGCAGGAGCAAAAGGAATACATCCTTGATGAGGAAATGCCCGACGCTCCCAATGAGGAGGTCACTCAGGCCGCCCTTAACCGATGGCAAAGTGCCAATCGGGATGTCAAATGCATTATGTTGGCCACCATGTCTCCGGACCTTCAAAAGACTTTCTTTGAAAAGGAGATGGCTTTTGAGATCATTTCTGAGCTTCAGAATATGTTTCAAGAGCAGGCCCGAACTGAAAGGTTCGAAACCCAAAGGCAGATCCTTGAGAGCAAGCTCAAGAAAGAGAGCCAGTCAGCCCGCATGTCCTCAAAATGATTGGATTATTTGAGAACATGGAAAGGCTTGATGCTGGGTATTCAACCGAAATGGCAATTGACATCATTCTCCACTCACTTCACAAAGGCTATGATCAGTTCAAAATGAACTATAATATGCATAGTATGGAGAAAACCCTCATCGAGCTTCATGGTATGTTGAAGAAAGCCAAGCAAACCCTCAAGGATGAGGGCAAGCATGACATGGTGAGGAAGGGCAAGCCATTCAAACGTCCGGGCAAAAAGAAGAGCTTCAAAGAGAAAAAGAAGAAGTTCCCGCCTAAGTCAAAATCTGCCAGGGCAGCAAGGACAAAAAGGCAGCCTCTTCTAAATCTGATTTCGAATGTTTCTACTGCAAGAAGAAGGGACATTGGAAACGGGCCTGCCTCAAATTCAAGGAAGATAAGAAAAACGGCAACGTTGCTTCTTCATCAGGTATTTTTGTTATAGACTTAAACTTCGCTAGCAAAACATCGTGGGTATTAGATGCCGGATGTGGCTCACACCTTTGTTCCAATGCTCAGGGACTAAGGATAAATAGGAGGCTAGAGAAGGGAGAGGTCGAGCTTCGGGTCGGCAATGGAGAAAGGATGTCTGCCGTCTCCGTTGGAACTCTCAGTTTGTCTTTGCCCTCTGGGCTTATTCTAGAACTTGAAAACTGCTATCATGTTCCAAGAGCGACCAAAAACATTATTTCAATATCGGCGTTGGACGCCAAAGGATTCGAATTTCGAATCAAAAAAAAATAGTTGTTTTATTTATTTTGATAATGTTTTATATGGTAAGGCACATTCAGAAAATGGTCTTTATGTGCTTTCACTAGACAAAAAGGTTTATAACATTGATAATACTGCCAAAAGGGCTAAGACCATCGAGTCGAATCAAACCTACTTGTGGCATTGCCGTCTTGGCCATATTAACATCAAGCGCATCAAGAAACTTCTTCAAGAAACTGTTCTTGACTCATTCGACTTAGAGTCGTTTGAAAATTGCGAAGGATGTCTATTAGGCAAGATGATAAAACAGCCATTCTCCCAGTTGGGAGAAAGGGCAAGTGACTTATTAAGTCTAATACACACGGATGTATGTGGAACAATGAGTACACCCGCAAGACAAGGTTACCGATATTTCATCACCATCACCGACGATTATAGTAGATATGGCTATATCTACTTAATGTCGAAAAAATCTGAATCCTTTGAGAAATTCAAAGAATTTCAAAAAGAAGTTGAAAATCAACTTGGCAAGAAAATTAAAGCACTTTGATCGGATCGAGGTGGCTAATATTTGAGCCATGAATTCGACGATCACTTGAAAGAAAATGGTATTCTTTCAGAGTTGACACCTCCCGGAACTCCTCAATGGAACGGAGAGTCCAAATGGAGGAATCGAAGCTTGTTAGACATAGTTCGATCAATGATGGGTCTTAGTGAACTCCCTATCTCTTTCTGGGGACATGCGCTACAAACTGCAGCACTAACACTGAATAGGGCTCCGTCAAAAGTTGTTGAAAAGACTCCATATGAATTATGGACTAAGAAACCTTCTCGGTTGTCTTCTCTCAAGATTTGGGGATGTGAAGCATATGTCAAGCGATTAATTTCGGACAAACTTCACCCTAAATCGAATAAGTGTTTCTTTATGGGATACCCAAATGAAACAAAAGGGTATTACTTCTACAATAAATCCGAGAACAAAGTATTTGTTGCTCGTGATGGTGTCTTTTTGGAGAAGGAACACCTTTCCAAAATGACAAGTGGGAGGAAAATCGAACTCGACGAATTTCGAGAGGACGAGCAACAATTTCAACCTGACAAAACTGACAATCTAGATACTTTGGAAGCATCTAAGAAGATTGGTCAGAATCAAACTGACAATGAAAATGCTCAACCTTACCCTTCGTAGGTCGCAACGACAAAGATCTCAACCAGACAGATACCTCGGTATCGTCTTAACCGATGATCTAGACAGCTTAGTCATGGATGGTGATGAGCCGGCGACATACAAGCAAGCTATGACGAGCCCCGACTCTGCAAAATGGCAAGAGGCCATGAAATCCGAGATGGACTCCATGTCTGAAAATCAAGTCTGGGACTAGGTGAATTTGCCCGAGGGTTATACACCCATTGGTTGCAAATGGATCTTCAAAGTGAAGACAGACAAGGATGGAAATGTATCGATATACAAAGCTAGACTGGTGGCAACTTTTTCACCAGTTGCAATGCTAAAATTCGTCTGGTGAAACTTTTTCACCAGTTGCAATGCTAAAATCCGTCTGGATCATCCTAGAGATTGCTGCATATTATGATTATGAAATATAGCAAATGGATGTCAAAACTGCCTTCCTTAATGTAATTTTGGAAGAAACTGTGTATATGACACAGCCAGAAGGTTTTGTTGATCCAGGCAACGCTGGAAAGGTTTGCAAGCTGAAGAAGTCCATTTATGAACTAAAGCAAGCCATCAGAAGTTGGAATCTGCGATTTGATGAAGCCATTAGCAAGTTTGGTTTTATCAAGAATCCAGATGAATCTTGTGTATACAAGAAGGTCAGTGGGAATGATATTGCATTCCTAGTCCTGAACGTCGATGACATACTTCTCATTGGAAACAGTGCAAAATTACTAGAGTCCATAAAGGGCTGGTTAGGAAAGTGCTTTTCAATGAAGGACTTAGGAGAGGCACAATACATATTGGGCATCAAGATCTACAGAGATAGATCTAAAAGGATGATTGGATTAAGACAAAGTACTTACATTGATAAGGTACTGGCTCGATTCAACATGGAGAATGCCAAGAGAAGGCATTTACCCATGTCCCATGGCATAACTCACAGCAAGAAACAGTGTCCAAAGTGTAGGGTTTCGTAGTGACCCGACACTACGCGGAAGGAAACCCACCAAAACCCGCCCCTTAATTAAAACAATTAACAAGCATATTAAACTTAATCAAACAAGATTAAGAACAAGAATTATACCTTTGTCGCGTGCTTCGCTCCCAAAGAGCTCTTACTTCAAAATCCCGAAAACAAGAGATCTCCGACGGATCGTACCCTCGACCCGACCTGAGCGTCCTAAGTCTTGAAGGTTAGTTAAGACCCGGACAAAATAACTATGAGTTTTATGAATCAAAGGTTTACTCTTAATTAGAGTTGCCTTTTTAATTCCACTCAAGGTTATTCATTTCCCAACACCCTTGAAGGGTATTTATAAGGAAATGAATCCTTAGTTTCCAATCTCCCATTAATGTCGGAGAGTTGGTGAAATGATAATTACTTAATTCCAAAATTAAATGATTGTTCAATTCAATCACAAATCGACACATGGCACAATAATAGAGAAAGCCAAGTGAGGACCAAAGGCTTGGGCGGACCATTGCCTTGATCCCCAAGCCATTGCTCCAAGAAATGGTCCCCACTTGCAAAACAAGCTCTAGTAAGGCCTGCTGGGCTGCTGCCAGCTAGCAGTGCCAGCCAGCCCAGCCTGCCCAGCAGCCTCGCATGCTTGGTGCTGGACGATGTTAGGCGCTGGTGCTGGCCTTCGCATCTCTCGCAGCACCTCTCGCACCATTGCTAGCATGGCCAGCATGCGTGCTGCTAGCGTGCCACGCATGCTGGCCCCCCTTGCCTCGCATCATGCGCACTGGCCTTGCACCATGCACCACGCATCGCACCACGCATCACGCACTGTCCACGCATCAGCCTCGCTCTACCCGCATGCTGATGCTGCTATGCCTTCCTCGCACACGCACACGCACATAGGGCTTACCAAGGTGTTGTGCTTGTGCGAGGGGCCTGGGATGGTGCCTAGCACCCAGGCACGCATGTTGCGATGCAGTACCATGTGAAGGCACGGATGTACGCAGGCATGCTTGCTGCCATCATGCGATGGGTTGCTATGGTGCGCATAGCACTTGCGATGGGCTGCGATGGTGCCCAAGGTGCGTCTAGTGCCTGTGATGGCAGCGATGGTGCCTAGGCATCATGCTAGGGCTGCGATAGCGCCTAGGCATGATGCTAGGGCTGCGATAGTGCGCCTAGTGCACCTAGTGTGCTAAGGCTTGTGCTTAGCCATGCTAGGTGCATGCTAGCTTGAACTAGCCTAGCATCCACATGGTTAGACCATTGTGGTGCTACGGCTACACTCGTACTTGTCGCTTGTGATTTTACGACGCTCGGTCTCGACGCCCTAGGCTCGATATCCGACGTCTGTATTCGTAAAACTCTGTCGACTCATTAAATCCTTTTGGATTAATTCGTCGTCTCGGATCGGTGATTCTATTGGGTTTGACCCGAAGGGTTCAGTTAAGATTAAGCTGTAACATCAATTGTACATTGATATTACTGATCGGAAGCGGCCTCCAACTAGTCATTCCAATCACTTGACCTTACTGAAGAATTAGCTCTGTAATAATTCTGAACCCTCTATCGGAAGAATACACTTGTTGGAAGGACACCATTCCTTTTAAGCTCCCACTTGTCTTTCCAGACAAGTGTGCATACAGTGTATAGCCCATTTTCTATGTCACTTAATGTTTCTTAGTGAACTATAAGGTAAGATTCTTTGTCATCCTTATTACGTTCAGAAGTGTTTCTAGATCTCCGAGTTCGACTGTCAATAAGCAGAAGGTTTCTAAAATCCATCTGAGCACGACCATGCATTTTCATAGTCTCGCTCTTCGAGCGGCCTTGTAAACAACAAAACATTTTCCCTATTGTTAGTAGCGGGACAATCCCAGTCTTGTATTGTAAGTTCCTCTTACTAAGAGGACATAGTCTCATGAGTGTTCCTGTTATGATCCCTAGTTACGGCAGACGTTAAGAAACATCAAAGAGTCTAGTGCTCAAACAAGAAAACTTCACAATACTCATGGTCGGAGTAAACAAGTTCCGATAGTCATAATGAGAAATGTACTTATGATAATTTTCAAATTTCTTAAAGTACTCTCATAGGTCTTATCCAGTACAGTTCCAAAATGTGCCTGTGCAAATGATTTATGACCGTCACGTCCTCGCAGCACAAGAAACGGTGCTGTAAATCATACTACACACTAATCTATGGCGGTCATCAATCGTCCATCCGTTAGATGACCTCGATTAGGGACAATTTTCGATTCAAATATTCAATGTTCACTTAACAAGTGTTTCTTTATCCAAGACATGGTCTTGATACCCTGTTTTGAATATTTTCGTAAATCGAATGGACTCATCATTTAATTCTATACCACAATTAAATAGTAATAGAGTAAATGATAATTTAGCACAAAATTAATTACTCTATTAATGAATGGTTTTAATACAGTGTCTTACATTAAATATCCTATTTAATTAAAACACATGTACAGGGAATTTCAAAGCTAGTCTCCAACATGCTTAATTCCTATCGCCTGAATGTGCTTGTTGTGTTTCACTTGAGGCAGCTGTTTAGTCAAAGGATCGGCTACATTATCATTTGTGCCAATCTTACAAATTCTGATTTCACCTTCGGATTTCCATTCCCTTATCATGTGAAATTGCCTTTGCACGTGTTTGACCTTCTACTGCTCTCTCGGCTCCCTGGCCTGAGCGATAGCTCTATTGTTATCACAATAGAGGTGTATCGGCCCCTTGATTGAGGGTACAACACCAAGTTCGCTAATGAACTTGCGAATCCTAACAGCTTCCTTGGCGGCTTCTGAAGCAGCCAAGTACTCGGCTTCAGTTGTAGAGTCTGTAGTGGTGCTCTACTAACCGCTCCTCCATTCAGACAGAATATGTACCCCGATTGTGACTTGAAGTCGTCTCTGTCAGTCTGGAAGCTAGCGTCGGTGTAACCTTCAACAACCAGTTCTTTGTGGCCTCCATACACCAGGAATTTATCCTTGTTCCTTTTCAGGTACTTTTGGATATTCTTGGCCGCAGTCCAATGCGCCTCTTCTGGGTTCGATTGGTATCGGCTCGTTACACTTAAGGCATACGATACATCTGGCCTTGTACATATCATGGCATACTTGATCGATCTGATTAGCAAAGCATATGGGATCTGATTCATTCTTTCTCGCTCAACAAGTGTCTGTGGACACTGTTTCTTGCTGAGAGTTATGCCATGGGACATGGGTAAATGCCCTCTTTTGGCATTCTCCATGTGGAATCGAGCCAGTACCTTATCAACGTAAGTACTCTAGCTTAATCCAATCATCCTCTTAGAGGTATCTCTGTAGATCTTGATGCCCAATATGTACTGTGCCTCTCCTAAATCCTTCATTGAAAAGCACTTTCCCAACCAGCCCTTTACGTACTCTAATAATTTTGTGCTGTTTCCAATGAGAAGTATGTCATCGACATACAGGACAAGGAATGCAATATCACTCCCACTGACCTTCTCGTATACACAAGATTCATCTAGGTTCTTGATAAAACCAAACTTACTAATGGCTTCATCAAATCGCAGATTCCAACTTCTGTTGGCTTGCTTTAGTCCATAAATGGACTTCTTCAGCTTGCAAACCTTTCCAGCGTTGCCTGGATTGAAAAAACCTTCTGGCTGTGTCATATACACAGTTTCTTCCAAAATTCGATTAAGGAAGGCGGTTTTGACATCCATTTTCCATATTTCATAATCGTAATATGCAGCAATCGCTAGGATGATCCGGACGGATTTTATCATTGCAACTGGTGAAAAGGTTTCATCATAGTTAATCCCGTGGGTTTGTCTATAACCTTTTTCCACCAGTCTAGCTTTGTGTATTGATACATTTCCATCCTTGTCTGTCTTCACTTTGAAGATCCATTTGCAACCAATGGGTGTATCACCCTCAGGCAAATTCACCAAGTCCTAGATTTGATTTTCAGACATGGAGTACATCTCGGATTTCATGGCCTCTTGCCATTTTGCAGAGTCGGGGCTCGTCATAGCTTGCTTGTATGTCGCCGGCTCATCACCATTCATGACTAGGATGTACTGATCATCGGTTAAGACGATACCGAGGTATCTGTCTGGTTGAGATCTTTGCCGTTGCGATCTACAAAGGGTAATCGGTTGAGCTTTTTCATTGTCAGCTTGATTCTGACCAATCTTCTTAGATGCTTCTAAAGCATCTAGATTGTTACTTTTGTCAGGTTGACATTGTTGCTCGTCCTCTCGAACTTCGTCGAGTTCGATTTTCCTCCCACTTGTTATTTTTGAAAGGTGTTCCTTCTCCAAAAAGACACCATCACGAGCAACAAACACTTTGTTCTCGGATTTATTGTATAAGTAATACCCTTTGGTTTCCTTTGGGAATCCCACAAAGAAACACTTATTCGATTTGGGGTAAAGTTTGTCCGAAATTAATCGCTTGACATATGCTTCGCATCCCCAAATCTTGAGAAAAGACAACCTAGGAGGTTTCTTAGTCCATAATTTATATGGAGTCTTTTCAACAGCTTTTGACGGAGCTCTATTCAGTGTTTGTAGCGCATGTCCCCAGAAAGAGATAGGGAGTTCACTAAGACCCATCATTG
Source organism: Chenopodium quinoa (assembly GCF_001683475.1). Classification (NCBI taxonomy): domain Eukaryota; kingdom Viridiplantae; phylum Streptophyta; class Magnoliopsida; order Caryophyllales; family Amaranthaceae; genus Chenopodium; species Chenopodium quinoa. The sequence goes on from NW_018743176.1 coordinate 291,105, forward strand.
ATCGAACCATGTCTAACAAGGTTCGATTCCTCCGTTCGGACACTCTGTTCCATTGAGGAGTTCCGGGAGGTGTCAACTCTGAAAGAATGCCATTTTCTTTCAAGTGGTCGTCGAATTCATGGCTCAAATATTCGCTACCTCGATCCGATGAAGTGCTTTAATTTTCTTGCCAAGTTGATTTTCAACTTCTTTTTGAAATTCTTTGAATTTCTCAAAAGATTCAGATTTATTCGACATTAAGTAGATATAGCCATATCTACTATAATTGTCGGTGAAAGTGATGAAATATCGGTAACCTTGTCTTGCGGGTGTGCTCATTGGTCCACATACATATGTGTGTATTAGACCTAATAAGTCACTTGCCCTTTCTCCCAACTTGGAGAATGGCTGTTTTATCATCTTGCCTAATAAGCATCCTTCGCAATTTTTAAACAACATTAAGTCGAATGAGTCAAGAACACCTTCTTGAAGAAGTTTGTTGATGCACTTGAAGTTAATATGGCCAAGACGACAATGCCACGAGTAGGTTTGTTTCGACTTAATGGTCTTAGTTCATTTGGTATCATTCCTATTTCCTTTGTGTAAAGAATGCAATTTAATTTGAACATATGTTTGAAAGATAATCTTTGAAACAACTACGTTAGAAGTCTTTCATTTTAAACTTCTTGGTGTCCAACAGCATTGATCAAAATATTGTTCAAAAGCATGACAAAACTAAGATTAGTTTTAATTACATCTCAAAGACAAAATGGTGCATGGAAGCACGACCGAAAAACCATCTTCGTCGTCTTCTTGCTCTTGCACCAACACTTGATAAGCTTCTTACTTGGTTTCTGGAAAGGCAACATAAAGTGAGTCATACTTGGTATCCAATACCTTATGATAAGCTTAATTCACAAGTGTTTAGGAAGATACCTGAGGTAGATGCTTCTTTCCTCTCTTCCTCTTCTCTAAAGAGCTTGCATTCTCTCTTGAAATGGCCTTGCCCGCCACAATAGAAGCAACGCATCTTAGCCTTAACCTTGAAATCCCTCCTTCTTGAAGGTCTTTTGGTTGCCCCGGATGAGTTGGCTCGGTGAAGTAGCTCCTCCACATTCTTCAAGGAATGTGTCTCCTTCGATTCGGATATATGTGCCCTTAGGGCATCATATGCTGAGTGGAGTGAAGTGAGCATAATATGACCAGCCATTCCATCTTCTAGTGGGATTCCGAGGAGTTCCATGTGCTTGAAGAGCTTAGTCATTCTTGTCACATGGGGTCGGAGGGGCATACCTGGTCTCAACTTGGTGTTGCAGACTGTAGACCAAAGATGGTACCTCTCTTTCGCAAGACAACCTTGATCTGATGGCTTTACATTCATGTCTGTAATTGACCTAGTCACTTCAAACAAGAGTCCATCATTGTTGTCGTTGAAACTCTTAAAGAATCTCACACCGACAACATCCCTTAGTCCTCCAAGGAACAAGTCCGGGAAAGAGAATGGAAGTTTTTCTTTCCATTCTTCCGAGATGGAGTTAGCCATAAGTTGTGACACTAATTTGCAATCTTTTGACCATGCAGAATAAGTTTCGTCACTCTAGTGTTTCTTGGAACAGAGGGTTGGGAGGGAAGTATCCAGAACATACTCCTTGGAACAACTCCGGAGAGTTCTCCTGAGTTCTTCTTCCCATTCTTCAAGGTTTGTTAAGTTAAGCTTGATAGCTAACTTTTCGGGGAATTTCGGGCAGACATGGTTGTTGTTTGAGTTACTTGCAGACATTGTTCTACAATTGAAAGAATTTGAAGTGAAAAATCATTCATAAATCAATAAGTTGAAATTTAAACGTTTATGCATATATTCAATCTTATTAAGCATTTTATCCACGCATTTAAAATGTCCCTTATGGGCGAGAATAAAATGATTTTGAGATCCCAAAGATCAAGAAATGGTTAAGCATGCTTTGGCTTGTCTTAATCATTAAATATTTTAAGGTAAGCAATCTAATTGCTGATAGCTCCAAGCTACTCTCGGTTTGATAAAATGTCGCATCTAATGCATTCTTGCATTTTATCTCTTTTGCCACGACATCTAAGGACTCCTTACTAATATCGTTGAGCTTAACCAAGACAACTTTTATACCTAGTATACCTTACGTTCCTAGGGAAGTAGTGATGCCTCGCTTTGGCGTAATCCATCACTTACGTGCATTAGTTCGGTAAGTGTTGCTCTTGGAACGACAAATTTTAGCTCAATATTATTAAGGGACCTAGGGTTTCTATGTTGGTTGATTTAAGTGAACTTAACTAATCGTCACAACATAATAAAAATCCTAGACATGCATCTAGCAATCATATATAATAACAATATATAAGGCATAAAAATAGATGCATTTGGCAACTAGCATGACCCCTTGAAATCTTCAATTTCCATGGGTCTTCATCTTGGCTCGTCTTCATCGAAACGCCGTCTTGAGACATCTTGGCCAAAATAAAATAAAAGAAGCTAGCTAGAACGACTAAGATTAATCTAATAGTACAAAAAATACTTAACGGTTCGCAGACCGTATTTTGATTTACAAAAATACATAACGAAACGCAGTCCGTATTTTCTACCCTAGTCGGGTCCCTCTAGTTGCCATTTTTAAAGACCTGTTTTGAAAACAATCTTCCATTCACCCATTCACTATTTGTGAATGGCCCATGCAATTTCATGAAATATATAATTAAACACGCAAAACTAGTAACTAACTTAGGTGGTTTATCCAATTAACGCGCCTAATTAAAACTAGTCAAAATTGTTTAATCCATTATTTCTAAACGAAAAATGCTTACGCAATTAATTAAGCTCCAACTAAATTCCGCATCCGTACTTAATTAATCCGATTAATTAAGTCGACATAACCCAAAATTTGTGAAATTTTGCAAGACCGAAAATCGAGGTTTTTAGCCTCGTTAAATAATTACATAAATAAATTTAATACGACAAAATTTTCGCAAATATACATAGCTCAAAATTAAGTAACGAGGCCCCATCCTAGCATGATGCATGGCGCACCATGGCTGCTAGGCAGCAGTGGGCTGGCTAGCTGGGGCTTGTTGCCTCGCTGCCCAGCAGCAGCACAAGCTTGCCAGCAGCTTATGCCTCACACGCACTAGCAGCATTAAGGGGTTGGGCTGGCGCTTGGTGATAGCATGCTGCGCCCAGCACAACACACTACGCTGGCCAGCACCACGCATGCCTCCACGCATGCTGGCGCCTGGCAGCAAGTGGGGGGTGGCTGATGCTTGCTGCCATGCTGCTCAGCAGCGCCACCAACCACTCAGCAGCCAAGGCCACTGCCCAAGCCCAGCCTTAGCACCCCTCGCCACACAGCCATGCAACATTGATGCTTAGCCATGCGCGCACCACAGGAAGCCCGGCTAGCCTTGGTGTCGCTTGTGGTTTTGCATCGATTTGCGTGCATTTTACTCGGGATTTTAATTCCGATTTGTGTGTGACAATAATTAATTCTAAATTTCATTTTAGAATCAATTTAAGGGAAAATAAAATAAAATAAATCTAACTTAAATAATTTTTATTTTATTGGTGCACAACTCTAAATTATCCAAAATTTTAATTTTGAACAAAATTAGGTATAACTTTATGCTTAAAATAAAATGAGCTATGTCCATAATTAGTCTTGCCAATATGCAAATTAATAATGGGTTTGACAAATGGGAGTTGGAAAAATAAATTAACTATCCAATGATAAAAAAATTTCCAACTTTCACACTTCTGTAAAATACCAAGATTACATCTTCCAATATGAAGATTAATCAAATTTTACTCACAACTAATTGAATTTTATGGATTTTAATCAACCAAACATGAAAAATCCAGACTTTGTTCAACATGGAATTTAGGGTTAGGGTTCCAATCATTTAAACCTTTAAAGATTAGAACTTTAACATTATAGGAACTTAAAATTACAAGATCACAACAAGCTTTCACATTTAATTGCAATTTATTTGCAAAATTTGTGAAAAACAAGTTTATGTGAAAAATGGCATATCAACTTAAGCACTAATAAAAACTCCATAATTATGCATAAGGATATTTTAAAACTAGTAGATTAGTGATGCAAATATGCATTTAATCTAACCTTGTAATGCTTGCATTAATTAAGGCTTAAAAAGAATTAAAATTTTCGTTGAAAAACGAAAAACCCAAGAAAAAATGGGTTTTTGGTTCGAATTTGGCTTCTGGACAGTCCTAAAAGGGTCGAATCTGTTCCAGAATGTCGATTCCACCCAAAAATCACTATTTTTGAGCCAAAATCTGGGTTCAACAGCCAAATCGAGAATAAAATCGAGTTTTAAAATTAATTAAAACGAGCATCTAATCTAATTAGAAGAACATGAACCAGAAAAATAAATTCTTTTAAAACACGTTTATAAAAATTAATTGCAAAAATTAAAAGGAGCGTGGCTCCGATACTGCTATAGGGTTTCGTAGTGACCCCACACCACGCGGAAGGAAACCCACCAAGACCCGCCCCTTAATTAAAACAATTAACAAGCATATTAAACTTAATCAAACAAGATTAAGAACAAGAATTATACCTTTGTCGCGTGCTTCGCTCCCAAAGAGCTCTCACTTCAAAATCCCGAAAACACGAGATCTCCGACGGATCGTACCCTCGACCCGACCCGAGCTTCCTAAGTCTTGAAGGTTGGTCAAGACCCGGACAAAATAACTATGAGTTTTACGAATCAATGGTTTACTCTTAATTAGAGTTGCCTTTTTAATTCCACTCAAGGTTATTCATTTCCTAACACCCTTGAAGGGTATTTATAAGGAAATGAATCCTTGGTTTCCAATCTCCCATTAATGTGGGAGAGTTGGTGAAATGATAATTATTTAATTCCAAAATTAAATGATTAATCAATTCAATCACAAATCGACACATGGCACAATAATAGAGAAAGCCAAGTGAGGACCAAAGGCTTGGGGGGACCATTGCCTTGATCCCCAAGCCATTGCTCCAAGCAATGGTCCCCACTTGCAAAACCGGCTCTAGCAAGGCCTGTTGTGCTGCTGGCAGCCAGCACGCCAGCAAGCAGTACCAGCCTGCCCAGCAGCCTCGCATGCTTGGTGCTGGGCGATGCTAGGCGCTTGTGTTGCCTAGTGCTAGGCGTTGCTGCTGCCCAGTGCTAGGCGCTGGTGCTGGCCTTCGCATCTCTTGCAGCTCCTCTCGCACCATTGCTAGCATGGCCAGCATGCGTGCTGCTAGCGAGCCACGCATGCTGGCCCCCCTTGCATCGCATCATGCGCACTGGCCTTGCACCATGCACCACGTATCACGCACTGTCCTTGCATCAGCCTCGCACCACCCGCATGCTGCTGCTGCTATGCCTTCCTCACACACGCACACAGGGCCTACCATGGTGTTGTGCTTATGCGAGGGGCCTGCGATGGTGCCTAGCACCCAGGCACGCATGTTGCGATGCAGTACCATGCAAAGGCATGCATGTACGCAGGCATGCTTGCTGCGATCATGCGATGGGTTGCTATGGTGCGCATAGCACTTGCGATGGGCTGCGATGGTGCCCAAGGTGCGTCTTGTGCCTGTGATGGCAGCGATGGTGCCTAGACATCATGCTAGGGCTGCGATAGCGCCTAGGCATGATGCTAGGGCTGCGATAGTGCACCTAGTGCACCTAGTGTGCTAAGGCTTGCGCATAGCCATGCTAGGTGCATGCTAGCTTGAACTAGCCTAGCATCCACATGGTTAGACCATTGTGGTGCTACGGGCTACACTCGTACTTGTCGCTTGTGATTTTGCGACGATCAGTCTCGACGCCCTAGGCTCGATATCCGACGTCTGTATTCGTAAAACTCTGTCGACTCATTAAATCCTTTCGGATTAATTCGTCGTCTCGGATCGCTGATTTTATTGGGTTTGACCCGAAGGGTTCAGTTAAGATTAAGATGCAACATCAATTGTACATTGATATTACTGATCGGAAGCGGCCTCCAACTAGTCATTCCGATCACTTGACCTTACTAAAGAATTAGCTCTGTAATAATTCTGAACCCTCTATCGGAAGAATACACTTGTTGGAAGGTTACCATTCCTTTCAATCGCCCACTTGTCTTTCCAGACAAGTGTGCATACATTGTATAGCCCATTTCCTATGTCACTTAATGTTTCTTAGTGAACTATAAGGTAAGATTCTTTGTCATCCTTATTACGTTCAGAAGTGTTTCTAGATCTCCGAGTTCGACTGTCAATAAGCAGAAGGTTTCTAAAAACCATCTGAGCACGACCATGCATTTTCACAGTCTCGCTCTTCGAGCGGCCTTGTAAACATCAAAACATTTTCCCTATTGTTAGTAGCGGGACAATCTCAGTCTTGTATTGTAAGTTCCTCTTACTAAGAGGACATAGTCTCATGAGTGTTCCTGTTATGATCCCTAGTTACGGCAGACGTTAGGAAACATCAAAGAGTCTAGTGCTCAAACAAGAAAACTTCACAATACTCATGGTCGGAGGAAACAAGTTCCGATAGTCATAATGAGAAATGTACTTATGATAATTTTCAAATTTCTTAAAGTACTCTCATAGGTCTTATTCAGTACAGTTCCAAAATGTGCCTGTGCAAATGATTTATGACCGTCACGTCCTCGCAACACAAGAAACGGTGCTGTAAATCATACTACACACTAATCTATGGCGGTCATCAATCGTCCATCCGTTAGATGACCTCGATTAGGGACAATTTTCGATTCAAATATTCAATGTTCACTTAACAAGTGTTTCTTTATCCAAGACATGGTCTTGATACCCTGTTTTGAATATTTTCGTAAATCGAATGGACTCATTATTTAATTCTAAACCAAAATTAAATATTAATGGAGTAAATGATAATTTAGCACAAAATTAATTACTCTATTAATGAATGGTTTTAATACAGTGTCTTACATTAAATATCCTATTTAATTAAAACACATGTACAGGGAATTTCAAAGCCAGTCTCCAACATGCTTAATTCCCATTGCCTCAATGTGCTTGTTGTGTTTCACTTGAGGCAGCAGTTTAGTCAAAGGATCGGCTACATTATCATTTGTGCCAATCTTACAAATTCTGATTTCACCTTCGGATCTCCATTCCCTTATCATGTGAAATCGCCTTTGCACGTGTTTGACCTTCTGGTGCTCTCTCGGCTCCCTGGCCTGAGCGATAGCTCTATTGTTATCACAATAGAGGTCTATAGGCCCCTTGATTGAGGGTACAACACCAAGTTCGCTAATGAACTTGCGAATCCTAACAGCTTCCTTGGCGGCTTCTGAAGCAGCCAAGTACTCGGCTTCAGTTGTAGAGTCTGTAGTGGTGCTCTACTAAACGCTCCTCCATTCAGACAGAATATGTACCCCGACTGTGACTTGAATTCGTCTCTGTCAGTCTGGAAGCTAGCGTCGGTGTAACCTTCAACAACCAGTTCTTTGTGGCCTCCATACACCAGGAATTTATCCTTGTTCCTTTTCAGGTACTTTTGGATATTCTTGGCCGCAGTCCAATGCGCCTCTTCTGGGTTCGATTGGTATCGGCTCGTTACACTTAAGGCATACGATACATCTGGCCTTGTACATATCATGGCATACATGATCGATCTGATTAGCAAAGCATATGGGATCTGATTCATTCTTTCTCGCTCAACAAGTGTCTGTGGACACTGTTTCTTGTTGAGAGTTATGCCATGGGACATGGGTAAATGCCCTCTTTTGGCATTCTCCATGTGGAATCGAGCCAGTACCTTATCAACGTAAGTACTCTAGCTTAATCCAATCATCCTCTTAGAGGTATCTCTGTAGATCTTGATGCCCAATATGTACTGTGCCTCTCCCAAGTCCTTCATTGAAAAGCACTTTCCTTACCAGCCCTTTACGGACTCCAGTAATTTTGTGCTGTTTCCAATGAGAAGTATGTCATCGACATACAGGACAAGGAATGCAATATCACTCCCACTGACCTTCTCGTATACACAAGATTCATCTAGATTCTTGATAAAACCAAACTTACTAATGGCTTCATCAAATCGCAGATTCCAACTTCTGTTGGCTTGCTTTAGTCCATAAATGGACTTCTTCAGCTTGCAAACCTTTCCAGCGTTGCCTGGATTGAAAAAACCTTCTGGCTGTGTCATATACACAGTTTCTTCCAAAATGTGATTAAGGAAGGCGGTTTTGACATCAATTTTCCATATTTCATAATCGTAATATGCAGCAATCGCTAGGATGATCCGGACGGATTTTAGCATTGCAACTGGTGAAAAAGTTTCATCATAGTTAATCCCGTGGGTTTGTCTATAACCTTTTTACACCAGTCTAGCTTTGTATATTGATACATTTCCATCCTTGTCTGTCTTCACTTTGAAGATCCATTTGCAACCAATGGGTGTATAACCCTCAGGCAAATTCACCAAGTCCTAGATTTGATTTTCAGACATGGAGTACATCTCGGATTTCATGGCTTCTTGCCATTTTGCAGAGTCGGGGCTCGTCATAGCTTGCTTGTATGTCGCCGGCTCATCACCATTCATGACTAGGATGTACTGATCATCGGTTAAGACGATACCGATGTATCTATCTGGTTGAGATCTTTGCCGTTGCGATCTACAAAGGGTAATCGGTTGAGCTTTTTCATTGTCAGTTTGATTCTGACCAATCTTCTTAGATGCTTCCAAAGCATCTAGATTGTTACTTTTGTCAGGTTGACATTGTTGCTCGTCCTCTCGAACTTCGTCGAGTTCGATTTTGCTCCCACTTGTCATTTTGGAAAGGTGTTCCTTCTCCAAAAAGACACCATCACGAGCAACAAACACTTTGTTCTCGGATTTATTGTATAAGTAATACCCTTTGGTTTCCTTTGGGTATCCCACAAAGAAACACTTATTCGATTTGGGGTAAAGTTTGTCCGAAATTAATCGCTTAACATATGCTTCGCATCCCCAAATATTGAGAAAAGACAACCTAGGAGGTTACTTAGTCCATAATTCATATGGAGTCTTTTCAACAGCTTTTGACGGAGCTCTATTCAGTGTTTGTAGCACATGTCCCCAGAAAGAGATAGGGAGTTCACTAAGACCCATCATTGATCGAACCATGTCTAACAAGGTTCGATTCCTCCGTTCGGACACTCCGTTCCATTGAGGAGTTCCGGGAGGTGTCAACTCTGAAAGAAAGCCATTTTCTTTCAAGTGATCGTCAAATTCATGGCTCAAATATTCGCCACCTCGATCCGATCGAAGTGCTTTAATTTTCTTGCCAAGTTGATTTTCAACTTCTTTTTGAAATTCTTTGAATTTCTCAACAGATTCAGATTTATTCGACATTAAGTAGATATAGCCATATCTACTATAATCGTCGGTGAAAGTGATGAAATATCGGTAACCTTGTCTTGCGGGTGTGCTCATTGGTCCACATACATCTGTGTGTATTAGACCTAATAAGTCACTTGCCCTTTCTCCCAACTTGGAGAATGGTTGTTTTATCATCTTGCCTAATAAGCATCCTTCGCAATTTTCAAACAACATTAAGTCGAATGAGTCAGGAACACCTTCTTGAAGAAGTTTCTTGATGCGCTTGAAGTTAATATGGCCAAGACGACAATGCCACGAGTAGGTTTGTTTCGACTTGATGGTCTTAGTTCATTTGGTATCATTCCTATTTTCTTTGTGTAAAGCATGCAATTTAATTTGAACATATGTTTGAAAGATAATCTTTGAAACAACTACGTTAGAAGTCTTTCATTTTAAACTTCTTGGTGTCCAACAGCATTGATCAAAATATTGTTCAAAAGCATGACAAAACTAAGATTAGTTTTAATTACATCTCAAAGACAAAATGGTGCATGCAAGCACGACCGAAAAACCATCTTCGTCGTCTTCTTGCTCTTGCACCAACACTTGATAAGCTTCTTACTTGGTTCCTGGAAAGGCAACATAAAGTGAGTCATACTTGGTATCCAATACCTTATGATAAGCTTAATTCACAAGTGTTTAGGAAGATACCTGAGGTAGATGCTTCTTTCCTCTCTTCCTCTTCTCGAAAGAGCTTGCATTCTCTCTTGAAATGGCCTTGCCCGCCACAATAGAAGCAACGCATCTTAGCCATAACCTTGAAATCCCTCCTTCTTGACGGTCTTTTGGTTGCCCCGGATGAGTTGGCTCGGTGAAGTAGCTCCACCACATTCTTCAAGGAATGTGTCTCCTTCGATTCAGATATATGTGCCCTTAGGGCATCATATCCTGAGTGGAGTGAAGTGAGCATAATATGACCAGCCATTCCATCTTCTAGTGGGATTCCGAGGAGTTCCATGTGCTTGAAGAGCTTAGTCATTCTTGCCACATGGGGTCGGAGGGGCATACCCGGTCTCAACTTGGTGTTGCAGACTGTAGACCAAAGATGGTACCTCTCTTTCGCAAGATAACCTTGATCTGATGGCTTTACATTCATGTCTGTAAGTGACCTAGTCACTTCAAATAAGAGTCCATCATTGTTGTCGTTGAAACTCTTAGAGAATCTCACACCGACAACATCCCTTAGTCCTCCAAGGAACAAGTCCGGGAAAGAGAATGGAAGTTTTTCTTTCCATTCTTCCGGGATGGAGTTAGCCATAAGTTGTGACACTAATTTGCAATCTTTTGACCATGCAGAATAAGTTTCGTCACTCTAGTGTTTCTTGGAACAGAGGGTTGGGAGGGAAGTATCCAGAACATACTCCTTGGAACAACTCCGGAGAGTTCTCCTGAGTTCTTCTTCCCATTCTTCAAGGTTTGTTAAGTTAAGCTTGATAGCTAACTTTTCGGGGAGTTTCGGGCACACATGGTTGTTGTTTGAGTTACTTGCAGACATTGTTCTACAGTTGAAAGAATTTGAAGTGAAAAACCATTCATAAATCAATAAGTTGAAATTTAAAACGTTTATGCATATATTCAATCTTATTAAGCATTTTATCCACACATTTAAAATGTCCCTTATGGGCGAGAATAAAATGATTTTGAGATCCCAAAGATCAAGAAATGGTTAAGCATGCTTTGGCTTGTCTTAATCATTAAATATTTTAAGGTAAGCAATCTAATTGCTGATAGCTCCAAGCTACTCTCGGTTTGATAAAATGTCGCATCTAATGCATTCTTGACATTTTATCTCTTTTGCCACGACATCTAAGGACTCCTTACTGATGTCGTTGAGCTTAACCAAGACAACTTGTATACCTAGTATACCTTATGTTCTTAGGGAATTAGTGATGCCTCTCTTTGGCGTAATACATCACTTACGCGCATTAGTTCGGTAAGTGTTGCTCTTGGAACGACAAATTTTAGGTCAATATTATTAAGGGACCTAGGGTTTCTATGTTGGTTGATTTAAGTGAACTTAACTAATCGTCGCAACATAATAAAAATCCTAGACATGCATCTAGCAATTATATATAATAACAATATATATGGCATAAAAATAGATGCATTTGGCAACTAGCATGACCCGTTGAAATCTTCAATTTCCATGGGTCTTCATCTTGGCTCGTCTTCATCGAAACGCCGTCTTGAGACATCTTGGCCAAAATAAAATAAAAGAAGCTAGCTAGAACGACTAAGATTAATCTAATAGTACAAAAAATACATAACGGTTCGCAGACCGTATTTAGATTTACAAAAATACATAACGAAACGCAGTCCGTATTTTCTACCCTAGTCGGGTCCCACTAGTTGCCATTTTCAAAGACCAGTTTTGAAAACAATCTTCCATTCACCCATTCACTATTTGTGAATGGCCCATGCAATTTCACGAAATACATAATTAAACACGCAAAACCAGTAACTAACTTAGGTGGTTAATCCAATTAACGCGCCTAATTAAAACTAGTCAAAGTTATTTAATCCATTATTTCTAAACGCAAAATGCTTACGCAATTAATTAAGCTCCCACTAAATTCCGCATCCGTACTTAATTAATCCGATTAATTAAGTCGACATAACAAAAAATTTGTGAAATTTTGCAAGACCGAAAATCGAGGTTTTTAGCCTCGTTAAATAATTACATAAATAATTTTAATACGACAAAATTTTCGCAAATATACATAGCTCAAAATTAAGCAACGAGGCCCCATCCTAGCATGATGCATGGCGCACCATGGCTGCTAGGCAGCAGTGGGCTGGCTGGCTGGGGCTTGCTGCCTCGCTGCCCAGCAGCAACACAAGCTTGCCAGCAGCTTATGCCTCACACGCACTAGCATCATTAAGGGGTTGGGCTGGCGCTTGGTGCTAGCATGCTGCGCCCAGCACAACACACTACGCTGGCCAGCACCACGCATGCCTGCACGCATGCTGGCGCCTGGCAGCAAGTGGGGGCTGGCTGGTGCTTGCTGCCACGCTGCTCAGCAGCGCCACCAACCACTCAGTAGCCAAGGCCACTGCCCAAGCCCAGCCTTAGCACCCTTCGCCACACAGCCATGAAACATTGATGCTTAGCCATGCGCGCACCACAGGCAGCCCGGCTAGCCTTGGTGTCGCTTGTGGTTTTGCATCGATTTGCGTGCATTTTACTCGGGATTTTAATTCCGATTTGTGTGTGACAATAATTAATTCTAAATTTCATTTTAGAATCAATTTAAGGGAAAATAAAATAAAATAATTCTAACTTAAATAATTTTTATTTTATTGGTGCACAAGCTTGAATTATCCAAAATATTAATTTTGAACAAAATTAGGTATAACTTTATGCTTAAAATAAAATGAGCTATGTCCATAATTAATCTTGCCAATATGCAAATTAATAATGGGTTTGACAAATGGGAGTTGGAAAAATAAATTAACTATCCAATGATAAAAAATTTTCCAACTTTCACAATTTTGTAAAATACCAAGATTACATCTTCCAATATGAAGATTAATCAAATTTTACTCACAAGTAATTGAATTTGATGGATTTTAATCAACCAAACATGAAAAATCCAAACTTTGTTTAACATGGAATTTAGGGTTAGGGTTCCAATCATTTAAACCTTTAAAGATTAGAACTTTAACATTATAGGAACTTAAAATTACAAGATCACAACAAGATTTCACATTTAATTGCAATTTATTTGCAAAATTTGTGAAAAACAAGTTTATGTGAAAAATGGCATAACAACTTAAGCACTAATAAAAACTCCATAATTATGCATAAGGATATTTTAAAACCAGTAGATTAGTGATGCAAATGTGCATTTAATCTAACCTTGTAATGCTTGCATTAATCAAGGCTTAAAAAGAATTAAAATTTTCGTTGAAAAACGAAAAACCCACGAAAAAATGGGTTTTGGTTCTAATTTGGCTTCTGGACAGTCCTAAAAGGGTTGAATCTGTTCCAGAATGTCGATTCCACCCAAAAATCACTATTTTTGAGCCAAAATCTGGGTTCAACAGCCAAATCGAGAATAAAATCGAGTTTTAAAATTAATTAAAACGAGCATCTAATCTAATTAGAAGAACATGAACCAGAAAAATAAATTCTTTTAAAACACGTTTATAAAAATTAATTGCAAAAATTAAAAGGAGCGTGGCTCCGATACTGCTATAGGGTTTCGTAGTGACCCCACACCACGCGGAAGGAAACCCACCAAGACCCGCCCCTTAATTAAAACAATTAACAAGCATATTAAACTTAATCAAACAAGATTAAGAACAAGAATTATACCTTTGTCGCGTGCTTCGCTCCCAAAGAGCTCTCACTTCAAAATCCCGAAAACACGAGATCTCCGACGGATCGTACCCTCGACCCGACCCGAGCTTCCTAAGTCTTGAAGGTTGGTCAAGACCCGGACAAAATAACTATGAGTTTTACGAATCAATGGTTTACTCTTAATTAGAGTTGCCTTTTTAATTCCACTCAAGGTTATTCATTTCCTAACACCCTTGAAGGGTATTTATAAGGAAATGAATCCTTGGTTTCCAATCTCCCATTAATGTGGGAGAGTTGGTGAAATGATAATTATTTAATTCCAAAATTAAATGATTAATCAATTCAATCACAAATCGACACATGGCACAATAATAGAGAAAGCCAAGTGAGGACCAAAGGCTTGGGGGGACCATTGCCTTGATCCCCAAGCCATTGCTCCAAGCAATGGTCCCCACTTGCAAAACCGGCTCTAGCAAGGCCTGTTGTGCTGCTGCCAGTCAGCACGCCAGCTAGCAGTGCCAGCCATCCCAGCCAGCTAGCACCAGCCTGCCTAGCAGCCTCGCATGCTTGGTGCTGGGCGATGCTAGGCGCTTGTGCTGCCCAGTGCTAGGCGCTGGTGCTGCCCAGTGCTAGGCGCTGCTGCTGTCCAGTGCTAGGTGCTCCTGCTACCCAGTGATAGGCGCTGGTGCTGGCCTTCGCATCTCTCGCAGCTCCTCTCGCACCATTGCTAGCATGGCCAGCATGCGTGCTGCTAGCGAGCCACGCATGCTGGCCCCCCTTGCCTCGCATCATTCGCATTGGCCTTGCACCATGCACCACGTATCACGCACTGTCCTCGCATCAGCCTCGCACCACCCGCATGCTGCTGCTGCTATGCCTCTCACACACGCACACGCACATAGGGCCTACCATGGTGTTGTGCTTGTGCAAGGGGCCTGCGATGGTGCCTAGCACCCAGGCACGCATGCTGCGATGATGCGATGGGTTGCTATGGTGCGCATAGCACTTGCGATGGGCTGCGATGGTGCCTAAGGTGCGCCTAGTGCCAGCGATGGCAGCAATGGTGCCTAGGCATCATGCTAGGGCTGCGATAGCGCCTAGGCATGATGCTAGGGCTGCGATAGTGCGCCTAGTGCACCTAGTGTGCTAAGGCTTGCGCATAGCCATGCTAGGTGCATGCTAGCTTGAACTAGCCTAGCATCCACATGGTTAGACCATTGTGGTGCTACGGCTACACTCGTACTTGTTGCTTGTGATTTTGCGACGCTAGATTTCGACGCCCTAGGCTCGATATCCGACGTCTGTATTCGTAAAACTCTGTCGACTCATTAAATCCTTTCGGATTAATTTGTCGTCTCGGATCGGTGATTCTATTGGGTTTGACCCGAAGAGTTCAGTTAAGATTAAGCTGTAATATCAATTGTACCTCGATATTACTGATCGAAAGCGGCCTCCACCTAGGCTTTCCGATCACTTGACCTTACTGAAGAATTAGCTCTGTAATAATTCGAAACCCTCTATCGGAAGAATATACTTGTTGGAAGGACACCATTCCTTTCACACAAACACCTGTTGAGCGAGAAAGAATGAATCAGATCCCATATGCTTTGCTGATCGGATCAATCATGTATGCCATGATATGTACAAGGCCAGATGTATTGTATGCCCTGAGTGCAACGAGCCGATACAAATCAAACCCAGGAGAGGCGCATTGGACTGCGACCAAGAACATCCTAAAGTACTTGAAAAAGAACAAGGATAAGTTCCTGGTGTATGGAGGCCACAAAGAATTGGTTGTTGAAGGTTACACCGACGCTAGCTTCCAAACTGATAGAGACGACTTCAAGTCACAGTCGGGGTACATATTCTGTCTGAATAGAGGAGCGTTTAGCTGGAAGAGTGCCAAGTAGAGCACCACTGCAAACTCTACAACTGAAGCCGAGTATTTGGCCGCTTCAGAAGCTGCCAAGGAAGCTGTTTGGATTCGCAAGCTCATCGGCGAACTTGGTGTTGTACCCTCAATCAAGGGGCCGATAGACCTCTATTGTGATAACAATGGAGCTATCTCTCAGGTCAGGGAGCCCAGAGAATACTAGACGGTCAAACACGTGCAAAGGAGATTTCACATGATAAGGGAATGGAAATCCGAAGGTGAAATCATAATTTGTAAGATTGGCACAGATGATAATGTGGCCGATCCTTTGACTAAACCGCTGCCTCAAATGAAACACAACAAGCACATTGAGGCAATGGGAATCAAGCATGTTGGAGACTGGCTTTGAAATTCCCTGTACAAGTGTTTTAATTAAACTCGTAGTTTTAATGTAAAACACTGTATTGAAACCATTCATTAATAGAGTAATTAATTTTTTTGCAAGATCATCATTCACTCCATTACTATTTAATTGTGGTTTAGAATTAAATAATGAGTCCATTCGATTTACGGAAATATTCAAAACAGGGTATCAAGACCATGTCTTGGATAAAGAAACACCTGTTAAGTGAACATTGAATATTTAAATCGAAAATTATCCCTAATCGAGGTCATCTAACAGATGGACGATTGATGACCACCACAGATTAGTGTGTAGTATTATTTACAGCACCGTTTCTTGTGCTGCGAGGACGTGACAGTCATAAGTCATTTGCACAGGTACAGTTTGGAACCGTACTGGATAAGACTAATGAGAGTACTTTAAGAAATTTCAAATTGTCATAAGTACATTTCTCATTATGACTATCGGAACCTGTTTCCTCCGACCATGAGTATTGTGAAGTTTTCTTGTTTGAGTACTAGACTCTTTGATGTTTCCTAACGTCTGCCATAAGTGGGGATCATAACGGGAACACTCGGGAGACTAAGTCCTCTTAGTAAGAAGAACTTACAATGCAAGACTGGGATTGTCCCCCTATTAACAATAGGGAAAATGTTTTGTTGTTTACAAGGCCGCTCGAAGAGCGAGACTGTGAAAATGCATGGCCGTGCTCAGATGGATTTTAGAAATCATCTGCTTATTGACAGTCGAACTCGGAGATCGAGAAACACTTCTGAACGTAATAAGGATGACGATGAATCTTACCTTATAGTTCGCGAAGAAACATTAAGAGACATAGGAAATGGGATATACAATGTACGCACAATTTTCCGGAAGGACAAGTGGGAGATTGAAAGGAATGGTGTCCTTCCTATAAGTATATTCTTCCGATAAAGGGTTCAGAATTATTACAGAGTTAATTCTTCAATAAGATCAAGTGATCGGAATGCCTAGGTACAATTGATATTACAGCTTAATCTTAACTGAACCCTTCGGGTCGAACCCAATCGAATCACCGATCCGAGACGACGAATTAATCCAAAAGGATTTAATGAGTTAACAAAGTTCTACGAATACAAACGTCGGATATCGAGCCTAGGGCGTCGAGACCGAGCGTCGCAAAATCACAAGCGACAAGTACGAGTGTAGCCGTAGCACCACAATGGTCAAACCATGTGGATTCTAGGCTAGTTCGAGCTAGCATGCACCTAGCATGGCTACGCGCAAGCCTAAGCACACTAGGTGTGCTAGGCGCACTATCGCAGCCCTAGCATCATGCCTAGGCGCTATCGCAGCCCTAGCATGATGCCTAGGCGCCATCGCTGACCATCGCAAGCACTAGGCAGCCCATCGCATCATCACAGCACAAGCACAGCCCCACCGCATGGCTAGGCCAGTGCACGTGTGCGTGTGCTTGTGCCTTATCCTATCGCATCAACACAGCAAGCATGGCTGCGCACATGCGTGCCTTCGCATGGCACAAAATCGCAGCATACGTGCATGGGTGCTAGGGACCATCACAGGCCCCTCGCACAAGCACAGCACCATGATAGGCCTTGTGTGCGTGTGCGTGTGTGAGGAAGGCATAGCAGCAGCAGCATGCGAGTGGTGTGAGGCTGATGCGTGTGACTGGAAAGGAAAGGGGCCAACATGCGTGGCTCGCTAGCAGCACGCATGCTGGCTGTGCTAGCAATGGTGCGAGGTTAGTGCGTGATGCGTGGTACGATGCGTGGTGCATGGTGCAGGGCTGGATGCGTGTGTGCGCGTAGCGTGGGAGTGTGTGAGTGTGCGAGGCAGTGCGTGGGAGTGCTAGGGGCCAGTACTAGCACGCACCTGCGCCTAGCACCAGCACGCACCAGCGCATGGCACTGGCACGCACCAGCGCATGGCACTAGCACGCACCAGCGCCAGCACACAGCACAACCCAGCACCAGCACGCACTGGGGATCATAACGGGAACACTCGGGAGATTATGTCCTCTTAGTAAGTGAAACTTACAATGCAAGTTTGGGAATGTCCCCCTATAAACAATAGGGAATATGTCTTTGTTATTTACAAGGCCGCTCGATGAGCGAGACTGTGAAAATGCATGGCCGTGCTCAGATAGATTTTAGAAATCATCTGCTTATTGACAGTCGAACTCGGAGATCGAGAAACACTTCTGAACATAATAAGGATGACGATAAATCTTACCTTATAGTTCACAAAGAGACATTAAGCGACATAGGAAATGAGCTATACACCATATGCACACTTGTCCGGAAGGACAAGTGGGAGATTGAAAGGAATGGTGTCCTACCAACAAGTGTATTATTTCGATAGAGGGTTCAGAATTATTACAGAGCTAATTCTTCAGTAAGGTCAAGTGATCGGAATGCCTAGGTGGAGGCCGCTTCCGATCAGTAATATTAAGGTATAACTAATATTACAGCTTAATCTTAACTAAACCCTTCGGGTCAAACCCAAATCGAACAACCGATCCGAGACGACGAATTAATCCGAAGGATTTAATGTGTCGTCGAAGTTTTACGAATATAGACGTCGGATATAGAGCCTAGGGCGTCGAGACCGAGCGTCGGAAAATCACAAGCAACAAGTATGAGCATAGCCGTAGCTAGGCTAGGCTAGCTCATCGCAAGCCTAGGCGCACCATGTGTGTGCTAGGCGCACCATGGTGTGCAAGGCGTCCATGCGTGCTAGGTGCACAAGGCAGCCCATCGCAGCCTTTGCATGGCATGGCAGCACCATCGCAGGCCACACGCACCATGCACAGCACTATCGCATGGCTAGGCCTATGCGTGAGTGCGTGTGCATGTGCCTAGGGCCAGCGCAGGCCATCGCAGGCCACACGCACGAAGCACAGCCATCGCAGTGCTGGGCACTTGCGTATGTGCGTGTGCGTGTGTGCCTCGCACCATTGCAGCAGCATCCTCGCACAGTAGCACCATGCCAGGCATCGCCCTATGCGTGTACGTGTACGAGTGCCAGTTCATGCTTGCTAGCAAGCAGGACCAGCGAAGAATGCCTGGGCTTGTGCGTTTGCGTGTGCGTGCGACTAGGAAGTGCAAGGGGCCTTGTGTGTGCGTGTGCGATGGCGTATGCGAGAGGCAAAGGCCCAGCATCCCAGCAACACTACGCACCCAGCCATCAAGGATGTGCGTATGCGTGCGATAGCCAGGCAGCAGCGCCCAACACAAGGCGTGGCTCGCTAGCAGCACGCAAGTGCTGGACTGGGTGATGCGTGCAAGGTGGGCAAGCTAGGCTAGCTATGCTAGCTGGAAAGCAAAGCAAGCTTCCAGCACAGCCATAGCTGGGGGGGGTTTGAGGTGAGTGGGGACCAAGGGCTTGGAGCATGCCTTGGGGAGCAAGGCAATGGTCCCCCCCCAAGGTTCATGGTCCTCACCTGACTCTCTCTCTCCCCTTGACACTTGTTGCATTGTGATTGCATTTAATTAATTATTTGATTTAGAATTATATAAATTAATGTTTTTACACATGATCCCACATTGATCATGAAATGGGATTCAAGTTCCCATTCTCTATTAATACCCACTTGGTTGGGATTTTGAGAAGAACACTTGAGAGGAAAAGTAAAGGCAACTCCATTGATGAGTATACCTTGAAATTCGTAAAACTCCAAGTTTATAATTGTCCGGGCCTCGACTAATCTTCGAGGCTTAGGACGCTCGGGTCGGGTTCGAGGGTACGATCCCGTCGGAGGCCTCGTGTTTTCGAGGTTCAAGTAAGAGTTCATAGTTGAGCGAAGCACGCGTCAAAGGTATAATCTCTTATCCATTATTATGCTTTTAATTGTGTTTTGGTTGTTAATTGCATTTATTATGGGGGCGGGTCTTGGCGGGTTTCATTCCGCGTAGTGTGGGTCACTACGAAACCCAACATGGGTCTGGTTATTGACCTTGTTGTTAGGTATTGATAACTATCGTATCTTCCCACCTTAGACTTATTCATCAATATTTTTACCCTTTTCTCTACTGGTTATTATGGTATGTTCTTGGGTGCCTGTGACTCCCTCTGACGCTTTGAGCCTGTGAGCAGTGAGCTTGAGTGAATGAGTGGAGTGGAGCTGGGGAGGGGACGAAGTGGATGGCGCCACGAGTGAAGGACTTTATAAATTAAACTCTGATGTGCAGGCTGTCAGGCTGTTCTGGACAGCAATGGGATTGGAATGGGCTTTGTTGAATGAAATTGTTCAGTGTCAAGACACACACCTCACAAACACACACCTCCTCTTTTGGAAATTGTTCAGTGTCAAGACTGCAGATTTAATATTGTATAACTTTGTAATTTTGTAGGATTCAGCTGATGAGAAAGAACAGAAAGAAGTTGTTCTTAAAGAATTGTCAAATTTGTTGTCTGTTGCAAGGCGACATGAAGCCTATCAGACTCTTTGGAACATTTGCTGTGACCTCAATGATTCCAATCTTCTTAAAGAGCTTATGGTATGGTCTTTATTCTGGTAAAGTGGAAAATTTTGTGTTAAATTGCTGAATCTTTGCATCTTTTGCAGTACTTCCTTTTGCTTCTTAATATTTCCATTGCTAAAAAATTTCCTGATCTAAATGGTATCTATGGCAAAATTTCACCATTGTTATGCTTTGTTAGAAGTAGCTGAGTGGGATGCTCTTTTTCTTTCGTTAATTTATTTATATCTAATTCAAAGGAAATTCTTGCTACTTTATTTATTCATTTTTAATTTTTTTTTTACTTTTATTTTAAAAAAAATGTAATTATGTCATTCAAAGTGTAACTTTAAATCTAGAGAATTATTGTGGCTCAATTACCCTTGCACGCTACTATATGTATTGACTCTCTCAGTATGTTTGTCTTTCTTGTAGAGTTTTCTAACTGCATCATTTTCATTCTATTCCTCAACATTTTGTTGGTCAATAATTACAGATTTACAGCATTTTGTTACTTGTTTACTAGCCTAGAGGACAATCAATCTTTCTGAAGTACATCTAGCATTTCAAACTTTCTATATGCTCCTTTTTCATTTTAATAAGATAAACTGCTACTAATCGAGGAAATCCAAAGGCAAAAGAGAGAGGTCTAATAAAAACAGTGGGTGAGTGCAAAAGAATAGCAAAAGAGAATTTTTTAAGGGGACTTTTATATATATATATATATATATATATATATATATATATATATATATATATATATATATATATATATTTCTTCATCTTATATATTTGAAGGATCACCCGGATCTTCTGTGGCTTCATGAAATTTTTCTTCATCAATATTCTGGTGCTTCGAAAACTCTTCATGGTTTGGCACTCTCTGGAGATGAAAGATTGTTTTCAGCTTCTGAAAAGGTGACAGAACTAGATAATAGAAAAACAGACTTAACATTGTCCGAAAGGAAGCGTCTCTTGCATTTATCAAATATAGCTTCAATTGCAGGTACCAGTTCATGAGATTGCTCATTTCTGTAATTTGAGCTTTTGAAATTGTGAATATACAGAATGAATTATATGTTTACGGAGTATTTGAATTGTGAGTATTTTTGAGTATTTGATACTTGAATCTTGAAATTTCAGTATTTTGATTGGTGGATGTATTGTTAATATTGTATTGGTTTTCATTTAATTTGATTTTGTGGGTATATATTTGTTTGGGTATATTTTGACTGATTTCGTAATTATGGACTTTATGGTTTGGGTATATTTTGATCCCATTGAAATTACAATTTTAACTAAGATTCTGGTTTGGTAAATCTGTTTTAAGTTGTAAATTTGGCATATATAATGGATCATGGAAATAGGTCTATTGTTTGTGTTGCATGCGTGTACATTGGTCTGTTTGTGTTGCATGTGTGTACATTGGTCACCTGCTAATTGCAATGTTTGGCATATATAATGGTTCATAGAAATAGGTCTATTGTTTGTGTTGCATGCGTGTACATTGGTCTGTTTGTGTTGCATGCGTGTACCTTGGTCACCTGCTAATTGCAATGTTTTCCTTGCGTGTACATTGGTCTGTTTGTGTTGCATGCGTGTACATTAATCACGTGTGATGATCAGAAGTTGATTTCTGCTGGTTGGGCTATTTGGTTTACAGAGGACAGAACCCAACAAACACAACAGCCTAACCTAGAGCAGCTAAACCAGCAAGCAACACAGCACTACAGCAGAGCAGTTAACACCCAGCACAGCCTGACCAGAGCAGAACAGAAACACATCAGCTCAAGAACTCAAACCAGTCTGAACATAACGGAGACACAGCCACAGAAGCAGACAGATGTCCAGCCAGCCTGAACAGGACAGAGGCATAATAGCGCAGCAGTACAGAAACAGCAGCACAGCAAACAGTAGAGCAGCATGTCAGCCTGAACACACAACACAACAGCCAGCAGAGCAGCCACCAGCACAAGACAACCTGAATAGAAGCAAAACCAATCACCCAGCCAGCCTGAATAGGATAGAGGCACAACAGTGCAGCTGAACAGAAACAGCAGCACAGCAAACAACAGAGCAACCTGTAAGCCTGAACACACAACAACACAGCATCCAGCAGAGCAGCCACCAGCACAAGACCAGGACAGCTCCTGCTGGAACTTAGACCATGAACAGGACAGCAACATAGAACAGTAGCCAAACAGAAGAAAAATAACAGTCACTAAAACGGTATGTTGTTCTTGAGCCCTTGCAGCCACTTACAATGTTGTCTTGTCCTGTTTTAATGAAAATATGAAACTTTATATATATGTTAGTGTTTATATATCAATTTAAGTGAAAAAAATGCAAAAAAAATGCAAAAAAAAAAATCTATATTTTTTTACTTTTTTGGGACATTTTTGGCACCGGTTTTGGAAAAAAACCGGTGCTAAAAGGTTTTTTTTTATTTTTTTTTTGCCACTTTTCGCACCGGTTCAAAGAAGGAACTGGTGCTAAAAGTTTTTTTTTTAATATTTTTGGGGACTTTTCGCACCGGTTTTGAGCCGGTGTGAAATGGGGGTTTTGAACGGTGCTGATTAGCAATTTTCGCCTAGTGTATGCCACCAGTAAGGGATTTTGAATTCACTATCGACCTAGTGCCTGATACTGGACCTATTTTTAAGGCTCCATATCGGATGGCTCCAGCTGAGATGAAAGAGTTGAAGACTCAGTTGGATAATTTGTTGGAGAAAGGTTACATTCGACCTAGTTCCTCACCTTAGGGAGCTCCAGTGTTGTTTGTAAAGAAAAAGGATGGAAGTGTGAGGTTATGTATTGATTATAGAGAGTTGAATAAGGTGACAGTGAAGAATAAGTATCCATTACCATGGATCGATGATTTGTTTGACCAGTTGAAAGGGGCTGGTATGTTTTCAAAGATAGACTTGAGATCGGGTTATCACCAGTTGAGAATTGCGGAGCAAGAAAATGCAAAGAGTGCTTTTAGGACCCGTTATGGTCATTATGAGTTCACAGTTATGTCATTTGGTTTTACCAATGCACCAGCATTGTTCATGGATTTGATGCATAGAATTTTCAGGCCATACTTGGATAAGTTTGTAGTGGTGTTCATTGATGATATTTTGATTTATTCAAAGGATTAAGAGGAGCACAAGGAGCATTTGAGGCAAGTGTTGTCGTGTTTGAGGGAGCACCATTTGTATGCAAAGCTGTCATAGTGTGAGTTCTGGTTGGGAAAAGTAGCAATTTTGGGCCATATGATTTCCAAGAAAGGAGTCTCAGTGGACCCAAGTAAGATTTGAGCTGTCAGTGATTGGCCAACCCCAAAGAATGTTTCGGATGTGAGAAGTTTCTTGGGTTTGGCAGGCTATTATAGAAGGTTTGTGAAGGATTTTTCAAGGATTGTGAAGCCCATGACAAGTTTGATGAAAAGGAAGCATAAGTTCTCATGGACTCAATAATGTGAAGAGGCGTTCAAGACCTTGAAAGAAAGGTTAACCACAACACCTATGCTGGCTTTGCTAGATGGAAGTGATCTATATGAAGTGTATAGTGATGCATTGAGGTTTGGACTGGGATGTGTTTTGATGCAAAGTCGAAGAGTTATTGCGTATGCTTCAAGGAAGTTGAAACCTCACAAATGGAATTATCCAACCCATGATTTGCAGTTAGCTGCAATAGTGTTTGCTTTGAAAATTTGGAGGCATTATTTACAAAAAGGGTGACTTGTAGAATTTTCATGGATCATAAGAGTTTGAAGTACATTTTAACCCAAAAGCATTTGAATGGAAGGCAGAGGAGATGGTTAAAGTTTCTAAGTGATTATACATTGGATATTCAATACCATGAAGGAAAGGCTAATGTGGTGGCAGATGCTTTGAGCAGGAAGTTTGAACATTCAATGAATGTGATGGTAGTGCCAGACCAGCTATGTGTGGAATTTCAAAAGTTGAATTCAGAAGTAATGTAACATGGAGAAGTAACTAGGATGTTGAATGCATTGGTGATTCAACCATTCATTTATGATGAGATACGGAAAAGTCAATTGGAAGATTAGAAGTTAAAGGCGATAAAATAGAAGATTGATGAAGGGCAGGTGTTGGATTGCACCATTGGTGATGAAGGGAGTATTCGTTTTAAGGGAAGATGGTGTGTACCCTAGAGTCGTGGAGATTTGAAGCAGAGATTGATGGAGGAAGCCCAAACTCTCCTTATTTAATGCATATTGGAGGGGATAAGTTCTATAAGGACATGAAGAAGACCTTTTGGTGGCCTAATATGAAAAGAGATGTAGCTGAATTTGTGGCCAAGTGTTTGACATGTCAGAAAGTGAAGATTGAGCATTGTAGGCCTCAAGGAAAGGTCCAATCCTTGGAGGTGCCCAAATGGAAGTGGGATTCGATTTCTATGGATTTTGTTGAAGGATTGCCTAAGACCAAGGCCGGGAATGACACTATTTGGGTAATAGTGGACAGGTTGACGAAGTCAGCAGCATTTATACCCATGAGAAGTACTTAAACTATGGATCAGTTGGGAAGAGCTTGTGTGAAGTTTTTGGTGAAGTACCATGGGGTACCCACAAATATCATTTCAAATAGAGAATCAAGATTCCTGTCTAACTTTTGGCAAAGTTTGCAAAAGGCGATGGGAACGAAGTTGTTAATGAGCACGCCATTTCATCCTACGACGGATGGTCAGACTAAAAGACTAATTTAGACATTAAAGGATATGTTGAGAGCTTGTGTTATGGAGTATCAAGGGTCTTAGGAAGACCACTTGGAATTGATAGTGTTTCTTACAACAACAGCTATCATGCAAGCATTGGAATGACACCGTTTGAAGCTTTGTATGGTCGAAAGTGTAGAAGCCTAGTTTATTGGAGTGATATAAGTGAGACAATGGTACTTGGGCTTGAGATGATTGAGGATATGGTGAAATAAGTAAAATTGATCCATGAAAAGATAAAGGCAGCCCAAGATCGACATAAAAGTTATGCTGATTTGAAAAGAAGGGAGGAGGAATATGAAGTGGGAAAGAATGTTTTGTTGAAAATTTCACCCATGAAAGGTGTAATGAGGTTTGGGAAGAAGGGAAAGCTGAACACAAAGTACATAGGGCCATAGAGATCATCCAGAAAGTGGGAAAAGTGGCATATAAATTGGATTTGCCTAATGAGTTGGAAAGGGTTCACAATGTGTTCCACATGAGTAAAATTCGAACGTATATTCCTGATGTGACACATGTGTTGCAACTGAAAACCATTGAGATGGGATGAGAATTTGACCTATGAGGAAAGACCAGTGAAGATTCTGGATTCTAAAGTGAAAGTACAAGGAACAAGGATGGTAGCATTGTGAAAGTGTTGTGGTCGAACTAGAAAACTAAGGAGGCTACATAGGAAGCTGAGGTTGATATGAGGAAACGTTACCCAGAGTTGTTTGCCGAAGGTTAGTGGTCAAGTTACGGGGGCGTAACTCCTTTTAAGGGGGGTAGAGGGTGATAGAGTTTCGCAAGTTTGCCTGTCGAGTCATTTTTGAGAGATTTTGAGTCTTTCTTGAGTTGGTTAGAATCTTGAGTCAAGTTAGGATGTGCATGAACCAATAATTTGAAATGATTTTTGTATCTCTTTTGGCTAAGTTTCGAGACAAACCTTCTGTTAAGGGGGGTAGACTGTAATACCTCGTATTTTTTATACGTATTTTCTAATTAATTTAATTAATTATTATTCTCTAAAAAGGGTATTTTAGTAAATTATTTTACTATTTGAATTTTGGAGCCAAAATGATATTTAAATTTTGGCGCCAAAATTTATTTAAAATTTAATCATTATTTTTGGATTTTGGATAAGATTTATTATCCATTTATTCTATTTTAAAAACCGGATTATTTATATATATTTCGGATATTTTAATTAAGCAAAAATTATATTTTATTATTTAATTAGGAGGTCCGAAAATTCCTAATGATTGGCTATGATTTTCGGATTTTCCTAGTGTGGAAAATCTGATTTTCTTAGTTAATTTATTTAGTGAATAATTGGTACTCTCTTAATTAATTATTTTATACAATATTTATTATTTACACAATTATTTTTAATCCCTTAAATCTAAAAAAATAATTCCCTAAATACTACATAAGTGGTCTGAAAATTTGAGCTATCGAAGCTCAAAAATTTCGCCCACCATGGTTGGATTTTGGGTGATTTATTTTGGTAAATTGTATTTTTAATTATCTCCCTTAAATTTATTATTTTTCCTTAATTCTTATTTCCCATCCACTAAATATTTGATCATCTTATTTCCCTACCTTATTTCATCCTTGATTATTCCCCAAGCAAACCCCTTTTGCCATATTATTTTTCATGACAACATACCTTCCTTAAATTAATTATTCTTAGTCACCTTAATCTTAAAATTTCCATAATCCTTTAGCTCTCTTCTCCAAGTAATTCCTTAATTCTTTTTACCATAATTCTTCCTACATTCTCCTACCATAATTCTTGCATGAGGTAGCCTATAAATACCCCTTGATTCATGGCTAAACACTCATACCAAAACCCTCTAATTTCTCTCTTAATTCTCTCTAATTCTCCTCTCTCTTTCTCTTGTTCTTGTGCCAACCACCACCACCAAACACCACCTGCCACCGTTGGCTACCACCAGCCACCACCTCCGACACCGATCTCCGGTAGCAGCCACCTGTCGGCGTGCTGCTGCCCTCCTTGCCCCCACCTTCTTCCTTTTTCCTTGGTTTTCTACCTCTTCTTCTTCTCTTCTTATTTAATTAAATATTATTATTATGGGGGATTTATAAAAATTATTATGATTAGTTTTAATTAAATAAAATCAGATTTTTATTCATGTTTATGAAAAATAAATTATAAGGTTCATGTACATATAGTTAGGGGTTTTTAATTTAATTGTTGTGATTATTTTGTCAACCTTATATTGATTAAGGTTATATTTATTTGTAGGGTGTGTTTAATCAAAGTTCTTGAAGTTTGTTTGTGTGTTGCTAGCAAGGATCAAAGGTACATTTAGGTGGCTGGATACCTTTAAAAGTGATTGGTTTTATTAACATATTTTCTTATGATTTTTAAGATGATTGAATTAAATTAAATTGAATTATGATTTATGAAATAAAAACATGTTTGATTAATTGGTTTTGACAAAGCAATTGAAGGATTGATTTTTATATCATGTTTTGAATGATAAATTATTTATCATGTTTAAAAAAGTTTTGACTTTTAAATCATGTTGAATTTAATAAATGGAGTTTTGAACTGTATTGAAATTGTTGAATCAAAAGGATTTATTGAATTATTTTTATTAAAGCTTTACAAGCATGTTGATAGTAATCCCACTATGCGGATTTGGTTGATAAGACTATGGAATTTGTATGACATAATCTTTCCTCAAGAATAGCCTTATACAGAAGGAGACTAGCTTGGAGGGTGTGCACACTTGGGTGAGGAATTGGATTTAAAAAGAGGAATTGGTTTTATTAATTATTTTATTGAAATATTGGATCATTGGAATTGGTTTTTGAATAATGAGTTTGGAATTATTGGAATTGATTTTAAAAGCAGGTTTGCAAATAAATTGAGTTTACTTATCTTGCACTTATCGTACTTGGCATATTTTGTTAATCCGTATTTCCTATTTGTTTTGGTTCGCCCTGTTTACCGTAATGGTAAGCAGTATTGACTATTTTCAGGTGGAGTCAATAATTGAGCATATGGGAGTCTTGGGATGTTCTTCACCTAGAATTAGGAATATTGGTCTTTGTTTTTGTTATGAGTATTCAAGACAATGGTTCTATTTATAGTTATTATTAATATAGAAAGTATTTGAGTTTCCGCTGCAAATTATTGGTTTTGGTTAGTGGTTTTGGTAGCCTTGCGTAACCATGCGGCGGTAATACGCTTAAGTGTACCTCTACGGTACAATTATATGTATTATACTGGTATTTCCGCAGAGGGAGATTTGGGGGTGTTACATGGTAAGATTTTCTCTAAGAAAGGTGAGTGACAAAAGAACTAGGGAAACAATCTCTCCAAGCTTGATTAGCAAAAAACCGATCAAGTCTTTCATGCAAATTTTCAATCCCTCCTCTATTATTGATCCATGTGAAGTCATGGCCAATATACCCCAAGTCATGAAACTGACAAGTGTTTACGACCCCTTTAAAATACCAGCAACTTTGTTTCGGAAAGGTCATCCACCTTGCTTCTCAAAAGACATCAACATAAGGTTGAAGTCACCTCCATATATCCACGGTTTCTCCTCCAAGTCTACAAGACTCTCCCACAACAGCCCACTTTTATATTTATTTTCATCCTTAGGGAACCCTTATATACCCGTAAACCTCCAATTATCGTGTGTCACCGAGTTCACCCACGCATTAATATGGTTTTGAGAGAACGAGCTCACTTGAACATTCATATTATTTCTCCAAAAAAGGGCCAGACCACCGTTCCTTCTCCTTCCTCCACCCTCACACTGTACAACAAAAGCACTACTGAAATTTATTTAATTTTTTATTTTCTCCATTTCATGTCTTTTTTACCTAGTCTTCGAAAGGAACACTAGTTGAGGATTTTTAAGAAACATGATGCATTTCAAGGCACTAATTGCAGAGGCACTCCCCAAACCTCTACATGCAATTCCAGGAAATGAAGTAACTCATTGATCACTGAAAGCCCTTTTAGTGGGGCTCGCCACTTGCTTTGTAGTAGTAAGCACCGCTCTTTTCTTGATGCTTCCCTCACCATCAATAACCATGAGGTTATCCTTACTCACACTAATCTCCTTGTCCCTCCTTTTTTTCCTCCTGTCAACCTAGCTTCACTATTCATACTATGATCCAACTCTCTCGAATTGCGCTTCCAGCTTTTCATAGATGTTCCTGTAACATTACTCACACCTTTGTCACAAGAAGGCTGCCAGACAAACTTTTTTCTCCTTCTCCACTACTAAAAACAAAGAGCTCACTCCTTGCCTTTTTAGAATCTTGCTTCCTTTCCACTGTCACACTTAGTTCAACCCTACTCAATTTCTTCACAACTTCAGTCACATGAGGGTTAAGGATGTGCTTTTCAAATTTTTGTTTGGGTTTAGTAACAAACAAGTTCTTTTCACAACTAGGGCTCTCTGAATTCCCCATATTCTCTCTAGAAGCCAAATTATACTTCCATGGCGACGCCTTTAGCCATGCACCATAAGAGACGTCTGGTTCATCAATCTCCCTGCATTCCTTACAATCCTTCACACCATGCCCTATTCTACCACGGAAGAAACAAATGAGCGGAGGCTTCTCATATTTCACTTCAAAACTTTCCTCCATTCCATCTCGTAGCTTCAATTTTACAGATTTTATAAGGGGTTTTCGCACATCCACGAGAACTCGAATCCGTATGAACTTATCGATTCCCACTTTTGTAGCACTATCTATCTTCACAAAAACACCTAGCTTATTGCCAATTTTTTCGACATTGACTAGGTTAAGTCTACCCTTAAGAGGAAAGGTATAACATCCACCTTAGAAAACAAATCTTATTTATAAATAAAAGATTAAGAAGATATAATGTATCCTTCCACTATATATATTGATAACATAAGCTTAAAAAAAAAAGAAAAAAAAATCAAATTCTTAACATAATTTGTGACACATATAGTGTTATGAACTACTCTACCATTATTATTACAACAAGTATTTTTTTATTTTATTTTATTTTTTTTGGTAGATTTTTGTATTTATTTATGTATGAAAAGCTTGTCAGGGAAGATATGAATTATTTCTAAGCCAGTTGATTATTGAGAAAAAAAAATATATTGCGTAAGAGAGAATGAATTACTAGTAGTGTATGAAAAAATATATTTACGAGTTAAATACGTAATTTTAAGATATTCACTTAGTTAACAAGAAAAAATGATATAAATTAAATTTGTTGGGGAAATAATATAAATATACATATATGTGTATTTTAAAATATCTATTTTAATTTGTCAATAATAGACTCTTTCATAAATAATTCATTTTACAAAGTAATAATAACTTATACAGATTAGCTTTTAATTAAATATAAAGTTAATTAAAGAATAGTTATTGAAAATTATGCATGGACCTTACCTAGTTCACTATATTTATAGTTTCTTATTACTTATTTTAGATCAGTTCATATAAAAAATATATAATTAATTAGCTTAGTTCTTTTTTTAAAAAATAAATTAATTAAGGAAATGACAAACTGTTATATATAATTAATTAAGTAAATACATACATACATACATACATAAATATATATATATATATATATATATATATATTACTATGTATAATCAACTAATTAATGCAATTATAATATACGAATAATTGTTCTTATAACATTCAAATAAATCTAGCCATAATCTGTTGACATGACTCCACAACCGGAATATAAATCTAATAGTCATCTCATGAACCATTTCTTCATCTACGATTGCTACTTGTGCATTATTGCTATAAAAAAAAGTGATTGTTAAGCATATATATTGTAAGCATTAAATATGATAATTTATCTCCCAAATACAAAAATGGTAAGTTTTAAATTGAACCATACTATTCAATTTATTAAGAATGTAAATTCACTAATAGCTAAACAGGAGCTACATTAATATTTTTTTTCTTACAAGATTTATTAATGTGAATCTAATCAATTAATATAGACCAGGGTGATGTTTTTTTGCCACTTACAACATATCACCATTACATGTTACTTGTATTTGTGCATATTTAAGTTACAACTGCCATTCATATACCTAAACGACAATATTTTTTATGTAATGTGTTATTTTGTAATAATTTAAATTAGTATTTATATATGTGATTTTTTCATGTAATTTGTTATTATTATTATTATTATTATTATTATTTCTACTAATATTGTCACCATATTATTATTTAATTGTGTATAGATATTAAAAACGTTTACAAAATTAACAAAAAAAAAATGTCTCCATATTTTTCTTTATTTTGCTAAACTTTTTTTTAAGTATAATTCAATAGTTTAATTTCTAGAGTACATGCTATTAGTATAGATAACTACACAACGATACAAATATTTATTAGAACTAGTTATTTTTAATTTTATTTTTTAAATTATATACCCATTAGGTAAGAGCTTGTGTTTCGAATTACAAATGTGCTGGCTGATTTGTTATCAATGACAATTAACAATGAAGAACATAAAATCCAGTAATTACTACAAAACAATGAAACTTCCTATGCACACATCACCTCTATGCGAGCAGGATTTCCTATGCCCTGTTCTATTTTAATGTCCTGCTCCGGAATTTGCGTTTGGCTACACATAAACAAGTTTCACGCGCACACAATATCTTTAACATTCAACGTCCTTTGCTTTTTAGCCTCGAACCTTTCTCCACACTCTTCAAACCCAATATTTTGTTTATTTATCAAAGCTCATTTATAAAAATCTCGTTTATATTATCATAACTCATCTCTAGCTCGAGATAGAATTAAACCGAATACTTGTGAAAGTAGGCCGAACAACGAAAAGCTTAAATGAGCCAAGCTCAAACAAGAAAATTTAAAGCTCGATTAACGATGAGCTTAAATTTAAAGCTTGGGCAGGCACTAATGTCGCAGCCACGTCCTTCTACAAACACATATGGGTTTTGCTCATGTTTCAGGCACACACCAACACTGCGGGCGCAGCCTCCTTGGGTGCTCGCGACCCTTAGCTTGCTACGAGCAACAAATAGCATCCCCAAAGCTCCTTTCACACCTCACAACACGCATAGTAGCAACAACTTTGCATGTTTGTAAGGCAGCTATAACAGCTCTGAGAACCTCCTTTTTGGCACCATTTACCTTCATCTAGCAGCCCCTAAGTGCATCCAAAAAAGCCTCAAAGAAAACAACAAGCAGAAGAAAATCGCAAGATTCACAATAACATCGCAGCAAAGCAATAGCGCGGCCAGCGTGCGGCCAACATGCACCTGGAAGTACCCAAACAACTTTAGGCGTGCTAGATGCTTTTACGGGCACATTGATTGGCTGCTTGTGGTTTTGGCCTAATTTTCTTCCATTTTCTTTTCTGAACAAAAATAGCTCTGTGCTCGTTTTGTAAAGAGACTCAAGCTCATTTTTCATCTTCTTTTCTTTTCATAGCCTAGTTTTAGAGAGGAAACACTTACCTTAGTTCTTTAGATGATTTTGTGATCAAGATTTCATCACTTTTGAAGATTAATCAAGCATGATTATGTAGACATCTACTTTTGGTCCTTTGTCCCGACTGAAGTGCTATGACGATAAATAATTCCATTTTTGTGCTAGATTGAAGTGAGGAATGCTTATGGACCATTGAAGGCTTAAACACATAAAACAGCTAGCTTGACCCAAAATGAAATGAATTAAAGCTTGTTAATACTAAGACCAATTAGAAATTAGGCCTAATCCCGAGATTAAACCTAATTTTGATGGATTTAGAGGCCCTTAGGTTAAAATCTAGGGCTGCCGCAGGAAAAACTGCGCGCAACTTAAGGAGTCGCGTTGGCCTGGCACGCGCAACTTACAAAGTTGCGCGTGACACCCAGTGCAACCTCCTGTGATGCGCTTACGGAAGATTAAGAATTTCATAAATATACTTGTAGGGAATATTTCAAACATCAACTTTGAGCCCCACTGTGATCATGCATTTAAGCATGGTGGCGTCCAAAGGGAAAGAAGCTAGAGCAAAAGAGTCGCCAACAGGTTTTAGGAACTTGTAAACCGTTCACGGGTGTGAAGGTTACACCCCATTCACGATCATGGAGATCGATAACTCCATAGTGGTCCGGAACCATGACGGGATATTCGGGGATGATGGTACGAATCCAACCTAAAAGAGATTGAACTCGCCCTAAATAGGCCTCTACTTAATTCTTATGATATTCACGTGCGCTTTCCGATCAACATACTTACAACAAGTTAGCCCTAAACCTACTTAATCTACGTTGGTTGATTATTAATACATAAATAAATCTATTATTGACGATCACTTGAATTAAAATCATATTAAGCCTAAAATCAAATTATTAATTATCTTATTAGACGTGATTTCAAGTACAAATCCCCTTAAAACCTGCAAATAGGGCGTGATCAAGCAATAACAATAAATATCACCATAATCAGGCAACATGATAATTATTAATTAACACAAAAAAACATCATCATCATAACAAAGCAATATCTCCAAATTAATATTAGCAAGATCCTAGGCATGATACTAAACGAATTAATAACAAACCCTAGCATGTCACTAAATAAAAATCAAAGCTTTAGCATAAACATGATACTAGAAGGCAACATGATATTAGAAATATTAAAATAACACCCTAACATGATACTATAAAGCATAAAATCATCCTAACATGACACTAGGAATTAAAATAATATTCTAAGCATGATTTATATATCAAAAGCAAGGAATACATATAGTAGATCTACTCACTTTGATGCCACGTATCTCTTTCTATCAAAACAATACACATGTTAGTAACTTCAAGAAAGATATAAATCAAATAATAATTGAAATAGAGATTAGGGACCAAACCCTCAGAACTATCAACCTTTCACGTCGAGGTTGAAGGCAACTACGAGAAGGGCTTAGAGTATTCAAGTCTCGCAAAGGTCGTATGGTGTATGATGTGTTTAGGCTAAGGCTAAGAAAGAGAGAGAGAATCTTATAGCTTAGAGAAGAATTAAGATGATTATTGTTGGTGAATAAAAACGAAGGAAAACAACCCTATTCATAGAGAAAAGCGAGCGAAAAGATCAGAAAAAGAGTCAGAATCTGACTCGGAGTAAAACCCCTTTCATCACGTAACGATGGATCCATCGCTGCGCGATATTTACATCGCTGCGCGATGCTTTCAGAAGATAAGATCCGTACGGAATCCGACTTCAAATCAAATTGGGTTAGTCGAATATCCGGACATATCCTTATTTTATCAAAATTATATCTATTAAAAACATGTATTTTATCCAATATAAAATTCTTAGTCTTTATCTTTTCAAGAAGAGGATAAATTAGAACCTTATAGAGAATTCTAGAACCTAATAATCAATCCTAAGGGTTTTGGGAATGATGTTGAAGGTTAATGGATCCTCCACATGGTCATTGGGTCGTAGGTAAGGGTCGGTTTGGACCCAGTTTAGTATTTTGGCCATAACTTCCTCGTCGTTATAAATCGGATTTGGGCTTATAATATATCGTTGGAAAGCTCTTTTCAAACCCCATCCAACTACTCAATCAGTGGACCCAGATTATGGACCAAAATAAACTGGTTTGGATGTTTTTATAAATTGGACACGAAAAGGATTATTTTAAAGACACGAAATAAATGATTTTGGGTTTAAAGGCACGAAATAAATGATTTTGGATTAAATCATTTCAAGAAAGGTTAGAGATAGTTAAGTCTAAAAGAAAATTCACGAGACTCTTCGACTCTTCACCTAACTTGATAATCAAAGACGTGAAAGGTACTCATCACTAGGTTTGGTTTTGGGGAGACACAATCAGGTGTCTACAATACTAAATCACACTTGCGCGCAACAGTCACGCGCAACCCATTCAGTTTCGCGCGCCACCTGCTGCGGTAGAATGTTTAAAACCCTAAACTCACCCATTCCCTATAAATAGAGGTTCAATACGAGCTTTGAACACATAGAAAATAACCCTAAAAGTCAGCAGAAACTTTGTGAACTTATGCACTAATCATCCCCCTTAACCTAAACACTCACCCTTTAATTATTGTTCTTACGGTGGAGGATCCCGAACAAGAAGGAGTCCATAAGTGTTCTAAACCAAGATCTAGCAAGGAAAAGTGGTAAATTCCCGAGCACTTAAATAAATTACCTTTCTTTCTTGTTTAAACCACTTTTAATTAATTAATTAATGTTATTTGACCACTTTAAATAAACTTTAATTAATTAATTCACATAGTATTCTTGTGTTAATCAAGACTAGAATTTGAATAATTAATTGATTTTTTTATCACCTAAGCCAAGGCGAATCTTGTTTATTTTTTTCTTTTCACGAATTTGAATTAAATAAGAATAACGACCTTAGTTGCAATGTAATCCTTACGTTATTAATGTGTGTAAAAAAAATTAACTAACTTAGTTTTAGGTATCGCGTTGCATATATTGTTTGGTGATGAAATAGTGAAAAAGGAAGAGCTAGTAGAGGCCGCGGTTAGGCTTGAAAAGTGATTCCTCCCAAATATAAAAGGAACGTTATTTTAGTACCCTCGCTCTAGAACTCATTTCTGGTACAAGTAGACCAATTTGGGCATGGGTAAACTTATGATTCATGCTAAATATCCCTTGAACTCTACTTGGAAGAAAGGCATGAACGAGGTTTATGAGTTTCCCTAAAACTCATTGGCGACTCCTTATTAGTTTCTTACAAAAAAAAAAAGCGTAATGATAAGATCAACTCTTAGTCAAGGTCCCCCAAACAGTGAGGATTTAAATCCTAACACACCTTAAAAAGTGTAAAGTCCTAGGCTTTTAAGGGGCCATGGGCATAGAGGAGAAGGATCCCCTACGATGGGCACACCCTCCTCACAGATTAGTGTAGACACCTAAAAATGTTTCCCCAAATCCAAACCCGATGGTAAACAACCTTTCATTACCATTATTGATCGGGTTGTGTCTTTAATCCGCGGAGTGCTTAAAACCATAGCCTTATCCATAACATTTTTTATTTAATTCACCTAAAACAACTCAATTTTAACCCAAACATTCATTCATACCCCAATTTGTAGCCCCACATCCACAAACCATAACCCATTTTTCTCTTTTCGTGACCACAATCCAAAATCGAGCAACACTGAATTTTTGTCCCCATCACTTTGATTCAAATATGATTTCGTTGAATAGGTATTGAAATAAGCTATCCAACGATATATCATAAGCCCAATTTTGATTTAAAACGAATAAGATATGAGCAAAACATTAAAATTCGATCAAAAATCGACACCTTTGCACTAAAATGGCCATATCTTAAATTATAAAAAAATATCTTGATGTATTTTTAATTGTATTAGATAGTATACTTAAAGATCTTTGCAATGATATATTAAATGCCTAATTCTAAGTTACGTATCAAAAGTTATGAAAGTTTTAAAAACGCATAAAATATGCCGAAAGTGCCGCGCCACGGTACACTATACCGCACGATGGTATAATGTACTGCACGAGGGTACACTGTACTGCACCATGGTACAAGTACTGTTACACGGTTCATTTATTCCTGGATTTTCTTTGAGACGCATAAACTATTTTTCTGCTAAATATAAAATTTATAACACGCTACGGTACAGTGTGTCATGTTGCAGTACATATTCTTTTTCAGCGGAGCTCTTTTTTATCATTTTGTACTTCATCCTTCATTTTTGCCTATAAATACGAGACTCATTTATTAGCTTTAGGGCAAGGCTGTTTGGACCCCTTCCCTCTTGTATCTCTCTCTCCCTAATACTTACGCATTGAACACGACCATTGTAACGTCACCATACTTGCCCTAATAAGCACTACAAGGAGTCCATACTATACCCGAAATTTTCTACTTAAACCAAGATGTGAAAGGTAGAACCAATTGAGGGTTTGGACTAAATCAACTTACTTTTATTATTGTTTTAATTTAATTTAGTTTCAATTTTAGTTATTATTTTCCTCGAAATTACTAACGTCTTTATTATTTTTTAGTTGCAAGCAAACGTAATCAAAGTAATACATCATGCTCTAATTATTTTTATTATATTGCTAACGATTTTCATTATGATTTTGATTTATTAAGCGTTATGTTTTATGGTTAAATTGCTTCCAATATTATTTTCTATTCTATTTTATTATTTTGATCACCCTTTTGCATGATTAATGGGAACGTGTGATTGAAAATCACGACTAATAAGATAATTTAATTTGGACAACCGGTTTAGGTATCTTTAATCATATTATTAACTAATTTGAATCACTAATATTTATAATGGTGTGTGCATTAATATTCAACCAATTTAGCCTAATCTAGTTTGGATCAAATTGAATCTTTATTTGTATGCCTTCAAGATTGCAGGAAATACTTTTCACTATAAGAATCAAGTAGAGGTCAATATGGGCGATGTTGACTTCCATGACTCAACTTCGTACCACCATCCCGATTCTTCATTTGTGGTTCGTTGTTGGGTTTCATGGTGTTCAACTCCACGTGGAAGGAAACCCGCCCAAAGATCCGTACATAAATTAAAGCAACTAAGCATGCATCAAACAATAATCACATAATTAACAAGAAGAGAGAGAAAGAATCCTCAACCTAGAAGCGTGCTTCGCTCAACCGATGAGCTCAGACTTGGATGCTTAAAGTTCCGCAAGCGCGCGAACCTCCAACAACTTAAACCCTCACTACTGAACCGAGCCGACCTCTATCCCGAAGCTTAGTCGGGGCTAGACCAAAAATAACTTAGAGTTTACGAACTAAGGTACTCTTGCTTTTGGAGATGCCTTTCTGTTCACCAACTCAAGTAAAAATCCCAATACCCCATGAAGGGTATTTATTGGGAAATAATCCTAAGAATTCCCATCATCTTTCAATGTGGGATAGTTGGTAAAATGCCCAAAGAAAGAATTAATTTAATTCTAAATTAAATTAAATTGGCACAAGTAATAATAAGCAAATGACAAGTGGCAATGCATGGGAGGGGTAATGTAAGGACCACAAGCCCTCCCCATGGAGAGCAAGCAAAAGCCAACTCACCTTGGTTAACAAGGGGATAACCGGCCTCAAGCCTTGGGCCCCAAGGCACGCGCAGCTGGCGGCCTTGTCCTTAGCGGGGCCTGCTAGCATGCCGTAAGCCCACACGAGCTAGCGGGCTGCTGCTAGGCCTACTCACGTGCTTGCGGGCTGGTGCTAGCGCTGCTAGCATCGGCCTGCTCGCATGCTTGTGGGCTGATGCTAGCGCTGCTAGCTCGCCTAACACGCATGCATGACCTCTTTTGCTGCTAGCTAGCTAGCTCGACAAGCATGCCTGGCCAGCGCCCATGCGTGGCTGTTGGGCCTGCTGCCGAGGCTAGTCCTCGGCTAGCAGCCATGCTGGCTAGAGCGGCCTAGTCCTCGGTTGGCTCGGCCAATCCGAGGCTAGATCCGATGACTTGTCATTTGACTTATTTTCTCGTCTCGTCGATTCTTTAACTCGACGTTTGACGCTCGGCTTCGACGCTCTAAGCTCGGAATCCGACGTCTTAGTTCGTAAAGTCTCTATCGACTTATTTATTCCTCTAGATTAATTCGCCGCTTCGGTTCGGTTACACGATTAGGTGTGACCCGAAGGGCTCAGTTAAGATTAAGCTGTAATATTAATTATACATTAATATTACTGATCGGAAGCGGCCTCCAACTATAGGCATTCTGATCACTTGACCTTACTGAATAATTAGCTTTCCTAATTGATTCAGAACCCTCTATCGGAATAATACACTTGTTCAAAGGACACCATTCCTTTCATTCGTAACTATATGGAGTTATAATCTCATGGGTTATGAATGGGGTGCCTTCACGGAATAAATCGTTGTTGCCTTTCGGTTTGTCCGTTTTTATTGGTGTCTTCAATGATCCATGAACGGTTTACATGTTCATTAAAAACTTGTTGGTGGATCCTTACTTTTTTGTCCCTAATCTTATAATGTCAAATCCCACTTCCTATGATTCCCAAGCATATTTACCACATGCTTAAGTAAGCACATTTCATTTATTTAATTGCTTCAGATTTCTCATTTTTGGTACTGTTAGTTTGTTGATTTTTCTTGTTGATTTGATAATCATGCTTAGTGTTATTAGATTCTTGATTAGTGTTATTAGATTCGTGATTAGTGCAATGCTTTCCATGAGTAGTGAGTAGAACCTTAACTAAGGGGCTGGTGATGGTCTAGCTTAGATCTTCAGCATATTAAGGGTTGGGTTAGAGTTTGTTTGTGATTATATGCTTTGCTTTTCATAATCTTCCAATTATTTCTTTTAAGTGGCCAATCAATTTTTGTAATCGGGTGAGTTAGCTTGTTCATGACGATAGTGTGATATCTAGAAAAACTCATTGAATGATTTGCTTTGTTTTTTACCTTGCTTGTTTCACGCTATATTATGACGATAGTGTAATCTTCAGTGAATGAGAAATCAAAAAAACCCTAATAGGTTGTTGGACTGTGCTTTTAGTCATTGATTATGAATTTTTGAGTTCAGATCTCATTCCCAATTCTTAAATCCTTGAGGTTGCTCGGGTGAATAGCTATTCAATCTTGATCCATTTCCCTAGTGCTTGTTTGATTTGATTTTCTCCTTTGTTATCCCTAATCATTGCTTAGTTGTTACTTTAATCAATCATCTATCTGAGCTAGCTTAATTGGTATAAGAGATTGGTAGTTTTTAATCATTCGTCGCAAATCAACCCTTGACTTATCACTAATAGACTTGTTTAGTAATTGTTTAAGTTAATAAATAGTGTTTGATTTGGGGTGAGTGGTAAAAAACTATTTTCCCATTATCAAATTGGCACCGTTGTCAAGGAACGGTTTCCATTACCGCTTCATTTTCTTATTCAGACTAGTTCACTTTTGTTTGATTTTGTTTTTCTTATTGTTGCTTGTCAGTGCTTACATTATGCTTAGCTTAGTTGTATTCATAAAGGCGCACTCGTTCAAGATCTTTGGTTCCCATTGATCCCGAGCTAGATCTTTATTTAAGTTTGTTATGGAGGGAAGCAAGAGCACGAAGTCAAAGCAACAAAGCAAATAATAGCCAAACTCTTTAGAAAAAAAAGGGATGAATAGACTCCAACTCCTTCATCATTTTAAAGTGTGGAATTGGGTAGTCCTACTTCTTTTTCAAGTTCGAAAACCAATCCTTTCT
This sequence comes from Chenopodium quinoa, assembly GCF_001683475.1. Lineage (NCBI taxonomy): Eukaryota > Viridiplantae > Streptophyta > Magnoliopsida > Caryophyllales > Amaranthaceae > Chenopodium > Chenopodium quinoa. Next base: position 331,473 of record NW_018743176.1, read on the forward strand.
CCGGTTTTGACTATGGAAAGGGTTAACCCTTAGCGCATAACTGCTATTTATTAGCAAACATATAGGATGAAAAAATGTACCACTAAATGCATAATAGGTAACAGGTGGTAGTTATTTTGGAGGAAAATATTCAACCTATAGGATGGTAAAAAGTACCACTACATGCATAATAGTATACAAAAAGTACTATTAAGACAACTTATACTTTAATAGTACATTATACATGCACAATGGTACATAATGTTACATTATAATGTACGCCACGGTAGAGTCAACTTTTTTCTAGAAGCTTGTCAAATTTACATTTATGCCCTCCTATATGCTTTGTAAATGCATAGTAGCTATGCGTTGAAATGCACTCCTAAGCTAATACACTTAAGGGAGTGCATATAGGCGCATAGGGCCTTTGTATTTTGCATACATATAGGAGGGCAATCGGGGATTCAGTGGTACATTTTCTCTCTTTTAGTGGTACAGTGGTACATTTTTGTGTACTATTATGCATATAGTGGTACTTTTTTTCATCATATTTTCTACCACCAATTTTCTCAGATTCCCATTATTTAAAAAAATGTCATCCTATTTGCGAGTGAAATATATAGGGCCTATGCTCCAATACTTATTCCACTCAAGGTGGGTTTGATTGTGCGGGTGAACTTTTAATAGAGGGATTACACTTACGGTTCTTGTTCTTAACTCCGTTCAACTTTACAAGAACGCTTCCAAGGTATAATCTTTAGTGTCGATTATGTGTTGTGATTAATCTTTTGAATTATACATGGATCTTGGCATAAGGTTTGTTTTCGCACTCATAATTAGATTATAGTAAAAACCGTACATCCCATACCCTCCAGACTTTTTTTTTTTTTTTTTTTTTTTTTTTTTTTTTTTTTTTAACAACAGCAAAACAGGCGAATAAAAACTATAAAACGTTAGAAAAATTAACTAATCCAGTCCTATAAGAGTTAGCTTTCCGATGAGCACCCTACACTTGCTCCCTTTGAACCTTGAGAATGTTGCAAACCTGTAGATGATTCCCCAATCTTTTTATCTTCATAAATGTCCAATGAAGGCTAACATCTCCTTAGTATGTCTGCCGCAAGATAGAATAAGGTTTTCAGAGTCCAAGAAGATTAGTAACTTTACATAATTCCTGTGTTTTCTCCATTTGATAGCTTCCAAAATAGCTAAAGCTTTCACATGTAAAGCCAAAGTCCCTACACCAAAATTACCCCAACCCTCCAACCCCATATCATCTCTAAAGGTAATCGTTCAACCTATACCAGATCTATCTCTCCTCTTATCCTATGACACATCAACTCGAAGTATGCAATCCTGTAATTCTGTCACTAATCTAAAAGGTTGTTTTAGCTTCCCTAAAAAAACTTGATTTAAACCAGGTGGAAAGGCTGACTGTGTTCCCATATTATCAGCATAAATCCTTAAAGTAGTTCCCAAATGTTGAAGATCTGGCTTATTGAATTCTTCCATGCATTGCAAAGCCCCAGCTATATTCAAATAAAGCTCTCTAAGGTACCCATTCGTGCCTTGGAACACACGTTGACACTGGTTTACCCATAAACCCCATAGAGTTGCAACAAAAGTACAAATAGTTGTACTATCAATTCCAACCTAACTATAATACCGCAGGATACATTTTTTAATCCACTCTTACTTCATTGTTCTTAGCATCATAAACTAAGGTCTCATAATTTTTGAAGGTTCCCTTTAGGGTTTCTCCCTTGGGAGAATTTTTCTAGTTCCCTATAGGGTTTCTCCTTTGGGAGGGTTTTTCTAGCATCCATTGCTTGATTTTATTAGTTTTTTTTTAAGTTTTCCGTCATTCTTCTCCTTTTCTCTCTTTCTCTTTCATCACTTTTCTTTTAATTGGTCTCAATTGTGAACCTTTGTAGGGGCTTTCACCGAGGTTTTACAGGTGGTTAGCTCCAAAATCTTTTAAATTGCTTTCAATATATAAATGGATCCCATCTTTAAGATGGTGGTTAATCGATTAGGCTTAATTTCATTTTTTGTTCGTATGCCGAAGATTGAAGATTTATAGTTTCATATTCTCCGGAAGTATCTAGAAGACTGTATGAGTATTTTCACTCAAACAACTATTCATCAACGGATCTCAAATCGAATTAGTGCTAACTCACAAATTGTATTGCTTTAAATGAAGTTTTTTTTATTAAGGTGATCGTTAATCAAATCTGCGATGTAACTAGTTTTAAGGTGATTTGTACTTGTCGTTTGACTATATTTTATTAATGAAAACCTTTTTCTTCTTGTAAAAAAAAAAAAAAAAAAAACAAAAAAAAAAAAACATCAGAATTGCTCTAGAAAAAGTAATAGAAAAGCTACTTATTCAATTATGGATAATGTAAGGACCTTAATCCAAACTAACCAACCTAAATATCGTCATACTTTAATTTTCACAGACTAAACAATAAACCAAACAATGAGATAATCAATTCCATGTTAACAATACAATACTATTATAAATGAAAAACTCATAATCTAACACAAATGAAAACAGGCATTAGTCCGATATTACCATCATTGGAAATTTGCAATTAATCAAGAAAATAACAATCAACTACATAACAACAATCCAAAACTATTAAAATCCATTTTAATTAGAATCCATTAGTTTTATTCAGTAATAAAAAAAACTAAAAAAAAAAAACTCATAAAAAATAGATGAAACGTGGCATTAGTCCAAATAATACATTTTATTTAGATATTAGACTACTTCCTGATTAGGGAATTTTTCCTACCAATCACCATCTGACAAGTGGACCAACCAGGTTCTGCCATGTGTCCGCTGCATGGGCCAATAGGAGCCTGCCACGTGTTAGGTGCTGATCAGTCCAACATGGACCAGTTACAACACAACACGTGTCCTCCCCATGCCAAATGGAAAAGCTAGCCACCAAGGCCCAAGGACTTGTGGAAGCCCAATTAGCCCTAGGTTGACCTAAACCTAGGACTGGCACGCATCCCAAGACTATAAATACAACTACTAATCCTCATTAAAGGGGATTATACCCATTAATTACTCTCACCTAGAGAAAACACTTTACCTTTTTCCGCATTAATTACTCCTTAAACAAGTACTAACTTGACCGTCGGAGGCGCAGCTCTTACCACCCGGAGTCTCCGTTGTTTTGCAGGTACAGGCACTCGGTTCTAGTCTCGGAGTTGTAACTCTCCCGCAGGACATCAGAAAACCCAGAAACTTTTTGGCGCCGTCTGTGGGGAGAGTACTTTCGAGATGGCATCTAAGTCTGTACCGAATCCAGAAGAGAGGCGTTTAGAGGACGACCCTCAAGTCTACTCAGACCACAATACTGAGAATGAGGTTAAGGTTGAAACACACACGGCCTCAGATGGGACCCTAAAGGCCCGACGCACCCGTCACACTGAAAGGAAAGAACGGGTAGATTACCAAGCTGGACCCAGCAATCCAGCCGGCTGAACGCCTAATCAGCAACAGGCGGCCGAAGGATCTGGTCCTATTACACGTAATGAACTAATGACCTTCATGAGGGGGTTCAAGGGGGAGATCCAGGAATTGATCAGTAAGAAAACGCCTGCTCCCTCTAAGGAGCAGTCGGCCAGAAAACCCTCTCATTCTAGAAGAAGGAAGCCTGTTCAGGGTCGAGAGGCGACCCCCCACCCTAACTCTGGGAAGTGGGAGCCGCCTGTGATCGACTTAACAAATTATCGTTTTCCCTCACTAGGGAAGAGGAAGCCCATTCGTCATGTAAAAGTGGATGGGTCAAAGAAAACATACTTAGATGCTCGGCTATTGCTAGAGCAGAAGAAGAATGACCGACTGTCAGAGTCGGCCTCCACTTCAGACTTCCAAGATAGTCTGCATAATACCTCTATGAGGTATAATCAATCTAATTATGAGATTCAGACAGGCAGTACCTCCCGTCGGTCTGGATTTCATAAAGAGAAAGCGGTACCAAACATGCCATACGTACCGCAACAACAATACTTCTTGCAGCCTCCTCTGTTTAGAGGACAGGCGGCAAAAAATGTCCAACCCTTGGACTGGCAACTACGGTTGCTAAGACTTGGAGAACTACCGGGCGCCTTCTCCAAGGAAATTACAGAGGCCGCCCAGCCGGCCAAAGTTAAGAATGTGCTAGTAGGCGCCTATGATGGCACTGCTAACCCTGAAGACCATTTGATGGCGTTCACCAACCTAATGTACCTCCAAGGGTTGGATTATCCCACTTGGTGCAAGTGTTTCCCAGCGACTCTAAAAGGAATCGCACAACAATGGTTCGGTAACCTGCCAACTGGTTGTGTGAATAATTTCAGGACGCTTGCCTACTTATTCACCTCCAACTTTTCTATTAACATCCCTGCAAAGAAGACGACCCTTGATTTAGGGACCATTCAACAAGATGAGAAGGACGAACTCCGTTCCTATATTAGGCGGTTTAACCCGATGAGGATTCAGATTCAAGGGCTGCCGGATGAGGTAGCTTATACAGATTTTTTCAGAGGACTTAAGGATGGGTCGACCTTCAAGTTCGACCTGGTCCGGAAACGAGTTGCGACTCTTCAAGAAGCTTTGATTGAAGCTGAAGCCTATATACAGGCAACTGATCTCTGTAACACTGGAAAGCAGTCGGATGGGCGGAGGTTTGACAAAAAAGAAAGCCGACCAAAGTAGTCGGCCAATAAAGATGAGAAAAAGAGGAAAGAAGTCTGGGCGGCCGACTTCTCTAAACAGCCGGCCTAGAAAAAGAAGAAAGAGTTCAAACCATACTCTCCGAAGTATGCGTTGAACAAGGATGGCCAAGCTATCCTTTAAGAAATCAAGAGTCAGATCTCAATTGAGAGGCCGACACCCATGAAGGGTTCTACAAGCAATCGGAACCATGATAAATTCTGTCATTATCATGAAGATGTTGGCCATGAAACCAACGAATGTATCAGCCTCATGCGCTACCTGGACCGCCTTGCTGAACAAGGCGACCTTGACTCCTATTTCAAGAAGTCCAAGGGGAACACTTCCTCAAAGAACAAGCAGTCGGCCAAAAAGAATCATCAGTCGGCCTACAGTTCTGATACTGATGACGTAGTCGTCTACACCATAACAGGCGGCTTCTCAGGAGGCGGCCCCACTATCAGGGGCAACAAAGACAATATTAGGCGGCTAGATGTTAATTCCATTCAACAAGAACGGACCGCGAACAGTTCGTTCCCAGAGATTGTCATCACAGAAGAAGATCTGGAAGGAGTTAAGGGGCCGCATGATGACCCCATTGTCATTGTGTGCAAGGTGGCCAACCAAAGAGTTGGCCGGATCCTCATAGATACCGGTAGCTGCTCTGATCTCATCAGTAGCAAGTTCTTGGCAAAGCTCAAGTACAAGACTGATTGCATACATCCGGTATCCCACCCTTTAGTAGGGTTTGGAGGAGGAGTCGTACACCCATTAGGGCGAGTGGATCTACCCGTCCGCCTGGGTGAGAAAGGGGAGGGCCGTCATATAGTGGTTCGGTGAGGAACTCTCGGCCTATAACATGATCCTGGGATGACCCACCCTAAATAACTCTAAAGCTGTCATTATCCCCTCTCTTATGCTGCTCAAATTTGAGAAGGATGATGGAACAGTTGGCTCCCTAAGGGGAGATTAGAAGATGGCTCGAGAGTGCTACCTCTCGGATATCAAACCCACTGTGGTTGCTGCTGGCCCAAGTGGTGAAAAAACTGACCTTGAACTTATTAAGGAGGATGCACCTGCTCAAAAAGCAGGCGGCAAGAAAAGAAAGGCTGCCCAATTGGGGTTGAGAGAAAAGAAAAAAGATAGCAATCACTGGTAGAGGAGCGGTAGGATGAATTCCGGCCTCAGCCGGCTGGTGAGCACACGGATGTCGTGCAGGATGACTCACGTCCTGACCGAACGGTTAAGGTTGGGACGACTGCTCTTGAAATTTTGGGTGAAGATCTTCACCTTCTTTTGAAGGAATTCAAAGACATCTTTGCATTCGAAGTTCATGAAATGCCAAGCATTAGTCCTGACCTAGCGGTACATAAATTGGCTGTGGATCCGAAAAAGAAGCCGGTCAGGCAAAAGAAGCGGAACCATGGTAAAGAAAAATGTTAGGCGGCAGTCGCCGAGGTTAAAAAGCTGCTTGATGCATGGTTCATTCGGCAATGTTATTTCCCTGACTGGGTTGCAAATGTGGTACTTGTAAAGAAGCCGAATGGTACCTGGCGAATGTGTGTGGATTACATTGACTTGAACAAAGCGTGTCCCAAGGACAACTATCCTCTGCCCAAAATTGATTGTCTGGTCGACTCAACAGCCGGCCATGCTTTAATGAGCTTTATGGACGCCTACTCTGGCTTCCATCAGATTCCTTGGTGGAAGAAAGATCAGGAGAAGACGGCCTTCGTCACTGATCAAGGGCTATATTATTATACGGTCATGCTGTTTGGTTTGAAAAATGCCCCGGCCACCTTCCAAAGATTGATAAACACGGTCTTTTTTTATCAAATTGGGAGGAATGTCGAGGCATACATAAATGATATGAATGTTAAGTCCAAGCTTCAGACAGACCATCTGGCGGACCTCCGAGAAACGTTCACCACACTCAAGCGGCACCATGTCATGCTCAATCCTAAGAAATGTGTTTTTGGGGTTAAGTATGGGAAGTTTCTCGGATTCCTCATCAATCAGAGAGGCATAGAGGCGAACCCTGAGAAAGTGCAAGCGGACATTGACATGCAGTCGCCTCGCACCGTCCGAGAGGTTCAGAAGTTAACAGGTTGTCAGGCGGCCTTGGGAAGATTTCTCAGCCGGTCAGGCGACAAGTGCCTTTACTTTTTTCAGGCAATAAAGAAGAAGGCAAGGTTTGAATGGGGGCCGGATGTTGAGGCGGCCTTCCAAAAACTGAAAGTTCACTTGCATTCCTTGCCAAGGTTGGTCAGTCCCTTGCCCAAAGAAGTGCTTTACATGTATCTGGCAGTGTCTAACCATGCTCTAACTGCCGTCCTCCTTGCTGAAAGAGACGGCTGCCAACTCCAGGTCTCCTTTGTCAGCCATGTGTTGAAAAATGCCGAGTTGAGGTATCCCTTAGTGGAGAAATTCGGTCTTGCTCTCTTCATGGCCGTTAGAAAGTTGAAGCCTTACTTCTTGGCGCATTTAGTCGTCGTGTACACAGATCAACCGGTCAAGCGGCCACTGACAACCATGGAGTCGTCAGGCCGAATGATCAAATGGGCAATAGAGATTCAGAGCCTGGAAATCATATTCAAGCCCAGGAAAGAAGTAAAGGGGCAAGCCTTTGTTGTCTTTATTGTAGAAATGACTCGGCCCTCAGATTCTCAAATTCCAGACCAAGTCTGGAAGGTCTATGTGGACGGGAGCTCCACCTCAAATGGTTGTGGAGCAGGCGTCATATGTCAGTCGCCAGAGGGCGACATGTATGAGTACGCTCTACGTTTGAAGTACCAAGCCTCGAACAATGAGGCAAAATATGAAGCTTTGTTGGCCGGTATCCGTATGTGCAAAGCGGCTGGGGCAAGAAAAATAGACGCCTGCTCTGACTTACAACTGATAGTGAGCTAGTATAATGGCGAGTACGAAGCAACCTATCCGGCCATGATCAAGTATTTGCAGGCGGTACGACAAGCAGTCGGATCCCTTGAAGAGTTTCATCTGACTCAAGTACCAAGATCTGAAAACAATCAGGCGGATGCTCTCTCAAAATTGGCCTCCTCGGCCTCCTGTGATACTCCAAGAACCGTCTTTTGGGAAGTTATGGAAAAGAGAAGTATTGAAGAAGATCCTATTAGGGTTCTATATCGAAGTTCCACCTGGATGGACCTAATCAGGGCATACCTAACAGGCGGCAGGGCTACTTCTGGCCTACTTTAGAAGCAGACGCAATGGAGATGGTGAAAAAATGTGACAAGTGTTAAAGGTTTGGCAAATTGATTCACCGTCCGGCTACTGATCTCACTGCCATTCATAGCCCACTGCCGTTTGCTAAGTGGGGCATGGATATGCTTGGTCTATATACGCCTGCTACAGGCGGCAGGAAGTACATACTTGTTGCAGTCGACTACTTTACTAAATGGGTAGAGGCAGACGCTGTCAAGGGAATCAAGACGAAGGATGTGATTTCATTCATCTAGAAAAATGTCATCACTCGGTTTGGGGTGCCCATGTCTATGGTTTTTGACAATGGTCCCCAATTTGAGACGCCTGTTCTCAAAAATTGGCTGGGAGACCAAGGCATCTCGCACTGCTTTGCATCAGTCGGCCGTCCTTAAGCAAATGGCCAAGTATAAGCTTTCAACAAAATCATCTCAGACGGCCTTAAGAAGAAGATTGAACGAGCAGGCGGCCTATGGGCAGATGAGCTACCACATGTTCTCTGGGCCATTAGGACGACTGAAAAAGGGTCGACTGGAGAAACTCCATTCCTCCTAGATTATGGTGCAGAAGCTGTTCTTCCAATTGAACACTATGAGCCGACTCTTTGACTAATGTTGTATGACGAAGAGACGAATTGGGAGTCCATACGTATGGCATTGGACTCACTTCCAGAGAGAAGGGGCAATGCAGCCTTGCGCTATGAAGTTTACCGCCCGAGAATGACAAGGTCATATAACAAAAGAGTGCATAGACGTCCACTCAAAGGGGGTGACTTTGTGCTATGAAAAATGGAAGCAGTCGGTAGGGCTAATGAGTCAGGCAAGTTAACTCTTAACTAGGAGGATCCTACCGAATTTATGAAGAGGTTAGAGACGGTACATACTGCGTGGAAACCTGACGGCCAACCATTGCCGCAAACTTGGAATGTGGATAATCTCAAAAAGTATTATTTTTGAATGATGTAAATAGCCGAGAGCTACTAATAAAAGTTTGCTGTTTCACTTCATCTATTTTGTACTGAAATGGCATGCCTACTGGCAAAACAGTCGGCTACTCTCCATACTTTTTAAATACGCATTCAATAAAGAGGGGCATGTCGCCTGTATCTATACAACCGGCTACTCTCCCATACTTAGTTCACCAAGAACTACCTAAGGCCTATGGCTGAAATAATCAAACCAGGCGCCCGACCAACTGATCCAACTTTTAAAAACTAATCCGACCTGTCCCAACATCATAGCAGGCGTCCGGCGGCATCCATTCGGATGAAATTCGTCGTAGAGAGCAGCTCCCTTTTGGGTGGAACATTGTTCTATAAACTAATTACACGGCACCTATACGACTGTCCACAAAGACAACCGCGTAGCCGTTTTTGAGACAAGGATAACTCTATCACTGATCCAATGAGTGTTAGCAGTTAACATCCGTGTCGGATAACCGACTTTATTACTTGGGATAAGTACAGCCGGTACCTCTTGAGTTAATAGCCAACAAACATTGGCGAATCAAGGGATCCAGCCGGCCTCTGCCGCCTGGTACCTCTACATCTGAAACAGAAGTGACGGCGACTAAGTAACACCAATGTTAACTTATAGTCACTCCCTCAAACTTGGTTCGAAATCTAAAAGGTTTTTGAATACACCGCCTGTTTCTTAAACAGGAGCATTCAAACCCCTATTCCTACTAGGTTATCGCATCTTGAGTAAATAACCAACAAAATTGGTGAATCAAGGGGAGCCGACCTACGCCGCTTGGTGCCTCTACTACTCAAGCATAAACGTGACGAGTAAGTAACCTCAAAGATTACCCATAATCACTCTCATACTTAGCCAGTATTCAAAAGGTATGATGAGTCCGCCTGCTAAAGGCGAACCAGAGCTCTCGTACCCCAACCCTGCTAAGATGATTTCTCTTCAAACCAAACATGTTTGAAAAGTTGGTTCACAGGTCGACTGCTTTTTGGCAAGCAAGGACTCAAGAACTTTTTCTATTTTTCCTTTCTCAAGTTAAGCAAACCTAACGTATTCACCAAAATATGTTGGGGTCCGACTGATCGCCTAACTTGGAACTAAGACAACCAGTCGTCCAGGGGCATAGGAAGCCTCCACATTGTACATGTTCGCAACTATAGGCCATACAAAACAGTCGGTATGACACGCAAGCGAATATCAAAGACGGTCAACACTTAGCAAAAATTCGAAAACAAAGCAAAATTTAAAATTCAAAAGACCAAGGACGACCAAAAAGATGGTCGCCGAATTCATATAAACAGCCGGCCATAAAAATTGGCAAAATATTCAAGACCCCGGCCCCCCTTCCAGGTAAAGAGATACAAAAACAAACGGCGCGCAGGCCGAAGAAAAGATTGAATATAAAAAGCTTTAAGGTTGTGGTAGAGTTTCGGTATTGAATGTCGCCTGATCAGTAAGGGATGCCTGGTTCTGAAAGGCATCCTTCTTACTTGTCTCGGCATCAGGGGCAGCTTCTTTAGATGCTTCCACCACAATCGGTAGCAGAGCCACGCCTTCCGCCTCCTCTTCTGAACTGGACTCAGCCGCCTAGTCTTCTTCAGCCGCCTGCTTCATGATTTGCTGGTTGTACTTTTCAATACAAGCAGCGAACTTCTTCTCCCAGGCGGCATAATGAGCTTTTGGGAAGAGAGTCGTCCAGGTCATTCCCATGATTTGAGCCGAGTCCTCCATCATGCCTTGGGCTAGCTCCATCTTCTCCTTTTCGGCCTTGGCCGAGAGCTCATTAGTGAGGCTCTTCTCCTACTGGACCAAGCGCTCTTTGACAGAAGCCAAGGACTTCTCCAAGGTCTCAAACTAAGTCGTCTTCTGCTTAAGTGGCCTCAGCTCATCTTTGAGGCTCTTGACCGTTGCCTCCATTTCGTCGTTCCACTTTTTTGCCGCCTACAACTCAGTATGAATAGTGGCAGTGGCCTGCGCCTGATAATAAAGAATATCAGTTCTCAAAAATTTATTTTGGGCAATTTGAAACATTGCCTTATCAACGTCAGAGGCGACCATAGCTTTAGCAGCCTTTACCTCTTTGTTTTTGGCGTTGATCGGCCTACGAAGGCCGTGTAGTCTTAACATGGTCTGAAAAAAGGAAAAACAGGCATCAGATTAAAGAAAAGCAGGCGGCATACAAAGTAATAAAGTGGAAAAGTATTCTAAGTCTACCTCAGATAGGAGACCCATGATGCCGTCTAGGTCTAGGGTGCCGACTCCCTTGACCATATCCCTCGCCTCTTAAGGGACGACCTTAATCATGGACTTGGCCATTTGGACCAAGTCCGGTTCTGAAGGGCCGCCTGCATCAAAAACAGAGAAAAACATCAGAAACATGAAAAGAGTGATAAAGAAAAAAGCAAGTCTAGCAGAGCAGGCTATACTTCTCGGCGGCCGTGTAAGAATAAGTGGTGGGTTCCCCACACTTTGTGGGGTGGCCGGCTACTTGTCAGCCGATTGTTTCCTGATAGATCCAGGCGTACTCCCACCAGTCAGCTTCTAAACCTTTGAGTCCGGTTGATGGGAGGATGAGGGTTTGGAAGTGCCTGTCTGTAAAAGAGACGAGAGGTCAATATTTATTAAGCAGCCTTTTAAAGACAAGTTCTAAGGATCGAAACTCACTGTGGGCATTTCCTTGGCAGGAGAATCAGAAGCGGTCTGCTGCTGTTGCATTATGGAGGCTCGCAGCATAGCGGCCGCCTTCTTGGAAGCAGAAATTTGGTCCAAAGCTTCAACTACAAATGAGAACCACAAAAGTTAGATAAATTTTCAAACAAGTCAAAGTGAAGGGTACATATTTTCAAGTGGCCGGCTACCTCTGGAGGACCGACTGCTAAGGCCACAAGCGGCAAGGAAAAACTTGTCATAGAGCCATTGAAACTCTGGGACGCAGTTTAGGGGCACCTGCTCTCGTACCCAAATAGTAGAGTTTGCCCTAATCTCTACCTTAAACAGCCCTCGGTCCAGGATCTCTTCCCTAGCCTTGAGGGGAACAAGCGGCATGCTTTGATCGCCTGCTAGAAGAGGCGGATCCTTGTTCCACCTGTTGTAGCGTTTGTTTAGCAGATGGCAGGGCTGGCAATGATGAGGAAGGTATTTCTCCAATCCTTCCATTTATTTTCCTTGCCCCTTGTCATCAAGTAGCCCTTGTGGCTCGTAATCTGGTACCAGACGGTGCCGCTTGCCTTAGGGGTCCGGCTGAGATAGTTCATATGGGTGAATGCCCCAAAATTCGGCTCCACCCCGTGCATTTCACATCCGGCTACGTAGTCAAGGATGTTGAACAAAGAATTAGGGGCTAACTGCCAAAGCCCCACCTCGTATCCATCGAGGATTTGCTGAACGGCCGGATGCAAGGGAAATCGCAATCTAGCTTTGATGGCCGCCTCGTAGCAGCCAAAGCAGGCATCCCCATAGCTGGTCCCTGCGGGCCAGACGACGGTATCCTCGCCATCTGGCACAAAAACTTGATAATCCGGATCCATCGTATGGTCCGAAAGAAAGGTGTCTATTCGCTCTTTCATGGCCTTGATCCGGCCCTTGGGTACGTGGCAGTAATAAGGTGTGTTCAACTCCCTATGAGAGGCGGATGGTTCCGACCAGCCTACCCCCTTTTCAGCCGCATGATAATCTCTCGCCTCATGCAAGCGATTATGCCTCTCCTCTAAGCTTATGGACAGACGACGTGATGAGCTAGAGCCAGACTCGCTATCAGAAGAGTCCGACTCCTCCCCATTTCCTGAAGGGGCCGACCCCTCTTCTTCTTTGAGGGTCGTCTGTTGACTGGCTAGGTCAACAGTAAAGTGAGAAGGAACTACCTTAGCACCCTCCTTAGAGCTCTCGGCTAAAGGGCCGCCTTGGGTCCCTACGGTATCAGGCGGTTGGTCCGATGTTTCACAAATCGGAACCCAGAAAGAGGAGCCGTCAGAGTTTTCTATTCTCTTGGTCTTTTTTGTTCTTGCCATACTGTCCTGCATAAATACAAAGACAGTTGGATTCCGGGACTTGCGCAAAGTTTGAAGTACCGCAGGGCAGTCGGCACCCCTAGTCCTAGACTCATCCGTCCCCGGTGACTGGCTGATTGTTAACCTAGGCCGTGCCGGATGTTTTTGAGGTCTTATTTTCAAAAAAGGAAAGAAAAAGTGCAAAAGCAAACAGAATAAAAGAACAGACGGTTACCTGAAACTTAAGTTCTAAAAAGCTTGATCGAAGTAGGCGTCTAGTAAAATAGTCGTCCTGGTAGGTAAAAAGTTGCAAAGTGTCAGAGCTCAAGTTCAGGGGTCCGAGAGTTCTCTTGGAAAAGTTCGCAAATGTGAACAAAAGACTTGGTCAACATGCCTTTATATAGGGAAAAAGAGAATGCGAAGAGTCGCCTTCAAATTCAAAAAATGAGCGGGAAAAATGCTCGGCCCGTCGTAGGGCGACACCTGTAGCAGGCCGCCGCCTGTTGCAGGCCGACACCTGTCACAGGTGACATGTGAACAGTCACGTGCCACCAGTGAGGGGAAAATGATAAGGGAATTTTTCCCTACCAATCACCATGTGACAAGTGGACCAACCAGGTTATGCCATGTGTCCGCTGCATGGGCCAATAGGAGCCTGCCACGTGTTAGGTGCTGATCAGTCCAACATGGACCAGTTACGACACGACACGTGTCCTCCCCATGCCAAATGGAAAAGCTGGCCACCAAGGCCCAAGGACTTGTGGAAGCCCAATCTACCCTAGGTTGACCTAAACCTAGGACTGGCACGCATCCCAAGACTATAAATACAATTACTAATCCCCATTAAAGGGGATTACGCCCATTAATTACTCTCACCTAGAAAAAACACTTTACCTTTTTCCGCATTAATTACTCCTTAGACAAGTACTAACTTGATCGTCGGAGGCGGAGCTCCTACCACTCGGAGTCTCCGTTGTTTTGCAGGTACAGGCGCCCGGTTCCAGTCTTGGAGTTGTAACTCTCTCGCAGGACATCACTAAACCCAGAAACATTTTGGCGCCGTCTGTGGGGAGAGTACTTTCGAGATGGCATCTAAATCTGTACCGAATCCAGAAGAGAGGCGTCCAGAGGACGACCCTCAAGTCTACTCAGACCACAATACTGAAAATGAGGTTAAGGTTGAAACACACACGGCCTAAGACAGGACCCTAAAGGCCCGACGCACCCGTCACACCGAAAGGAAAGAACGGGTAGATTACCAAGCTGGACCCAGCAATCCAGCCGGCTCAACGCCTGATCAGCAACAGGCGGCCGAAGGATCTGGTCCTATTACACGTAATGAACTAATGACCTTCATGAGGGGGTTCAAGGGGGAGATCCAGGAATTGATCAGTAAGAAAACGCCTGCTCCCTCTAAGGAGCAGTCGGCCAGAAAACCCTCTCATTCTAGAAGAAGGAAGCCTGTTCAGGGTCGAGAGGCGACCCCCCACCCTAACTCTGGGAAGTGGGAGCCGCCTGTGATCGACTTAACAAATTATCGTTTTCCCTCACTAGGGAAGAGGAAGCCCATTCGTCATGTAAAAGTGGATGGTTCTAAGAAAACATACTTAGATGCTCGGCTATTGCTAGAGCAGAAGAAGAATGACCGACTGTCAGAGTCGGCCTCCACTTCAGACTTCCAAGATAGTCTGCATAATACCTCTACGAGGTATACTCAATCAAATTATGAGAGTCAGACAGGCGGTACCTCCCGTCGGTTTGGATTTCATAAAGAGCAGGCGGTAACAAACATGCCATACGTACCGCAACAACAATACTTCTTGCAGCCTCCTCTATTTAGAGGACAGGCGGTAAAAACTGTCCAACCCTTGGACTGGCAACTACGGTTGCTAAGACTTGGAGAACTGTCGGCCGCCTTCTCTAAGGAAATTATAGAGGCCGCCCAGCCGGCCAAAGTTAAGAATGTGCTAGATGGCACTACTAACCCTGAATACCATTTGATGGCGTTCACCAACCTAATGTACCTCCAAGGGTTGGATTATCCCACTTGGTGCAAGTGTTTCCCAGCAACTCTAAAAGGAATCGCACAACAATGGTTCGGTAACCTGCCAACTGGTTGTGTGAATAATTTCAGGACGCTTGCCTACTTATTCACCTCCAACTTTTCTATTAACATCCCTGCAAAGAAGACGACCCTTGATTAGGGACCATTCAACAAGATGAGAAGGACAAACTCCGTTCCTATATTAGGAGGTTCAACCCGATGAGGATTCAGATTCAAGGGCTGCTGGATGAGGTAGCCTATACTGATTTTTTCAGAGGTCTTAAGGATGGGTCGACCTTCAAGTTTGACCTAGTCCGGAAACGAGTTGCGACTCTTCAAGAAGCTTTGATTGAAGCTGAAGCGTATGTACGGGAAATTGATCTCTGTAACACTGGAAAGCAGTCGGATGGATGTAGGTATGAAAAAAAAGAAAGCCGACCAAAGCAGTCGGCCAATAAAGATGAGAAAAAGAGGAAAGAAGTCTGGGCGGCCGACTCCTCTAAACAGCTGGCCTAGAAAAAGAAGAAAGAGTTCAAACCATACTCTCCGAAGTATGCGTTGAACAAGTATGGCCAAGCTATCTTCAAAGAAATCAAGAGTCGGATCTCAATTGAGAAGCCGGCTCCCATGAAGGGTTCTGCAAGCAATCGGAACCAGGATAAATTCTGTCATTATCATGAAGATGTTGGTCATGAAACCAACGAATGTATCAGCCTCAAGCGCTACATGGACCGCCTGGCTGAACAAGGCGACCTTGGCTCCTATGTCAAGAAGTCCAAGGGGAACAAGCACTCGGCCAAAAAGAATCATCAGTCGACCGACAGTTTTGATACTGATGACGCAGTCATCTACACCATAGCAGGCGACTTCTCAAGAAGCGGCCCCACTATCAGGGGCAACAATGACATTATCAGGCGGCTAGATGTTAATTCCGTTCACCAAGAACAGACCGCCAACAGTTCGTTCCCAGAGATTGTCATCACAGAAGAAGATCTGGAAGGAGTTAAGGGGCCGCATGATGACCTCATTGTCATTGAGTGCAAAGTGGCCAACCAAAGAGTTGGCCGGATCCTCATAGATACCGGTAGCTCCTCTGATCTCATCAGTAGCAAGGGCTTGGCAAAACTCAAGTACAAGACTGATTGCATACATCCGGTATCCCACCCTTTAGTAGGGTTTGGAGGAGGAGTCGTACACCCAGTAGGGCGAGTGGATCTACCCGTCCGCCTGGGTGAGAAAAAGGAGGGCCGTCATATGGTGGTTCGGTTCTTAGTGGTTGAGGAACTCTCGGCCTATAACATAATCCTGGGATGACCCACCCTGAAAAACTCTAAAGCTGTCATATTCCCCACTCTTATGCTGCTCAAATTTGAGAAGGATGATGGAACAGTCGGCTCCCTAAGGGGAGATTAGAAGATGGCTCGAGAGTGCTACCTCTCGGATATCAAACCCACTGTGGTGGCTGCTGGCCCAAGTGGTGAAAAAACTGACCTTGAACTTATTAAGGAGGATGCACCTGCTCAAAAAGCAGGCGGCAAGAAAAGAAAGGCTGCCCAATTGGGGGCCGAGAGAAAAGAAAAAAGATAGCAATCACTGGTAGAGGAGCGGTCGGATGAATTCCGCCCTCAGCCGGCTAGTGAGCACACGGATGTCGTGCTGGATGACTCACGTCCTGACCGAACGGTTAAGGTTGGGACGACTGCTCTTGAAATTTTGGGTGAAGATTTTCACCTTCTTTTGAAGGAATTCAAAGACATCTTTCCATTCTAAGTTCATGAAATGCCAGGCATCAGTCCTGACCTGGCGATACATAAATTGGCTGTGGATCCGAAAAAGAAGCCGGTCAGGCAAAAGAAGCAGAACCATGGTGAAGAAAAAAGTCAGGCGGCAGCCGCCGAGGTTTAAAAGCTGCTTGATGCAGGGTTCATTCGGCAATGTTATTTCCCTGACTGGGTTGCAAATGTGGTACTTGTAAAGAAGCCGAATGATACCTGGCGAATGTGTGTGGATTACACTGACTTGAACAAAGCGTGTCCCAAGGACAGCTATCCTATTCCTAAAATTGATTGTCTGGTCGACTCAACAGCCGACCATGCTTTAATGAGCTTTATGGACGCCTACTCTGGCTTCCATCAGATTCCTTTGTGGAAGAAAGATCAGGAGAAGACGGCCTTCGTCACTGATTAAGGGCTATATTATTATACGGTTATGCCGTTTAGTTTGAAAAATGCCCCGACCACCTTCCAAAGAATGATAAACACGGTCTTCTTTTTATCAAATTGGGAGGAATATCGAGGCATACATAGATGATATGAATGTTAAGTCCAAGCTTTAGACAGACCATCTGGCGGACCTCCGAGAAACGTTCACCACACTCAAGCGGCACCATGTCATGCTCAATCCCAAGAAATGTGTTTTTGGTGTTGAGTCTGGGAAGTTTCTCGGATTCCTCATCAATCAGAGAGGCATAGAGGCGAACCCTGAGAAAGTGCAGGCGGTCATTGACATGCAGTCGCCTCGCACCGTCCGAGAGGTTCAGAAGTTAACAGGTTGTCTGGCGGCCTTGGGAAGATTTCTCAGCCGGTCAGGCGACAAATGCCTTTACTTTGTTCAGGCAATAAAGAAGAAGGCAAGGTTTGAATGGGGGCCTTCCAAAAACTGAAAGTTCACTTACATTCCTTGCTAAGGCTGGTCAGTCCCTTGCCCAAAGAAGTGCTTTACATGTATCTTGCAGTGTCTAACCATGCTCTAAGTGTCGTCCTCCTTGCTGAAAGAGACGGCGGCCAGCTCCTGGTCTCCTTTGTCAGCAATGTGTTGAAAAATGCCGAGTTGAGGTATCCCTTAGTGGAGAAAGTCGGTCTTGCTCTCTTCATGGCCGTTAGAAAATTGAAGCCTTACTTCTTGGCGAATTCAGTCGTCGTGTACACAGATCAACCGATCAAGAGGCCACTGACAACCATGGAATCGTCAGGCCGAATAATCAAATAGGCAATAGAGATTCAGAGCCTGGAAATCACATTCGAGCCCAGGAAAGCAGTAAAGGGGCAAGCCTATGCTGTCTTTATTGTAGAAATGACTCGGCCCTCTGATTCTCAAATTCCTGACCAAGTCTGGAAGGTCTATGTGGACGGGAGCTCCACCTTAAATGGTTGTGGAGCAGGCGTCATATGTCAGTCGCCAGAGGGCGACATGTATGAGTACGCTCTACGTTTGAAGTACCAAGCCTCGAACAATGAGGCAAAATATGAAGCTTTGTTGGCCGGTATCCGTATGTGCAAAGCGGCTGGGGCAAGAAAAATAGACGCCTGCTCTGACTCACAACTGATAGTGAGCCAGTATAATGGCGAGTACGAAGCAACCCATCCGGCCATGATCAAGTATTTGCAGGCGGTACGACAAGCAGTCGGATCCCTTGAATAGTTTCATCTGACTCAAGTACCAAGATCTGAAAACAATCAGGCGGATGCTCTCTCAAAATTGGCCTCCTCGGCCTCCTGTGATACTTCAAGAACCGTCTTTTGGGAAGTTATGGAAAAGAGAAGTATTGAAGAAGATCCTATTGGGGTTCTAGATCAAAGTTCCACTTGGATGGACCCAATCAGAGCATACCTAACAGGCGGCAGGTCGCTTGCTCAACGAGCAAGGCGGCAGGGCTACTTCTGGCCTACTTTAGAAGCAGACGCAATGGAGATGGTGAAAAAATGTGACAAGTGTCAAAGGTTTGGCAAATTAATTCACCGTCCGACTACTGATCTCACTGCCATCCATATCCCACTACCGTTTGCTAAGTGGGGCATGGATATCCTTGGTCCATATACGCCTGCTACAGGCGGCAGGAAGTACATACTTGTTGCAGTCGACTACTTTACTAAATGGGTAGAGGCAGACGCTGTTAAGGGAATCAAGACGAAGGATGTGATTTCATTCATCTAGAAAAATGTCATCACTCGGTTTGGGGTGCCCATGTCTATGGTTTTTGACAATGGTCCCCAATTTGAGACGCCTGTTCTCAAAAATTGCCTGGGAGACCAAGGCATCTCGCACTGCTTTGCATCAGTCGGTCGTCCTTAAGCAAACGGCCAAGTAGAAGCTTTCATCAAAATCATCTCAGACGGCCATAAGAAGAAGACTGAACGAGCAGGCGGCCTATGGGCAGATGAGCTACCACATATTCTCTGGGCCATTAGAACGACTGAAAAAGGTTCGATTGGAGAAACCTAGCTTATGGTGCAGAAGTTGTTCTTCCAATTGAACACTATGAGCCCACTCTTCGAGTAATGCTGTATGACGAAGAGACGAATTGGGAGTCCATGCGTCTGGCATTGGACTCACACCCTGAGAGAAGGGGCAATGCAGCCCTACGCTATGAAGTTTATCGCCCGAGAATGACAAGGTCATATAACAAAAGAGTGCATAGGCGTCCACTCAAAGTGGGTGACTTTGTGCTAAGAAAAATGGAAGCAGTCGGTAGGGCTAATGAGTCAGGCAAGTTAACTCCCAACTGGGAAGGACCCTACCAAATTTATGAAGAGGTTCGAGACGGTACATACTGCCTGGAAACACCAGACAGCCAACCATTGCCTCGAACCTGGAATGTGGATAATCTAAAAAATTATTATTTTTGAATGATGTAAATAGCCGAGAGCTACTAATAAAAGTTTGCTATTTCACTTCATCTATTTTGTACTGAGAGGGGCATGCCTACTGGTAAAACAGTCGGCTACTCTCCATACTTTTTAAATACGCATTCAATAAAGAGGGGCATGCCGCCTGTATCAATACAACCGGCTACTCTCCCATACTTAGTTCACCAAGAACTACGTAAGGCCTATGGTCGAAATAATCAGACCAGGCGCCCGGCCAACTTATCCAACTTTTAAAAACTAATCCGACCTGTCCCAACATCATAGCAGGCGTCCGGCGGCATCCATTCAGATGAAATTCGTCGCCGAGAGCAGCTACATTTTGGGTGGAACATTGTTCTATAAACTAATTACATTGCACCTATACGACTGTCCACAAAGACAACCGCGTAGCCGTTTTTGAGACAAGGATAACTCTATCACTGATCCAATGAGGGTTAGCAGTTAACATCTGCGTCGGAAAACTGACTATATTACTTGGGATAAGTACAGCCGGTACCTCTTGAGTTAATAGCCAACAAACATTGGCGAATCAAGGGATCCAGCCGGCCTCCGCCGCCCAGTACCTCTACTACTGAAACAAAAGTGACGGCGACTAAGTAACACCAATGTTAACTTATAATCACTCCCTCAAACTTGGTTCGAAATCTAAAAGGTTTTTTAATAGACCGCTTGTTTCTTAAACAGGAGCATTCAAACCCCTATTCCTACTAGGTTATCGCATCTTGAGTAAATAACCAACAAAATTGGTGAATCAAGGGGACTAGCCGGCCTACGCCGCTTGGTGCCTCTACTACTCAAGCATAAACGTGACGAGTAAGTAACCTCAAAGATTACCCATAATCACTCTCATACTTATCCAGGATTCAAAAGGTATGACAAGTCCGCCTGCCTAAAGGCGAACCAGAGCTCTCGTACCCCAACCCTGCTAAGATGATTTCTCTTCAAACCAAACATGTTTGAAAAGTTGGTTCACAGGTCGACTGCTTTTTGGCAAGCAAGGACTCAAGAACTTTTTCTATTTTTCCTTTCTTAAGTTAAGCAAACCTAACGTATTCACCAAAATATGTTGGGGTCCGACTGATCGCCTAACCTGGAACTAAGACAACCAGTCGTCCAGGGGCATAGGCAGCCCCCACATTGTACCTGTTTGCAACTATCGTCCATATAAAACAGTCGGTATGACACGTAAGCGGATATCAAAGATCGTCGACACTTAGCAAAAATTCGACAAAATGGCACGCATTCATATAAACAGCTGGCCATAAAGATCGGCAAAATATTGAAGACCCCGGCCCCCCTTCCAGGTAAAGAGATACAAAAACAAATGGCACGCAGGCCGAAGAAAAGATTGAATATAAAAAGCTTTAAGGTTGTGGTAGAGTTTCGGTATTAACTGCCGCCTGATCAGTAAGGGACGCCTGGTTCTGAGAGGCATCCTTCTTACTTGTCTCGGCATCAGGGGTAGCTTCTTTAGATGCTTCCACCACAATCGGCAGCAGAGCCACGTCTTTCGCCTCCTCTTCCGAGCTGGACTCGACCGCCTAGTCTTCTTCAGCCGCCTGCTTCATGATTTCCTGGTTGTACTTTTCAGTACAAGCAGCGAACTTCTTCTCCCAGGCGGCATAATGAGCTTTTGGGAAGAGATTCGTCTAGGACATTCTCATGATTTGAGCCGAGTCCTCCATCATGGCTTGGGCTAGCTCCATCTTCTCCTTTTCGACCTTGGCCGAGAGCTCACCAGTGAGGCTCTTCTCCTGCTGGACCAGGCGCTCTTTGACAGAAGCCAAGGACTTCTCCAAGGTCTCCAACTGAGTCATCTTCTGCCTAAGCGACCTCAGCTCATCTTTGAGGCTCTTGCCCGTCGCCTCCAGTTCGTCGTTCCTCTTTTTGGCCGCCTCCAACTCATTAGGAATAGTGGCAGTGGCCTGCGCCTGATAATAAAGAATATCAGTTCTCAAAAATTCATTTGGTCAATTTGAAACATTTCCTTATCAACGTCAGAGGCGGCCATAGCTTTAGCAGCCTTTACCTCTTTATTTTTGGCGTTGATCGGCCTACGAAGGCCGTGTACTCTCAACATGGTCTGAAAAAAGGAAAAACAGGCATCAGATTAAAGAAAAGCAGGCGGCTTACAATGTAATAAAGTGGAAAAGTATTCTAAGTCTACCTCAGATAGAAGACCCATGATGCCGTCTAGGTCAAGGGGGCCGACTCCCTTGACCGTATCCCCCTCCTCTTAAGGGACGACCTTAATCATGGACTTGGCCATTTGGACCAAGTCCGGTTCTAAAGGGCTGCCTGCATCAAAAACAGAGAAAAACATCAGAAACATGAAGAGAGTGATAAAGAAAAAAGCAAGTCTAGCAGAGCAGGCTATACTTCTCGGCGACCGTGTAAGAACAAGTGGTGGGTTACCCACACTTTGTGGGGTGGCCGACTACTTGTCAGCCGATTGTTTCCTGATAGATACAGGCATATTCCCACCAGTCAGCTTCCAAACCTTTGATTCCGGTTGATGGGAGGATGAGGGTTTGGAAGTGCCAGTCTGTAAAAGAGACGAGAGGTCAATATTTATTAAGCAGCCTTTCAAAGACAAGTTCTAAGGATCGAAACTTACTGTGGGCGTTTCCTTGGCAGGAGAATCAGAAGCGATCCGCTGCTGTTGCATTATGGAGGCTCGCAGCATAGCGGCCGCCTTCTTGGAAGCAGAAATTTGGTCCATAGCTTCAACTACAAATGAGAACCACAAAAGTTAGATAAATTTTCAAACAAGTCAAAGTGAAAGGTACATATTTTCAAGTGGCCGGCTACCTCTGGAGGACCGACTGCTAAGGCCACAAGCGGCCAGGAAAAACTCGTCATAGAGCCATTGAAACTCTTGGACGCAGTTTAGGGGCACCTGCTCTCGTACCCCAGTAGTAGAGTTTTCCCTAATCTCTACCTTAAACAGCCCTCGGTCCAGGATCTCTTCCCTATCCTTGAGGGGAACAAGCGGCATGCTTTGACCGCCTGCTAGAAAAGGCGGATCCTTGTTCCACCTGTTGTTGTAGGGTTTCGTAGTGACCCGACACTACGCGGAAGGAAACCCACCAAGACCCGCCCCTTAATTAAAGCAATTAAACAAGCATAATAAACTTAATCAAACAAGATTAAGGACAAGAATTATACCTTTGATGCGTGCTACGCTCTCAAAGAGCTCTTACTTCAAAATCTCGAAAAGACGAGATCTCCGACGGATCGTACCCTCGACCCGACCCGAGCGTCCTAAGTCTTGAAGGTTACTCAAGACCCGGACAAAAATAACTATGAGTTTTACGAATCAAAGGTTTACTCTTTTCTAGAGTTGCCTTTTTAATTCCACTCAAGGTTTTTTTTTAATTCCCAATACCAAGCTTGGTATTTATAGGGAAATGATCCCTTGATTCTCATTCCCCAACCAATGTGGGAGAATGTTTTGTTTGTCAATTAATTTATTTCTGAAATAAATCAATAAACAAATGCAATCACAATTCGACAAGTGTCAAGGAGGGAGAGAGTGTTAGGTGAGGACCATGGAGAGCTGGGGGGACCAATGCCTTGCTCCCCAAGGCTTTCCCAAAGCCTTGGTCCCCACTCTCTTCATAAACCGCCTCACCTTAGCCTGTTGCCCAGCTGCCAGCTAACGTGCCAGCTGGTTGTGCCAACTAGCCGAGCATGCTAGCACAAGCCGAGCAGCATCGCTGATGCTCGCCGGTGCGTGCTGGCGCTGGTGCTAGCTGGTGCGTGCTGGCGCTGGCGCTGGCGCTGGTGCGTGATGGCGCTGCTGCCAGCATCCCTTGCATCGTCGCTGCTCGCATGGCCCCAACATGCGTGCTGCTAGCGAGCCACGCATGCTGGCCTCTTGCCACGCACCTCACTCCCACACCATGCGCACCACGCATCTCTCTCGCACACAGTGCCTAGCATGCGTGCTGCTAGCAAGCCACGCATGCTTGGCTTGACGTTGCTTGCTAGCCTGCCAGCCCCTCGCACACACTCTCGCACAGCCACACGCATCAGCTTGGCACTGTGCATCATGCGTGTGCATGCCTCGCCAAGGCACGACGCTGCGTGTGTCCTTGCCATGCGCCCAGCACTATGCTAGGGCTGCTATGGCACCAGGCCATCCTAGGGCACGCATGGTGCGCCTAGTGATGCTGCCTGGGCTGCGATGGCGCCTAGCCATACTAGGCCACGCATGGTGCGCCTAGTGATGTGCATAGACCTACGATGGGCTTGCTGGCTTGCGATGGCGCCTAGCATCATGCTAGGGCTGCGACAGCGCTTGGGCATGATGCTAGGGTTGTGCTGGCGCGCCTGGTGCTAGCGATAGCCAGCCATGGTGCCTAGCCATCATGCTAGGGCTGCCATGGCGCGCCTAGTGACTATGATGAGCTAGCCTAGCCTAGCTATGGCTACGCTCATACTTGTAAATTGTGATTTTGCGACGCTCGGTCTCGACGCCCTAGGCTCGATTTCCGACGTCTGTATTCGTAAAACTCTGTCGACTTATTAAATCCATTCGGATTAATTCGACGTCTCGGATCGGAGATTCGATTGGGTTCGACCCGAAGGGTTCAGTTAAGATTAAGTTGTAATATCAATTGTACCTCGATATTACTGATCGAAAGCGGCCTCCACCTAGGCATTCCGATCACTTGACCTTACTGAAGAATTAGCTCTGTAATAATTATGAACCCTCTATCGGAACAATACACTTGTTGGAAGGACACCATTCCTTTCAGTGGTAGCGTTTGTTTAGCATATGGTCAGGGCTGGCAATGATGAAGAAGGTGTTTCTCCAATCCTTCCATTTATTTTCCTTGCCCCTTGTCATCAAGTAGCCCTTGTGGCTCGTAATCTGGTACCAGCCGGTACCGCTTGCCTTAGGGGTCCGGCTGAGATAGTTCATATGGGTGAATGCCCCAAAATTCGGCTCCACCCCGTGCATTTCACATCCGGCTACGTAGCCAAGGATGTTGAACCAAGAATTAGGGGCTAACTGCCAAAGCTCCACCTCGTATCCATCAAGGATTTGCTGAACGGTCGGATGCAAGGGAAATCGCAATCTAGCTTTGATGGCCGCCTCGTAGCAGCCAAAGCAGGCATCCCCATAGCTGGTCCCTGCGGGCCAGACGACGGTATCCTCGCCATCTGGCACAAAAACATGATAATCCGGACCCATCGTATGGTCCGAAAGAAAGGTGTATATTCGCTCTTTCATGGCCTTGATCCGGCCCTTGGGTACGTTGCAGTAATAAGGAGTGTTCAACTCCCTATGAGAGGCGGATGGTTCCGACCAGCCTTCCCCCTTTTCAGTCGCATGATAATCTCTTGCCTCATGCAAGTGATTATGCCTCTCCTCTAAGCTTATGGTCAGACGGCTTTATGAGCTAGAGCCAGACTCGCTATCAGAAGAGTCCGACTCCTCCCCATTTCCTGAAGGGGCCGACCCCTCTTCTTCTTTGGGGGCCGTCTGTTGACTGGCTAGGTCAACAGTAAAGTAAGAAGGAACTACCTTAGCACCCTCCTCAGAGCTCTCGGCTAAAGGGCCGCCTTGGGTCCCTATGGTATTAGGCGGCTGGTCCGATGTTTCACAAATCGGAACCCAGAAAGAGGAGCCGTCAGAGTTTTCTATTCTCTTGGTCTTTTTTGTTCTTGCCATACTGTCCTGCATAGATACAAAGACAGTTAGATTCCGAGACTTGCGCAAAGTTTAAAATACCGCAGGGCAGTCGGCACCCCAAGTCCTAGACTCATCTGTCCCCGGTGACCGGCTGATTGCTAACCTAGGTCGTGCCGGATGTTTTTGAGGTCTCATTTTCAAAAAAAGAAAGAAAAAGTGCAAAAGCAAACAGAATAAAAGAACAAACGGTTACCTGAAACTTAAGTTCTGAAAAGCTTGATCGAAGTAGGCTCCTAGTAAAATAGTCGTCTTGGTAGGTCAAAAGTTGCAAAGTGTCAGAGCTCAAGTTCGGGGGTCCGAGAGTTCTCTTGGAAAAGTTTGCAAATGTGAACAAAAAACTTGGTTAATATGCCTTTATATAGGGCAAAAGAGAATGCGAAGAGTCGCCTTCAAATTCAAAAAAATGAGCGGGAAAAATGCTCGGCCCGTCGTAGGGCGACACCTGTAGTAGGCCGCCGCCTGTTACAGGTCGACACCTGTCACAGGTGACATGTGAACAGTCACGTGCCACAAGTGAGGGGCAAATGATTAGGGAATTTTTCCCTACCAATCACCATGTGACAAGTTGACCAACCAGGTTATGCCATGTGTCCGCTGCATGGGCCAATAGGAGCCTGCCACGTGTTAGGTGCTGATCAGTCCAACATGGACCAGTTACGACACGACACGTGTCCTCCCCATGCCAAATGGAAAAGCTGGCTACCAAGGCCCAAGGACTTGTGGAAGCCCAATCAGCCCTAGGTTGACCTAAACCTAGGACTAGCACGCATCCTAAGACTATAAATACAATTACTAATCCTCATTAAAGGGGATTACGCCCATTAAATACTCTCACCTAGAGAAAACACTTTACCTTTTTCCGCATTAATTACTCCTTAAACAAGTACTAACGTGACCGTCGGAGGCGGAGCTCCTACCACCGGAGTCTCCGTTGTTTTGCAGGTACAGGCGCCCTGTTCTGTAGGGTTTCGTAGTGACCCGACACTACGCGGAAGGAAATCCACCAAGACCCGCCCCTTAATTAAAGCAATTAAACAAGCATAATAAACTTAATCAAACAAGATTAAGAACAAGAAATATACCTTTGACGCGTGCTTCGCTCCAAAAGAGCTCTTACTTCAAAATCCCGAAAAGACGAGATCTCCGACGGATCGTACCCTCGACCCAACTCGAGCGTCCCAAGTCTTGAAGGTTAGTCAAGACCCGGACAAGATAACTATGAGTTTTACGAATCAAAGGTTTACACTTTTCTTAGAGTTGCCTTTTTAATTCCACTCAAGGTTGTATCAAATCCCAATACCAAGCTTGGTATTTATAGGGAAATTATCCCTTGATTTCCAATCTCCCATCAATGTGGGAGAGTTGGTAAAATTATAATTATTTAATTCCAAAATTAAATAATTAATCAATTCAATCACAAATCGACACTTGGCATAATTATAGAGAAAGCCAAGAGAGGACCAAGGCTTGGGGGGACCATTGCCTTGCTCCCCAAGGCCATGAATTGGTCCCCACACACCATGCCCAAAACCGGGTCAAGGTGTGCTAGCTGGCTGCCAGCTATCGTGCCAGCTAGGGCTGCCAGCTAGCGTAGCCTTGCTGCCCAACACCCAGTCAGCCAGCCAGTGCATGCTGCTGCTGGGCTGTGCTGGTGCTACGTGCTGGCGCTGGGCGCTGCTAGCACCTAGTGCTGGCACTGGCCCCTAGCAGCCCCACGCGGATATGCACTCACCTCGCGCATCATCGCTAGCACAGCCAGCATGCCTGCTACTAGCGAGCCACGCATGCTGGCCGCATTGTGCCTCGCACCATACGCACACACACCTCGCAGCCTCCTTCGCACTACCCACACATCATGCGGCAGTCTTGATGCGTGGTGATGCTGGGCTGTTGTGCGTGGCCTAGCACCATGCTAGCGCCCTGGCCCTCGCATGTGATGTGATGCTTGGTGCTGCCATGCGAAGGCTAGCATTCAAGCCAGCACGCACATGGTGCGCCAATGCCAGGCAGGCACCCATGCTAGCACTTGGTGCCTGCGATGGTGCTACCATGCCAGGCACGCACGCACGCAGCACCCTGTTCTTGCCATGGCACGCCTGGTGCCTACGATGGTGCTGTAATGCCAGGCACGCACATACGCTAGCATGCTGCAAGCTTGCGATGGGCTGCCTGGTGCTTGTGGGTCTTGCGATGGCTGCCATACGCACCCAGGCACCCATGCTAGCATGTTGCTAGCTTGCGATGGGATGTTAGGGCGCGCCTAGGCTGCGATAGTGCCTAGCACGCCATGGTGCGCCTAGCACACACATGGTGCGCCTAGGCTTGCGTTGAGCTAGCCTAGCCTAGCTATGGCTACGCTCATACTTGTCGATTGTGATTTTGCGACGTTCGGTCTCGACACCCTGGGCTCGACTTCCGACGTCTGTATTCGTAAAACTCTGTCAACTCATTAAATCCTTTCGGATTAATTTGTCGTCTCGGATCGGTGATTCGATTGGGTTCGACCCGAAGGGTTCAGTTAAGATTAAGCTGTAATATCAATTGTACCTCGATATTACTGATCGGAAGCGGCCTCCACCTAGGCATTCCAATCACTTGACCTTACTGAAGAGTTAGCTCCGTAATAATTCTGAACCCTCTACCGGAAGAATACACTTGTTGGAAGGACACCATTCCTTTCAATCTCCCACTTGTCCTTCCGGAGAAGTGTGCATACAGTGTATAGCTCATTTCCTATGTCACTTAATGTTTCTTCGTGAACTATAAGGTAAGATTCTTTGTCATCCTTATTACGTTCAGAAGTGTTTCTCGATCTCCGAGTTCGACTGTCAATAAGCAAATGATTTCTAAAATCCATCTGAGCACGGCCATGCATTTTCACAGTCTCACTCTTCGAGCGGCCTTGTAAACAACAAAACATTTTCCCTATTGTTAGTAGGGGGACAATCCCAGTCTTGTATTGTAAGTTCTTCTTACTAAAAGGACATAGTCTCCCGAGTGTTCCCGTTATGATCCCCAGTTACAGCAGACGTTTGGAAACATCAAAGAGTCTAATACTCAAACAAGAAAACTTCATAGTACTCATGGTCGGAGGAAATAAGTTCTGATAGTCATAATGAGAAATGTACTTATGACAAAATTTAAATTTTCTTAAAGTACTCTCATAGGTCTTATCCGGTACAGTTCTAAACTGTACCTGTGCAAATGATTTATTAACGTTACGTCCTCGCAGCACAAGAATTAGTGTTGTAAATCATACTACACACTAATCTATGGCGGTCATTAATCGTCCATCTGTTAGATGACCTCGATTAGGGACACTTTTCGATTTAATATTCAAAATTCACTTAACAGGTGTTTCTTTATCCAAGACATGGTCTTGATACCCTGTTTTGAATATTTCCGTAAATCGAATAGACTCATTATTTAATTCTAAACCACAATTAAATAGTAATGGAGTGAATGATAATTTTGCACAAAATTAATTACTCCATTAATGAATGGTTTTAGTACAGTGTCTTACATTAAATATCTTATTTAATTAAAACACATGTACAGGGAATTTCAAAGCTAGTCTCCAACATGCTTGATTCCCATTGCCTCAACGTGTTTGTTGTGCTTCACTTGAGGCAAAGGTTTAGTCAAAGGATTGGCTACATTATCATCCGTGCCGATCTTACAAATTCTGATTTCACCTTCGGATTTACATTCCCTTATCATGTGAAATCGCCTTTGCACGTGTTTGACCTGCTGGTGTTCTCTCGGCTCCCTGGCCTGAGCGATAGCTCCATTATTATCACAATAGAGGTTTATCGGCCCCTTGATTGAGGGTAAAACACTAAGTTCACTGATGAACTTGCGAATCCAAACAGCTTCCTTGGCAGCTTCCGAAGCGGCCAAGTACTCGGCTTCAGTTGTAGAGTCTGCAGTGGTGCTCTGCTTGTCACTCTTCTAGCTGAACACTCCTCCATTCAGACAGAATACAAATCCAGACTGTGACTTGAAGTCGTCTCTGTTAGTCTGGAAGCTAGCGTCGGTGTAACCTTCAACAACCAGTTCTTTGTGGCCTCCATACACCAGGAATTTATCCTTGTTCCTTTTTAGGTACTTAAGGATGTTCTTGGCCGCAGTCCAATGCGCCTCTCCTGGGTTCGACTGGTATCGACTCGTTGCACTCAGGGCATACGATACATCTGGCCTTGTACATATCATGGCATACATGATCGATCCGATTAGCGAAGCATATGGGATCTGATTCATTCTTTCTCGCTCAACAGGTGTCTGCGGACACTGTTTCTTGCTGAGAGTTTTTCCATGGGACATCCATTTGCCATATTTCGTAATCGTAATATGCAGCAATCGCTAGGATGATCCAGACGAATTTTAGCATTGCAACTGGTGAAAAAGTTTCATCATAGTCAATCCCGTGGACTTGTCTTAAAACCTTTTGCCACTAGTCTAGCTTTGTATATTGATACATTTCTATCCTTGTCTGTCTTCACTTTGAAGATCCATTTGCAACCAATGGGTGTATAACCCTCGGGCAAATTCACCAAGTTTTGTCAGGTTGACATTGTTGGTCGTCCTCTCGAACTTCGTCGAGTTCGATTTTCCTCCCACTTGTCATTTTGGAAAGGTGATCCTTCTCCAAAAAGACACCATCACGAGCAACAAACACTTTGTTCTCGGATTTATTGTAGAAGTAATACCCTTTGGTTTCTTTTGGATATCCCACAAAGAAACACTTATCCGATTTGGGGTGAAGTTTGTCCAAAATTAATCGCTTGACATATGCTTCGCATCCCCAAATCTTGAGAAAAGACAACCTAGGAGGTTTCTTAGTCCATAATTCATATGTAGTCTTTTCAACAACTTTTGACAGAGCTCTATTCAGTGTTAGTGGTGCTGTTTGTAGTGCATGTCCCCAGAACAAGATAGAGAGTTCACTAAGACCCATCATTGACTGAACCATGTCTAACAAGGTCCGATTCCTCCGTTCGGACACTCCGTTCCATTGAGGAGTTCCGGGAGGTGTCAACTCTGAAAGAATGCCATTTTCTTTCAAGTGATCGTCGAATTCATGGCTCAAATATTCGCCACCTCGATCCGATCGAAGTGCTTTAATTTTCTTGCCAAGTTGATTTTCAACTTCTTTCTGAAATTTTTTGAACTTCTCAAAGGATTCAGATTTATTCGACATTAAGTAGACATAGCCATATCTACTATAATCGTCGGTGAAAGTGATGAAATATCGGTAACCTTACCTTGCGGGTGTGCTCATAGGTCCACATACATCCGTGTGTATTAGACCTAATATGTCACTTGCCCTTTCTCCTAACTTGGAGAATGGTTGTTTTATCATCTTGCCTAATAAGCATCCTTCGCAATTTTCAAACGAGTCTAAGTCGAATGAGTCAAGAACACCTTCTTGAAGAAGTTTCTTGATGCGTTTGATGTTAATATGGCCAAGACGACAATGCCACAAGTAGGTTTGATTCGACTCGATGGTCTTAGGTAATGGTATCAACTTTTGTCTAATCATATGTAAAACATGCAATTTAATTGAACATAAATTTGTAAGACAAACTTGAAACAACTATTGTCAAAGTCTTACATTTGAAATTCCTAGGCGTCCAACGCAGTGGCTTATAATATGTTCAAAAGCATGATGAAAACTAGAATTAGTTTAATTACATGTCATAGACAAAACAGTGCATGCAAGCATGACCGAAAAACCATCTTCGTCGTCTTCTTGCTCTTGCACCAACACTTGATAAGCTTCTCACTTGGTCCCTGAAAAGGCAACATTAAGTGAGTCATACTTGGTATCTAATACCTATGATAAGCTTAATCCACAAGTTTTCAGGAAGATACCTGAGGCGGATGCTCCATTCCTCTCCTCCTCTTCCCGAAAGAGCTTGCATTCTCTCTTGAAGTGGCCTTGACCGCCACAGTAGAAGCAACGCATCTTAGCCTTAACCTTGAGATCCCTCCTTCTTGATGGTCTTTTGGTTGCCCCAAATGAGTTGGCCCGTGAAGTAGCTCCACCACATTCTTCAAGGAATGTGTCTCCTTTGAATCAAAAATATATGCCTTTAATGCATCATATCTTGAGTGGAGTGAAGTGAGCAAAATATGACCAGCCATTCCATCTTCTACTGGAATTCCGAGGAGTTCCATGTGCTTGAAGAGCTTAGTCATTCTTGCCACATGGGGTTGGAGGGGCATACCCGGTCTTAACTTAGTGTTGCAGACCGTAGACCAAAGATGGTACCTCTCTTTCGCAAGACAACCTTGATCTGATGGCTTTACATTCATGTCAGTAAGTGCCCTAGTCACTTCAAACAAGAGTCCATCATTGTTGTCGTTGAAACTGTTAGAGAATCTCACACCGACAACATCCCTTAGTCCTCCAAGGAACAAGTCCGGGAAAGAGAATGGAAGTTTTTCTTTCCATTCTTCCAGGATGGAGTTAGCCATGAGTTGTGACACTAATTTGCAGTCTTTCGACCATGCACAATAAGTTTCGTCACTCAAGAGGGTCTTGGAACAGAGAGTTGGGAGGGAAGTATCAAGAACATACTCCTTGGAACAACTCCGGAGAGTTTTCCTGAGTTCTTCTTCCCATTCATCAAGGTTTGTTAAGTTAAGCTTGATAGCTAACTTTTCGGGGAGTGTCGGGGACATTTGGTTGTTGTTTGATTTACATGCAGACATGATTCTACAATTGAAAGAATTTGAAGTGAAAAACCATTCATACATCAATAAGTTGAAATTTAAAGCGTTCATGCACATATTCAAACTTATTGAGCATTTTATCCATGCATTTTTAAGAATGTCCCTTATGGGCGAGAATAAAATGATTCCGAGATCCCAAAGATCAATAATTGGTTAAGCATGATTTGGCTTGTCTTAACCATTAAATATCTTAAGGTAAGCAATCCAATTGCTAATAGCTCCAAGCTACTCTCGGTTTGATAAAATGTCGCATCTAATGCATTCTAGACATTTTATCTCTTTTGCCACGACATCTAAGGACTCCTTACTGATATCGTTGAGCTTAACCAAGACAACTTGTATACCTAGTATACCTTACGTTCCTAGGGAAGTAGTGATGCCTCGCTTTGGCGTAATCCATCACATACGCGTATTAGTTCGGTAAGTGTTGTTCTTGGAACGGCAAATTTTAGCTCCATATTATTAAGGGACCTAGGGTTTTTATGTTGGTTGATTTAAGTGAACTTAACTAATCGTCGTAACATAATAGAAATCCTAGACATGCATCTAGAAATCATATATAATAACAATAAATAAAAGCATAAAATAGATGCATTTGACAACTAGCATGACCCCTTGAAATCTTCAATTTCCATGGGTCTTCATCTTAGCTCGTCTTCGTCGAAACGCCGTCTTGAGATATCTTGGCCAAAATGAAATGAAAGAAGCTAGCTAGAACGACTAAGATTAATCTAATAGTACAAAAATACTTAACGGTTCGCAGACTGTATTTAGATTTACAAAAATACATAACGGAACGCAGTCCGTATTTTCTATCCTAGTCGGGCCCCACTAGTTGCCATTTTCAAAGAACCTATTTTGAAAGCAATCTTTCATTCACCCGTTCACTATTTGTGAACGGCCCATGCAATTTTACGAAATACATAATTAAACACGCAAAACTAGTAACTAACTTAGGTCGTTAATCCAATTAACGCTCCTAATTAAAACTAGTCGAAGTGGTTTAATCCATTATTTCTAAACGCAGAATGCTAACGCACTTAATTAAGCTCCCACTAAATTCCGCATCCGTACTTAATTAATCCGATTAATTAAGTCAGCATAACCCATAATTTGTCAAAATTTTGCAAAAACGAAATTCGAGGTTTTTAGCCTCGTTAAAATAATTACCAAAATATTTTAAAACGGGATAATCGCAAAATTATACCTCAAATATTAAGCAAAATCACCCAACACAACTCTTGGTGGGTGCGCACCATGGCCTCAGCCTATAATGCATGGCGCACCATGGCTGGTAAGGCAGTGTGTGTTGGCTGGGGCTTGCTGCCTCGCTGCCCAGCAGCAGCACAAGCCCACCAGCAGCTCACGCTACACACGCAACAGCAGCATTGGATGGCTGGGTTGGCGCTTGGTGCTAGCATGCTGCGCCCAGCACAGCACACTACGCTGGCCAGCACAGCACACTACGCTGGCCAGCACCACGCATGCTGGCGCATGGCAGCAAGTGGGGGCTGGCTGGTGCTTGCTTGCACGCTGCCCAGCAGCGCATCCAAGCATCCAGCAGCCAAGGCCACTGCCTAAACCCAGCCGTAGACTCCCTCCCCACACAGCCACGCACCAAACGATGCACAGCCATATGCGCACCACAGGCAGCCTACATGTGGGCTGCTAGGCAGCCCGACTAGCCTTGGTGATCCTTGCGGTTTTGCATCGTTTTGCGTGCATTTTACTCGGAATTTTAGTTCCGATTTGTGTGTGACAATAATCAATTCTAAATTACATTTTAGAATTAATTTTGAGGGAAAATAAAATAAAACAAATATTAAGTCTAACTTAAACAAATTTATTTTATTGGTGCATAAGCCTAAATTTATCCAATATTTCAATTTTGAAAAAAATTAGGTCAAACTTTATGCTTAAAATAAAATGAGCTATGTCCAAAATTAATCTTGCCAATATGCAAATTAATAATGGATTTGACAAATGGGAGTTGGAAAAATAAATTAACCATCCAATGATATTATTTTCCAACTTGCATACTTGTGTAATATACCAAGATTACATCTTCCAATATGAAAATTAATCAAATTTTACTCACAAGTAATTGAACTTAGTGGATTTTAATCAACCAAACATGAAAAAATCCAAACTTTGTTCAACATGGAATTGAGGGTTAGGGTTCCAATCATTTAAACATTTAAAGATTAGAACTTTAACATTATTTGGGAACTTAAAATACAAAATCACAACAAGTTTTCACACCTTATTGCAATTTATTTGCAAAATTTGTGAAAAACAAGTTTATGTGATAAATTGGTATATCAACTTAAGCACTAATAAACACTCCATTATTATGCTCAAGGATATTTTAAAACCAGTAGATTAGTGATGCAAATGTGCATTTAATCTAACCTTGTAATGCTTGCATTAATTAAGGCTTAAAAAGAATTAAAATTTTCATTGAAACACAAAAAACCCCAGAAAAATTTGGTTTCTGGTTCGAATTTGGCTTCTGGACAACCCTAAAAGGATTGAAACAGTTCCAGAATGTCGATTCCACCCAAAAATCACTATTTTTGAGCCAAAATCTGGGTTCGACAGCCAAATCGAAAATAAATTCGAGTTTTAAAAAAAATTAATTAAAACGAGCATCTAATCTAATTAGATGAACATGAACCAGAAAATTAAATTCTTTAAAACACCTTAATTAAACAATAATTGAAAAAATTAAAAGGAGCGTGGCTCCGATACCGCTGTAGGGTTTCGTAGTAATCCGACACTACGCGGAAGGAAACCCACCAAGACCCGCCCCTTGATTAAAGCAATTAAACAAGAATAATAAACTTAATCAAACAAGATTAAAAACAAGAAATATACCTTTGACGCGTGCTTCGCTCCCAAAGAGCTCTTACTTCAAAATCCCGAAAAGACGAGATCTCCGACGGATCGTACCCTCGACCCAACTCGAGCGTCCCAAGTCTTAAAGGTTAGTCAAGACCCGGACAAAATAACTATGAGTTTTACGAATCAAAGGTTTACTCTTTTCTTAGAGTTGCCTTTTTAATTCCACTCAAGGTTGTATCAAATCCCAATACCAAGCTTGGTATTTATAGGGAAATGATCCCTTGATTTCAAATCTCCCATCAATGTGGGAGAGTTGGTAAAATTATAATTATTTAATTCCAAAATTAAATAATTAATCAATTCAATCACAAATCGACACTTGGCATAATTATAGAGAAAGCCAAGTGAGGACCAAGGCTTGGGGGGGACCATTGCCTTGATCCCCAAGGCCATGAATTGGTCCCCACACACCATGCCCAAAACCGGGTCAAGGTGTGCTAGCTGGCTGCCAGCTATCGTGCCAGCTAGGGCTGCCAGCTAGCGTAGCCTTGCTGCCCAACACCCAGTCAGCCAGCCAGTGCATGCTGCTGCTGGGCTGTGCTGGTGCTACGTGCTGGCGCTGGGCGCTGCTAGCACCTAGTGCTGGCACTAGCGCCTAGCAGCCCTACGCGGATATGCACTCACCTCGCGCATCATCGCTAGCACAGCCAGCATGCGTGCTGCTAGCGAGCCACGCATGCTGGCCGCATTGTGCCTCGCACCATACGCACACACACCTCGCAGCCTCCTTCGCACTACCCACGCATCATGCGGCAGTCTTGATGAGTGGTGATGCTAGGCTGCTGTGCGTGGCCTAGCACCATGCTAGCCCCTGGCCCTCGCATGTGATGCGATGCTTGATGCTGCCATGCAAAGGCTAGCACACAAGCCAGCACGCACATGGTGCGCCAATGCCAGGCAGGCACCCATGCTAGCACTTGGTGCCTGCGATGGTGCTACCATGCCAGGCACGCACGCACGCAGCACCCAGTGCTTGCCATGGCGCGCCTGGTGCCTGCGATGGTGCTGCCATTCCAGGCACGCACATACGCAGCACCAGGGCCTGCAATGGTACCCCTGGTACGCCCATTGCTAGCGATAGGTGCCATATGCACCCAGGCACCTACGCTAGCATGCTGCTAGCTTATGATGGGCTGCCTGGTGCTTGTGGGGCTTGCGATGGCTGCCATACGCACCCAGGCATCCATGCTAGCATGTTGCTAGCTTGCGATGGGCTGCCAGGGCGCGCCTAGGCTGCGATAGTACCTAGCACCCCATGGTGCGCCTAGCACACTCATGGTGTGCCTAGGCTTGCGTTGAGCTAGCCTAGCCTAGCTATGGCTACACTCATACTTTTCGATTGTGATTTTGCGACGTTCGGTCTCGACGCCCTAGGCTCGACTTCCGACGTCTGTATTCGTAAAACTCTGTCGACTCATTAAATCCTTTTGGATTAATTCGTCGTCTCGGATCAGTGATTCGATTGGGTTCGACCCGAAGGGTTCAGTTAAGATTAAGCTGTAATATCAATTGTACCTCGATATTACTGATCGGAAGCGGCCTCCACCTAGGCATTCCGATCACTTGACCTTATTGAAGAATTAGCTCCGTAATAATTCTGAACCCTCTATCGGAAGAATACACTTGTTGGAAGGACACCATTCCTTTCAGGTTCCAGTCTCGGAGTTGTAACTCTCACGTAGGACATCAGAAAACCCCGAAACACTTCCAACCAACAAATAAATCCAAAAAAGTATGAAAATTAGTCAAATTATGTCTACTAATTTCAAACCAATCTTAAATAATGATTTAAATAAATACATCAACGATTTAGAAAAGAAAAGGAATACTTATAGTGAGATGAGATTGGAACATTTTCTGAAGAATATGCATAAGTAATCTGAACAAGCTCCCAGATACGTTTCTTAGTTCTCTTCCTCTCTCTATTCTCTAATACACAACTACTTCATAGCACATCCTCTCATATTTCATAATCTTTACCTTCTCTTTGGTCACTTTAATTTCTGGCCTGGGTTTTTGATTTTTTAAAATTTTCAAATTTATTGATATGAGCTATTTTAGAAGACTATTTGAATATCAATTAGCTAGATCATTTTCTACTATATTTAAATGAGTCATAGGTTGAATCATATTTTGTTTTTATATGCTCTTGCAATCTAAATCATTTGAGAGAGTGAAAGTCCATGGCTCTGTTTCAGTAGCTAAATTGTCAATAAGGTCTTGCAACCATGGAATCCATTTAGAAACAATTGATAGTCTAATAATTTATGACTTAGAATTCAATCCACATACAGACATGCATTCAAGCAAACCAATGAACCGTGCTCATTGAATTGAACAAGCTCGTAGTTCGTGCGAGTGTTGAAGAACGTATTTGTTAAGACGATATATTGATAACAGTAGATTGAATTTCACTTTAATTTCAAATGTTGGATTGATTTTTTATTTTTAATAATACGATTTTTTAGGTTTAGGCTTATCGCGAATTACCCAATATCAGATCAGATACCTCTTCTTTGCCCCAGAAACCGCTTCAAATTGGAGGAGAGAAAGTTCGATAGGTGTTTCATATGGAGAACTAATAGTTTGCTTCAAAGCCTTGAATAGAGGATGAAGGAGGAATTAAAAGGGCACTTATGAGGAAGAAAGAGAATTATTATTGAATCACATTAGGAAAAACCAAAAAACGCATGAATACAAACAAACAATTAACATTATTTGGGGGTATATGTTTTATATTTATTTTTTTGACAACTAAGGGGTATATAGGTAAACACACATTTTAAGGGGTATATAGATCCTAGCACTCTTCATAAGAGTTTTCTTACACTTTTTAAAAGGTAGGGATATTTATATTTATAAGGTTAAGATCCAATGAGAAGAATCTTATAATGAGAAGGATGAGATGGAATCTTGATCATGCAAATTATTCCTACGATCAAATTTCATCTGTGTAAAATTATGCACATTTAGTACAAAAAGCTGCACAATTAGTTTGAAAATCATGCACATTTATTATCTAGTTTTTTCATGTCACTTTTCCATTTTTCTCTTCCTCCATGATATTTTCTTTCTTCCATGGATTCTCATTCATTCTTTAATCTCTCTTTCTCTCTCCTAAAAATTATGTACAATTAACTCAAAAATTATGCACACTTCACTCAAAAATTATGCACGCTTCACTAGAAAATTATGCACATCATTTTCCACTATCATTTTCCCATTGTTTTTCCTCTTAATTGTGATGAACTCTCTCTCTCCTGCATTAAAGCTTATTTAGAGTTCTAACTTTTAATTTTGAAGATAAAAAAGTAATAGTGGTCATGAATAACTTGTAAACCTAATAATAACGATTAATCGACCGAAGACGTAATCTGGAGAATGTTTAGCAATATACACATATAATTTAAAAATTTTGTGCCTTTAGTACAAAAGATT
Organism: Chenopodium quinoa; assembly: GCF_001683475.1. Lineage (NCBI taxonomy): Eukaryota > Viridiplantae > Streptophyta > Magnoliopsida > Caryophyllales > Amaranthaceae > Chenopodium > Chenopodium quinoa. Next base: position 369,819 of record NW_018743176.1, read on the forward strand.
TGCACATTCAACTCTATTAACATCCACGTAATAAGTGAAAAAAACTTGCACAAATTTTACAAGAATAATGCAAATTTAGTTTTAACATTAAGCATATAAAATGTTCATTTTAACTTGATTTCCCTTATTTTCTTTCTATTCTTCATAAACGCCATTACAACATCTTCTAAACTCAAAGAGAAAAAATGGGGAAGAGATATGAACATGTTGGAGCAAGAAGGAAAGGAATTCAGAAAATCGAAAGGGAACAAAGTAAGGAAAAGAATGTCACATGAGAAATTGGGCAAGGGAAGCTATTTACATTTTTGTCATTAATGAAGCATAAATTAAGAGCCATTAGATCATTTTATTTGAACGCATCAGATTACTTCTTGTTGTTCTCATTATAAGATTCTTTTTTTTTTTTTAAAGAACTCATTTTAAGATTGTTGACTAGGTTATAATGAGAACCAATCCTATAATAGGAACTAGGAACTAATAATATGGACTGTTAGATCTAAGAAAAGAGGCGCGCGATCTAACGGCCTAAATTAATTCAGACAAATTAAATGAGAAATTAATTCAGGCGCCATTTTCTCTCTCTTCTTTCTCTTTCCTCCGCCATTTTCAACTGATCAAAAACCTTCGAAAAACCGCTCCAAAACTTCAAAAAACTACCATAACCGCCAATTTCAACTACTTAATTTTGCTATATAAGCACAATTTCAAGTTCTATTATCTACATTCTTCAGTTTTGAAACAAAAATTGTCAAAAATTGGCAAAAATTAGGTATTGCTTCGAAACTTTGAAGTTCGTAATCTTTCGTCTAATTTTGTTGCAATTTCTTACTTATTTTTGTGTTTTTTCCTTGAATATGTTGAATTTGAAGTAGCAGAAGTTGAATCGGAGTAGTTCAAAGTTCAATTTTGGAGTTTCGAAGTTCGATTTGCTTGATAGTCATGTATTTTCGGAATTTTATTTGTTTTTGTTCCAATTTCGTTTGATTTACTTTTAGTTTCTGGTTAAATTTGTTGTAATTTATTTTAAAATTGATTAGAAGATAATTATAAGTTGAATCAAAGGTTTTTTTTTTTTTTTTTTTTACGAATTTTGCCATAAATTTGAGTAAATTTGGTTCTATTGCTACTAATTTCGAGTAATTTTAGTTAGTTTTTGAGTAATTGTTGCTAATAGTTAAAAGAAATCAAATAAAAGTTGATATAAAATAATTAAAAGTTAACAAAATAAAATCATGAATTTAGAGTAGTTTCCTTTAAGTAATTTTGAGTGGTTTATTTTTACAAGTAGATAGAAATTGGCTAAAAGTAACTTTAAATTGATTAAAAGTTAATGAATTATTGTATGATCTATAACAATTATGGCTTGCGTAAAAATCAAGAGATTGATGTGGTTGAAATGAGGATTGGTTTTTTTTGTTTCGAAATGTTCCATGTATAGAAATCATTTGTTGTTGTTATTATAATAACAAGAGTTGATTTGAAAGTATATATATCAATCGGGAAAGCGTGATTCATATTTGTTTTGAATTGCATGCAGATTAAAATGACGAAAACTACAAAGAAAAATGTTGCAAAAAAACTTCAAAAGGAATCTCCTGCAGCAAAGAAAGCTCCTGTAGGGAAAAAAGCTGCTCCTGCTGCCAAGAAAGCTCCTGCGACACAGAAGATAACTCCAAAGAAACCTGCAAATTCAAAGCAATCTCCAATTAAAGGTATATTATCTTGAAGTAAAAAATTCATTTTATAAAGTAAATAGAAACAGTTATAAAGTAAACCATTTGCCTTTGTAAGTCTATGATATCAATATAAATATTATGATGCATACTACTACATTATTGATCATAAAAGTAAATGATAAGTAAATAAAAATGCTTATAAAGTAAATATATATGTTTTTAAAGTTATTTAACACGTTTTATATGTATATACTCCTTGTATTAACATAAACTCATTGTTAAACTTAACTGTATTAGGTGCTACACTTCAAAGGATTTCAAAAAAGCAAATACTGATAAAGAAAAGGCTAAAGGAACTAGAACCTTCAGAAGTTTTATAAAAGTTTGTTGTATTAGGATCTAAAGTTAGATTGATATGTTGTGAATTAGGTTGTTTGTTCTTGAATTGAATATTTTAATTTTAAAAGTAAATGTTTTAATATCTTCTAGTTTAACAAATTATAGGAACCAAAAAAAAAAACAAAAGCTGAAGTTAAAAATATCAATTATGAACCAAAAGAAGATAAGAATGAAGAATCTGATGGATCATCAGAAAAAGACAGAAAAAATACAAAAGCTCATTAAAGAAGAAAATGAAGCTTGACAGTTTAGATAAGGAGGTACAAGAAGTTATAGAGGTTAAAGAAGGAAGTGACGATGATGATGGTAATCTGGACATCAAGAAAACACACTGTAGACCAAATGCAGTATTTGATATGATCAAGGATTTCAGTGAGAGACAGAGATTAGATGTCATAAGTGTTAGATTTGGAGACTTGCTTGAACTAAAACTGACTAAAGTTTCAACAAAGATGCTTCCATGGCTTTGTCACCATTTCAATGAAAACAGTTGTATGCTGAATGACATGATGAAGGAGTTCTCTGTAAGTTCCCATGATGTTCAAGATATTTTCATGCTTCCAAATGTAACAGAGAACAAGTTGACTTATCAGTTAAGGAAGCAACCTATAGCGAACATGGTGATTCAAAAGGAATGGAAGAAGAAGCTAGGAATTCCAGATAGTGAGGACATCTTTATGAATAATTTAGAGAACAAAATAAAGAGTCTAAAGGAAGGAGGGGATAATTTTAAAAGGTTCTTTATGATGTATGTTTGCAGCACATTCTTGGCCCCTGTTGCAAACAGAGTGATAGATTACAAGATATCACCTATGTAGACAATGTAAAAGAAATACGTAACCTAGATTGGTGTGGTTATGTACTTAATAACTTGTGCAAAGCACTGGGGAGCTTCAAGAAAAACTAGCATAAGGAATCAAGAACAGGAATCAGTAGATGTGTCCTGATTCTTCAGATTGTATACTTTCATCACCTTTCATTTAGAGGGCAGCCTGAACCAACAACATTGCCCTTGATCAAACATTGGACAGATGAGAAAGTAAGAAAAAGAATTGCAAGTGAAGCAAAAGCATCATTTGGTCAATGAGAAATCCAGAAAGATGTGTATCCAGTTTGTAGAAAAGGAGGTCAACAATCATACTTAGGTGATGTTATTGAGACTACATATAGGAATTTTAATAACAGAGAGAGAAGATTAGTCTCTTTCAACCTTCCAAACGATGTTATGACAGACAATGAGATACATGAGGCTGCACATGATGTGAGTATTTTTTCTAGCTCCAACTTGTATTATTCTAGCTTGCAAAGATTTCTTGTATATTGACTTGTTAGGTTTTTTTTATATTTACTTTGGTATGTATTTTGCTTTTCTTTGGCTGCTTCTGCTCTGCCTCCTGTTGATGATATGCTATTTTGCTAGAACATTGCTGCTTACTATGTGTTTGTTAGGATTTAAGTAAAATAGCTTATAAGATTGTTTAAGTGATAACCTTGAAAAGAATAGTATAACTAGTAGCTTCCTTGTATGAATTATAATTAGTTACTGATAAACCCAAATTTACCATGAAGATTGGTCACAATTTCATATGTCATATTTATTTGTTCTGCTTCTAGTAATAATAATGTTTAGTAAATGCTAAACAAAAAGTAAATAAAATACACTATAAAGTAAATAAATTAACTTTAAAAGTAAATAGTATTATTTATCAAGAGTATTCTAATAATAAATTTTTGTTATTTATTTAAAGGAAGTTGAAGAAGATCTGCTTTTTTTGGCTAGAGATTCAACAGTCTTTTCAATGTTACATGCCGAGCATATAAACTGCATAACAGACAGGATTAAAAAGCAGAAAGAGAATTTGTCTGCATCGGGTTCTCAACCATTTTCTAAAACACAAAAGCTGATAGAAGACCCTAGAGTGCAAAGGGCTATAGATGAAATAGTGAAGATTTACGATGATTTGAGAGATGTATCTAATGTGTTTCTATCAACATGGGAGGAGCAGCATAAAAATCCTGAAACTAATCCAGATTATGATAGAGATAATCAAGATGGTGCAGATGCTACTTCAAATTTTATACATAACGCTATTAATCTGGATGATGAAAATGAAGAATCTGAAAAAAGAGGAGGAAAAGGATAAGGACAAAAACGAAGAGGAGAAGGATGAAAATAAAGAAGAGAAGGAAGAAAACAAAGAGGAGAAAGAGGAAGATGAGAAGGAGAAAGAGAAGGATGAAAAGCAACAAGACAAGGAAGCTGAAGTTAGTGTAGCAGTTGATGCAAATACTACAACGCAACCATTTGATGGTGATGATATTGATGAAGAACCAAATGAAGACCTCAATAATGTAGTAAGCTCGGTCACTGAGAGTATCCTAAAGGATATTGTTGTTCAAGAGAAGCAACCAAATGTTATAAAGAAAGCAACAAAAAAAAAATTGAAAGTAAGTTGTTAACAAAAGAAAGTAAATATTGTATAAAAGTAAATACAAATCAATTAAAAGTAGATAGTGTATGATTTCTTTGAAAATACATCTGCTGTTTTATTTCAGGTGATGGTGATAAACAACCTGTTGCAGAAGAAACCGTTGTACTTAAGAACATTCACCAAGAGATAGCTTCAAAGATAAACATCAATGTAGATTGTGGAGAAAAAGATGGTGAAGTTAATTTCGTTTCAAAGTCGATGAGAAGCAACAAATCAAGAATGAATGAAATGCCAAAGCTGTATCAAGTAGTGGCAGATTACTGCTTTGTGAAGTACAGTGCATTCAAACAGTAAGTTACGAAATTTTTTAATTTTAAAAATATTCTATCTACTTTAGTTAATATTTAATTTACTTTAAATAATATTTTATTTACTTTATAAACACTTAAATTGCACAGTGAAGAGCTTGTGAAATATGAAGCTCCTCTCATGATAACAAGGGATGACAAAGTATCCCTAGCTCCAACTGCCCCCCCTCAAATGATAAAATCCAATATAGTTCAATGTTGGTCATTTCTTATGAATGATTCACGATTGAAAGAAGATCCATCATGCTTTTTCTTTGGCATTGACCACAATGTAAGCGTTAAATTAAATGTTTAGCTAAATACATAATTAAATGTATATGATCTAATTAAGTAACATGTTTTATGTCCTCATTAATACGCGGAAACCTCTAGAGCTGTCTCTCATGTCACAAGATCCTTCCCAGCCAACTCCAAAAATAGATGAAAAAGAAATACCATCTCCTTCAACACACTCGGCAAAATTGAATCAGGCATGGTATGATTGGATGTGCCTCTGTGATGCAAAGGAGAAAATTATGACAGCTCAGTTGGTATATTTTTTTTTTATTCATGTCAATTAAACTACATTGTAGGGCATTACGATTTTGAATTTGTAGACTAATAAGTGTAATTTTAATGAAAGATCTTTGTTCCAATCTGTCTGAGTAACCACTATAGTTTGGTAGTGGTTAACTTGTTGAAAGAGACCATTTAATACTTGGATAATAGAGAGTATGATGACATGCATAGGCCTTTCTACAAAATTCTTGCATCTGTTGTGGTAAGATTTTTTAATTTCTCAAAACTAAATTATTATTAATATAACGTAAATGACATTACTATTAAAGTAAATAAGTTTTTATTAAAAGTATACATTATTATGCCTGTAAAAAGAATAAGATAAAATATAAAGTAAATGATGTTCATATTAAAGTAACACATACGTTATTTAAAGTAAATTGTATTGTAAATTTGTTTTACTTATATATTATATTGCTTTACAAATGTTATAGGTGGAGGAAATGTCAAACTTCCTAAACAGAATTAATCATGAAAAAGCTTATGAAATACTAGATTATGAGTTTGATGAAGTTAAGTTCAAGTGGAAAACACCAAAATACACTCTTGATTGTGGTGTTTTTATGATGATGCATATGATGTGTTTTACTAGAGACCCTTTTGATTCTGACCTTGATTTAGCAAATAAGAGAAAGGTGTATCGTGTAGAAATTTGTGCTGCACTTTCTTTGGCAGAGATAAACGCTGAAAGAAAAAGTCTTGTGAAAAAAGTTTCAAGGTTTAGAGCAGTTAGAAAACTTGAGCAGGAGAAAGAGGTGAAAGATATGATATATGTTTCTAATTTTTTGAAAACACACAAGGAAGTATTGGAAGACGTGAGCTTGAAATGTAAGCAAGTGATTGACTACTTAGCAATCAATGATGATGAAAACTTTCCAAACAAGAGGTATGTGTTATACTTGCAAATAAACTAATACTCCTGTTGCATTATATATTAATTTGTTTGGTACAAATTAAATTAAAAATTTAATTTAACATTTTTTTTTTGGTAAATAGAGGATAGTATTACCAAAAGGAGCTACAAAGTAGCAAACAGGAATACAACGCCCGAAGGCCAAAACTCCAAAAAACACCACAAGCCCCAACAGGCACACACTCGCCAGCCAAAGCCCGGGACCTAGAGGCCACCTTCTAGGAAGATTGTAACACTTTGCTCAATGAATGGAAAGCTTCAACTAATCTGATCACTGCTTGGTCAAACCACCTCATTAACAATGAAAGGCAAAAAGAGAGGTCTGACAATGACATGGTCAGATTCTTCTATGGACTTGACTTCATGGTAAGTTTTTTACGTTTACTTTTATAATATAAATGGCTATTTCACCAAATGCCACTGAGTAATTTTGAAATTCACCAAATGTCATCGAACTTTTCAAAATTCACCAAATGTCACTGAGTTTTAGTATAATATCACCAAATGTCATTTCCGTTAGTTGACTGTCACTGTCCGTTAGTGGCAGTTAGTTGACCGTCTACAATGATAAATTAATCATGGAAAAGACAATTTAAAGCATCAAAATATTCATCAAATCTATTTTTTTCCTACTCCCTCCGTTCTTTTATTATGAGCTTGTATTCCATTTTGAGGTAATCAAATTAAGAGCTTATTTCTATTTAAAGGTTGTAGTTTTTGACAATATTATTCTCTTTTTTTATTATTTGTCATCAATTTTCTTTTTCTTTTTTGTACTTTTGACATCAATTCCTAATACTTTATCTCTTCCTCTCATCAATAATTCTCAACGACTTTTTCTTTCTCTCCGTCTCTCTTTAACCCCATATGCATATTTGTACTCCCAATTACTATTAGTTTTAAGGAATCAACAACTTTCTTAATTCTCGTGAAAAAACCCAAATATGCTCATAATAAAAGGACGGAAGGAGTATATAAATAACTGATAATTATGTTCCAACCATAAACGAATTGATAATCAACGACTCGATATCTCTCATTGCGACAAAATAACCCTACATTAGCTACATACAACTAATTTAATTTATGATCTTGGAATCCGACCTTCATCTTGATATTAATCTTCAATTATGGAACACAAAAAATCTCTAAAAAGAGGGATACAATAAATAAAATAATTAAATCACACTATTCAAAAAAAAAAAAATAATATTAAATAAATCACATAAAAAAAAAGATAGCAATTCTTTTAGATGTATAAAAAATATTATGATATAAAATAATCAAATTACAAATCAACATTTAAAATGTAGGCCATTTACCATGTATTGGCTTATTGATTAAAAAATAGACCGATAAAATATGGTTATCAGATCGAATCTCCCTATCTTCATTTATAAGTTATATTGCCTTTATAACTCATTTGCAACAAAACAAAAATAATATAAGTTGTTTAATGACCATTCGATATTTGCCTAGAAAACCTTTATGATGTAGGATTGTAGGGCTTAAGATAGTGAGAGTGAAATTTAAAAGAACAATTTCTTTGTCTTGAAAGCTGCTTGATTTGGCCTTTGATTGTTTTAATAGCATTTCAATTTCAGTCTCTTTCCCTTTCTTTTTCTGCATTCCCTTTCTAGTATGAAGTTTCTATTATTCCTACAACTCAACCACCATCATTTTCAATGCTTAGCGTAATTCAAAGATTAGAAAGTTTAACAAGTAATTAAAGCCTAATAATTGCTTCTTTTTTTGTATATACATATTCATATGTTGTTTTCCGATCCCCCTTTAACTTTTGTACTAATCACATACAAATTTTTTCAACAACGGAGTAATGTGAGTGAGTACCATGCTAGACATGTGCAGGTGTTCAAATGTCAAACAAAATAAAATTTTCAAGTGTTTTTGGTCTAATATGAAGTGTCTCCACGACTAACCTATTAATAGTACGTGTAAGAGAGTCCAACATGATATTTGAAAAGAAATAAAGAGCACGAATAACATGATTTTAATTAAAACTTCATCAATTATTATTGTCAGAATAATTAAGAAGGTAGAAGATATTTGGATAAGAGAAATTTAATTTCATTAAGTCAAGGGAGGCTAATAATCAGAAAATACAAGTTTCTCTTAGTAATAAACAAAAATTGTTTATCACATGAAGTTATCATAAATAAATCAACAACTTTTTCATTAAATGGTGGCTTCTATTGTAATACCCCGTATTTTTATATGTATTTTAATTTAAATAAGTATTTCTAAAAGTATTTAATAAATAATTCGAAATGAATTATTTATGGTGTTTCATTAATTTAAAAAGAATTATTTTAATTAAAAGTTTATTGTTAATTGTTTAATAATCTTGAAAATATTTTATTTCATGATTTGGAAATGTTGGGGCATATTATTTTATAAAAGGAAATTTTTAAAGTTAATGAGTTTTTAAAGAAAGTCAAAATACTAGTTTGACTAGGAAAGGGATCATTAAGGGTAGTAAAGGAATTTTAAGTAGGAGGGTTATTGAGAGAGGGTAAAATACCGATCATATGCCTTAGGTGGAGTACTGCACCCAAAGGTAAACTCTCTCTCTCCTCTTATTTTCTTTTCCCCTTCCCCTTTATTTTATTTTTGTTTCAATCACCACCCACATACACCACCACACACACGTCGGCCACCACCACACGCCGCCGCAGCCACCAGCAAAAGCCGGCGATAGCAGCGACACCACCAGCAGGCGCGCGACAGCAGCCTTGCCATGGTGTCGGTGCTGCGGTGTTCGAACAAAAACAAAATATTCTTTTGTTTTTAAATCCTAATCTAGCCTTGATCAAATTATTGTTTTTGGGTTTTGTGATGATTTTATGTTGTTTAATGATAAGTATTTTGTATATAAATTTTCAGATTTGGTTTTGAATTAAAAAGCCCCAAATTATAAACCCTAGGTTTCTAAGTTTATGTATATTGATGGAAATTGTTTATCGGTGATTTAAATTATTGAAATAAGTGTATTAAAACACAATTACAACAATTTTAAATGATTTAATAAAGCTGGAATTTTTATATATAAGCTATAATTATGTTTCTTGAAAGGATTTTTAATTCCCAATAATTGGGAATAAAAGTAAGGGTTTTAAATTAAATTTTAGCTTGTTTTAGAGGGTTTATGAGTGAATTAAAGAGTGTATATATTGCTGGAAATTTGTGTGGAATAAGTATTAATACTTCTTTGTAATTTTGGTTTGTAGGAGACTTCCAAGTGAGTGATTTTATTTAGTTGTGGCGATTTTGAGATCATATTCAAGGTACATTCGCGTACTTGGTAATTATTTGAATATGTAGGGGCATGCTAGGCTTTGTTTGATTAATTCCAAGTAGTATCATGATAGGTGTTGGTTGGAATTTGTTGATGGGATTGATGTTGGTAAATGATTTGTGATGTATTAATGGTTTATGATGAATTGGTGGTTGGAATTAATTATGTTGGCATGTTGATTATGAACCACACTTTTATTATTGGCATGATAGAGAGTGATTAGGGGATTTTTCCCTACCAATCACCGTCTGACAAATGGACCAACCAGGTTCTGCCATGTGTCCGCCACGTGGGCCAATAGGAGTCTTCCACGTGTCAGGCGTTGATCTGTCCACCATGGACCAGTTGTGTCACGACACGTGTCCTCCCCCATGCCAAATGGGAAAACCGGCCACCTAGGCCCAAAAGACTTGTGGAAGCCCAATCAGCCCTAGGTTGACCTAAACCTAGAACTGGCACGCATCCCAAGGCATATAAATACCTTCATTAATCCTCATTAAAGGGGATTAAGCAAACTAATTACTCTCACCTAGAGAAAACCTTTACCTTTTTCCGCATTTATTACTCCTAAACAAGTACTAACTTGACCGTCAAAGGCGGAGCTCCCACCACCCGGATTCTCCGTTGTTTTGCGAGTACAGGCGCACGGTCCCAGTCCCGGAATTGTAACTCTCCCACAGGACATCAGAAAACCCCGAAACATTTTGGCGCCGTCTGTAGGGAGAGTACTTTCGAGATGGCATCAACGTCTATACCGAATCCAGAAGAGAGGCGTCCAGTGGACGACCCTCACGTCTACTCAGACCAAGACACTGAGAATGAGGTCGAGGTTGAAGTGCACACGACCTCAGATGGAACCCTAAGGGCCCGACGCAACCGTCACACCAAAAGGAAAGAACGGGTGGATTACCAAGCTGGACCCAGCAATCCAGCCGGCCAACCGCCTGAGCAACAACAGGCGGCTGAAGGATCTGCTCCCATTACAAGGAATGAACTCATGACTTTCATGAGGGGATTCAAGGGAGAGATCCAAGAGTTGATTAATAAGAAGACGCCTGCTCCCCCCAAGGAGCAGTCGGCTAGGAAACCTTCTCAGTCTGGAAGAAGGAAACCTGTACAGGGTTGAGAGGCGACTCCTCACCCTAAATCTAGGAAGTTAGAGCCGCCTGTGATTGACTTAACAAAGTACCGCTTCCCCTCAACAGGGAAGAGAAAGCCCATTCGTCATGTACAAGCAGATGGCTGTTACTAGAGCAGAAGAAGAATGACCGACTGTCAGAGTCGGCCTCTACTTCAGATTTTCAAGACAGCCTGCACAATACCTCCATAAGGTATACTTAATCAAATTATGAGAGTTAGACAGGTGGTACCTCCCGTCAGTCTTGATTTCATAAAGATCAGTCGGTACCAAACATGCCATACGTACCGCAACAACAATACTTTTCGCAGCCTCCCTTGTTTGGAGGGCAGGCGGCAAAAAACGTCCAACCTTTGGACTGGCAACTACGCTTGCTAAGACTTGGAGAACAGCTGTCCGCCTTCTCCAAGGAAATTACAGAGGTCGCCCAGCCGGCCAAAGTTAAGAATGTATTAGTAGGTGCCTACGATGGCACTACTAACCCTGAAGATCATTTAGTGGCGTTCACCAACCTAATGTACCTCCAAGGGTTGGATGATCCCACTTGGTGCAAGTGTTTCCCAGCGACTCTCAAAGGGATCGCACAACAATGGTTTGGCAACCTGCCGACTGGTTGTGTGAATAATTTCAGGACGCTTGCCTACCTGTTCACCTCCAATTTTTCTAAGAACATCCCTGCAAAGAAGACGACCCTTAACTTAGGGACCATTCAACAGGGTGAAAAGGAGGGGCTCCGTTCCTACATCAGGCGGTTTAACCTGATGAGGATTCAAATACAAGGGCTGCTGGATGAGGTAGCCTACACTGATTTTTTCAAAGGTCTTAAGGATTGGTCGACCTTCAAGTTCGACTTGGTCCGAAAGAGGGTTGCGACTCTCCAAGAAGCACTGATAGAAGCTGAAGCCTATATACAGGCGACTGATCTCTACAATACTGGAAAACAATCGGACGGAAGGAGGTCTGATGAAAAAGAAATTCGACAAAAGCAGTCGGCAAATAAAGATGAGAAAAAGAGGAAGGAAGTCTAGGTGGCCGACTCCTCTCAACAGTCGGCCCAGAAAAAGAAGAAAGAATTCAAACCATACTCTCCCAAGTATGCGTTCAACAAGGATAGCCAAGCTATCCTCAAAGAAATCAAGAGCCGGATCTCAATCGAGAAGCCGACCCCCATGAAGGGTTCTGTAAGCAATCGAAACCAGGATAAATTCTGTCACTTTCATGAAGATGTTGGTCATGAAACCAATGAATGTATCAGCCTTATGCGTTACCTAGACCGCCTGGCTGAAAAAGGCGACCTTGACTCCTATGTCAAGAAGTCCAAGGGGAATGCTCCCTCAAAGAACAAGCAGTCATCCAAGAAGAATCATCAACCGGCCGACAGTTCTGAAACTGATGACGCAGTCGTCTACACTATAGCCGGCGGCTTCTCAAGAGGCGGCCCCACTATCAGGGGCATCAAAAATAATATCAGGCGGCTAGATGTTAATTCCGTTCACCAAGAACAGACCGTCAAGAGCTCATTCCCAGAGATTGTTATCACAGAAGATGATCTGGGAGGTGTTAAGGGGCTGCATGATGACCCCATTGTCATTGAATGCAAGGTGGACAACCAAAGAGTTGGCTGCATCCTCATAGATACCGGTAGTTCTTCTGATCTCATCAGTAGCAAGTGTTTGGCAAAGCTCAAGTAAAAAACTGACTGCATACATCTGGTATCCCACCCTTTAGTAGGGTTTGGAGGAGGTTTCGTACACCCAGTAGGACGAGTGGATCTACCCGTCCGTCTGGGTGAGAAAGGGGAGGGTCGTCACATGGTGGTTCGGTTCTTAGTGGTTGAGGAGCTCTCGGCCTATAACATGATCTTGGGACGACCTACCCTAAACATTTCTAAAGCTGTTATTATACCTTCTCTTATGCTGCTCAAATTTGAGAGAGATGATGGAGCAGTCGGCTCCCTAAAGGGAGATCAAAAGATAGCACGAGAGTGTTACCTCTCGGATATCAAACCCACTGTGGCAACTGCTGGCCCAAGTGGTGAAAGAGCTGACCTTCAACTCATCAAGGAGGATGCGCCTGTTAAAAAAGCAGGCGGCATGAAAAGAAAGGCAACCCAATTGGGGGTCGAGAGAAAAGAAAAAAGATAGCAATCACTGGAAAACGAGCGGTCAGACGAATTCCGCCCTCAGCCGGCTGGCGAGCACACGGATGTTGTCCTGGACGACTCACGTCCCGACCGAACAGTCAAGGTTGGGACGACTGCTCTTGAAGCTTTGGGTGAAGATTTTCACCAACTTTTGAAGGAATTCAAAGATATCTTCGCATTTGAAGTTCATGAAATGCCAGGCATCAGCACTGACCTGGCTGTACATAAATTGGCCGTGGATCCGAAAAAGAAGTCGGTCAGGCAAAAGAAGCGGAACCATGGCGACGAAAGAGGTCAGGCGGCTACTGCCGAGGTTAAAAAGCTGTTTGATGCAGGATTCATTCGGCAATGTTACTTCCCTGACTGGGTTGCAAATGTGGTATTAGTAAAGAAGTCGAATGGTACCTGGCGAATGTGTTTGGACTACACAGATTTGAACAAGGCGTGCCCCAAAGATAGCTATCCTTTGCCTAAAATTGACAGTCTGGTTGACTCGACAGCCGGCCATGCTTTAATGAGCTTCATGGACTCCTACTCTGGTTTCCATCAAATTCCTTTGTGGAAGAAAGATTAGGAGAAGACGGCCTTCGTCACTGATCAAGGGTTGTGTTGCTACACAGTCATGCCGTTTGGTTTAAAGAACGCCCCGGCCACCTTCCAAAGAATGATAAATACGGTCTTCTTTGACCAAATTGGAAGGAATGTCAAGGCATACATAGATGATATGATTGTTAAGTCCAAACTTCAGATGGATCATCTGGCGGACCTCCGAGAAACATTCACCACACTCAGGCGGCACCATGTCATGCTTAATCCCAAGAAGTGTGTTTTTGGGGTTGAGTCTGGAAAGTTTCTCGGATTTCTCATTAATCAAAGAGGTATAGAGGCGAACCCTGAGAAAGTGCAAGCGGTAATTGACATGCAGTCGCTTCGCACAGTCCGAGAGGTTCAAAAGTTAACAGGTTGTCTAGCGGCTCTAGGAAGATTCCTCAGCCGGTCAGGCGACAAGTGCCTTTACTTTTTCCAGGCAATAAAGAAGAAGGCAAGGTTTGAATGGGGGCCGGATGTTGAGGCGGCCGTCCAAAAACTGAAAGTTCATCTGCATTCCTTGCCAAGGCTGGTCAGTCCCTTGCTTAAAGAAGTGCTCTACATGTATCTCGCAGTGTCTGACCATGCTCTAAGTGTCGTCCTCCTTGCTGAAAGAGACGGCTGCCAGCTCCCGGTCTACTTTGTAAGCCATGTGTTGAAGAATGCCGAGATGAGGTTGAAAGGAATGGTGTCCTTCCAACAAGTGTATTATTCCGATAGAGGGTTCAGAATTATTACAGAGTTAATTCTTCAGTAAGATCAAGAGATCGGAATGCCTAGGTGGAGGCCGCTTCCGATCAGTAGTAACGAGGTACAATTGATATTATAGCTTAATCTTAACTGATCCCTTCGGGTCGAACCCAATCGAATCACCGATCCGAGACGACGAATTAATCCGAAAGGATTTAATGAGTCGACAGAGTTTTACGAATACAGACGTCGGATATCGAGCCTAGGGCGTCAAGACCGAGCGTCACAAAATCGCAAAGCGACAAGTATGAACATAGCCCTAGCACCACACTGGCCTAGCCATGTGGATGCTAGGCTAGTTCGAGCTAGTATGCACCTAGCAGGGCTAGGCGCAAGCCTAAGCACACTAGGTGTGCTAGGCGCAGCATCGAAGCTCATCACAGCCCATCGCAGCCCACACAGCATCGCTAGGCGCACCATGCGTGCCCTAGGATGGCTGGGTGCCATCGCAGCCCTGGCACAATACTGGGCGCGCATAGCAGGACCACACGCACCAAGCACAGCTAGTGCTAGGCACTGGCGCATGCGTTGTGCGTGGTGCATGGCCGAGGCTGATACATGCATAGTGCGTGGTGCAAGGTCGTGGCTTGTGCGTGTGGCTGTGCGAGTGTGTGCGAGGGAGAGCTGGCAAGCAGCGTCTAGCCCAGCATGCGTGGCTCGCTAGCAGCACGTATACTAGGCATTGCGAGCATGAGGTTGGATGCGTGGGTGCGCGTAGCGTGGGAGTGTGTGAGTATGCGAGGCAGTGCGTGGGAGTGCTAGGGCCAGCACCAGCACGCACCAGCGCCTAGCACCAGCACGCACCAGCGCATAGCACCAGCACGCACTGGCTGGCTGGCTGGGGAGCTGGGCAGCAAGGCAGTGCTAGCTGGCACGCTAGCTGGCAGCCAGCTAGCCCTCCTTGACCCGGTTTTGTGCATGGATGTGGGGACCAAGTCAAGGCCTTGGGGAGCAAGTTAAATGGTCCCCCCCTCCTAACCTTGGTCATCACTCAAGCATGTGATTGTGCCACTTGTCGCAATGTGATTGAGTTGGTTATTTATTTAATTTAGAAGTAAATAAATTGTTAATTTTTACCAACTCTCCCACATTTATGGGAGATTGGAAATCAAGGGTGCATTTCCCTATAAATACCAAAGGCATGGTATTGGGAATACACAACCTTGAGTGGAATTAAAAAGGCAACTCTTATAATTACAGTAAACCTTTGATTCGTAAAACTCATAGTTTTGTTTTGTCCGGGTCTTGACTAACCTTCAAGACTTAAGACGCTCGGGTCGAGTCGAGGGTACGATCCGTCGGAGATCTCGTAGTTTCGGGATTTTGAAGTAAGAGCTCTTCGGGAGCGAAGCACGCAACAAAAGACTAATTCTTGTTCTTAGTCTTGTTTGATTAAGTTTATTATGCTTGTTAATTGCTTTAATTAAGGGGCGGGTCTTGGGGGGTTTCCTCCCGCGTAGTGTCGGGTCACTACGAAACCCTACAGCGGTATAGGAGCCACGCTCCTTTTAATTTTTGCAATTAATTTTTTAATTAAGGTGTTTTTAAAAGAATTTATTTTTCTGGTTCATGTTCTTCTAATTAGATTAGATGCTCGTTTTAATTAATTTTAAAACTCGATTTTATTCTCGATTTGGCTGTCGAACCCAGATTTTGGCTCAAGGTGGAATCCACATTCTGGAATATATTCATCCCTTTTTGAGGATTGTGCAGAAGCCAAATTCGAACAAGAAACCCATTTTTTCTGGGGTTTTTCGTTTTTCAACGAAAATTTTAATTCTTTTTAAGCGTTAATTAATGCAAGAATTACAAGGTTAGATTAAATGCACATTTGCATCACTAATCTACTGGTTTTAAAATATCCTTAAGAATAATAATGGAATTTTTATTAGTGCTTAAGTTGATATACCATTTTTCACATAAACTTGTTTTTCACAAATTTTGCAAATAAATTGCAATAAAATGTGAAAGCTTGTTGTGATCTTGTAATTTTAAGTTCCTATAATGTTAAAGATCTAATCTTTAAAGGTTTAAATGATTGGAACCCTAACCCTAAATTCCATATTGAACAAAGTTTGGATTTCTCATGTTTGGTTTATTAAAATCCATCAAGTTCAATTACTTGTGAGTAAAATTTGATTAATCTTCATATTGGAAGATGTAATCTTGGTATTTTATACAAGTATGAAAGTTGGAAAATTTTATCATTGGATGGTTAATTTATTTTTCCAACTCCCATTTGTCGAACCCATTATTAATTTGCATATAGGCAAGATTGGACATAGCTCATTTTATTTTAAGCATAAAGTAAGACCTAATTTTGTTCAAAATAAAATTTTTGGATAATTTAGGCTTGTGCACCAATAAAATTAATATTATTTAAGTTGGACTTATTTTTATTTTATTTTTCCTCAAATTGATTCTAAAATGTAATTTATAATTAATTATTGTCACACACAAATCGGAATTAAATTCCGAGAATTGGCACGCAAATCAAGGCAAGAACACCCAAGCACCACCAAGGCTAGCCGGGCTGCCTAGCTGCCCACATGTGGCTGCCAATGGTGCGCACAGGGGTGTGCCATGATGATGCGTGTGGCTGTGTAGCAGGGAGCTTGCTGGGCGCAGCATTGCGTGGGGCAATGGCTGGGCAGGGGCTGCCTATGCATGCTGGCTAGCATCAGTAGGCGCCAGCCGAGCACGCAAGTTGCTCGCAAGCATGCGCAGCATGCTAGCAGGCAGCTGGGCTAGCAGTGATGCTTGTTGGGCATAGTAGGCCTCGCCCACGCACCATGGCGCCATGCCATGGGCTGCCTAGCAGCCATGGTGCGCACCCTCAAAGGGTTATGTTGGTTTTCTTAAAATTTGGGCTATGATTTTTGCATTATCCCGTCTTTAAAATATTTTATGTAATTATTTTAATGAGGCTAAAAACCTCGATTTTCGGTTTTGCAAAATTTTGACAAATTATGGGTTATGCCGACTTAATCAATCGGATTAATTAAGTATGGATGCGGAATTTAGAGGGAGCTTAATTAATTGCGTAAGCATTTTGCGTTTTGAAATAATGGATTAAACAACTTTGACTAGTTTTAATTAGGCGCATTAATCGGATTAACCACCTAAGTTAGTTACTAGTTTTGCGTGTTTAATTATGTATTTCGTAATATTGCATGGGCCATTCACAAATAGTGAATGGGTGAATGTAAGATTGTTATATATGATTGCTAGATGCATGTCTAGGATTTCTATATGTTGCGACGATTAGTTAAGTTCACTTAAATCAACCAACACAGAAACCCTAGGTCCCTTAATAATATTGAGCTAAAATTTGCCGTTCCAAGAACAACACTTACCGAACTAATGCGCGTACGTGATGGACTACGCCAAAGCAAGACATCACTACTTCCCTAGGAACGCAAGGTATACTAGGTATACAAGTTGTCTTGGTTAAGCTCAACGATATCAGTAAGGAGTCCTTAGATGTCGTGGCAAAAGAGATAAAATGTCAAGGATGCATTAGATGCGACATTTTATCAAACCGAGAGTAGCTTGGAGCTATTAGCAATTGGATTGCTTACCTTAAGATATTTAATGATTAAGACAAGCCAAAGCATGCTTAACCATTTCTTGATCTTTGGGATCTCAGAATCATTTTATTCTTGCCTAAAAGGGACAATTTTATAAATGCGTGGATAAAATGCTCAATAAGATTGAAAATATGTATGAACGTTTTAAATTTCAACTTATTGGTTTATGAATGGTTTTTCACTTCAAATTCTTTCAATTGTAGAACAATGCCTGCAAGTAACTCAAACAACAACCAAATGTGCCCGGAACTCCCCGAGAAGTTGGCCTTTTCCTTAAAGTTGGTCAACTTCAAGGAATGGGAGGAGGAACTCAGGAGAACTCTCTGAAATTTTTCCTTGGAGTATACTCTTGAAACTCCCGTTCCAAGCTTCTTTGCCAAAGGAATCATGACCGATGAGGCTCATGAAGAAATGGTCTTCCAATTGCAAAAAGGTCTCACGACTTATGGAAAATTCCATCCCGGAAGATTGGAAGGAAAGTCTTACCTCCTATCTCCCGGACATGTTCCTCAAAGCACTTGAGGACGTTGTCAATGTAAGAGTCACCAAGAGTGACAATGGCAACTTTGATGGCCTCGTGTTTGACTTGACTAGGTCACTCTCAAACATGAGGATAAAGCCACCAAACGTGGGATGCCTTGCTAAGGAAAGGGGCTGGCTTTGGACAAAGGTCTACAATGCCAAACTGAGACCCGAGATGCCCCTCCGGCCTCATGTGCTTGGAATGACTAGACTCTTCAAACACATGCAGCTTCTCGGAATCCCATTGGAAGATGAGATGGAGGGGCATATCTTGCTTGCTTCACTCCACTTGGGCTATGATGCACTTAGAGTGCATATAGCTGCGGGAAAGGAGACACACTTCCTTAAGGAGGTGGTGCAACTTCTTAGCCAAGCCACTGCCTATGGAATGACCAAAAGGCCCTTGAGAGCTAAGAAGAAGGAGTTCAAAAGGGTCAAGGCAAAGATGAGATGCTTCCACTGTGGCATGCAAGGCCATTACAAGAGAGAATGCATGCTCTTCAAGGAAGAGGGGAACATTCCGACTGCCTCAAGTATCTTCCTAAACACTTGTGAATTAAGCTTATCATAAGGTATTGGATACCAAGTATGAATCACTTTATGTTGCCATTTCAGGGACCAAGTGAAAAGCTTAACAAGTGTTGGTGCAAGAGCAAGAAGACAACGAAGATGGTTTTTCGGTCGTGCTTGCATGCACCATTTTGTCTTTGAGATGTAATTAAAACTAATCCTAGTTTTCTTATGCTTTTGAACAATATTTTGATCAATGGTGTTGGACACCAAGATGTTTGAAATGAAAGACTTCTAACGTAGTTGTTTCAAAGATTGTCTTTCAAACATATGTTCAAATTAAATTGCATGCTTTACACAAAGAAAATAGGATTGATACCAAATGAAATAAGACCATCGAGTCGAATCAAACCTACTTGTGGCATTGTCGTCTTGGCCATATTAACATCAAGCGCATCAAGAAAGTTCTTCAAGAAGGTGTTCTTGACTCATTCGACTTAGAGTCGATTGAAAATTGCGAAGGATGTCTATTAGGCAAGATGATAAAACAGCCATTCTCCAAGTTGGGAGAAAGGGCAAGTGACTTATTAGGTCTAATACACACGGATGTATGTGGACAAATGAGTACACCCGCAAGACAAGGTTACCGATATTTCATCACTTTCACCGACGATTTTTGTAGATATGGCTATATCTACTTAATGTCGAATAAATCTGAATCCTTTGAGAAATTCAAAGAATTTCAGAAAGAAGTTGAAAAGCAACTTGGCAAGAAAATTAAAGCACTTTGATCGGATCGAGGTGGCGAATATTTGAGCCATGAATTCGACGATAACTTAAAAGAAAATGGCATTCTATCAGAGTTGACACCTCCCGGAACTCCTCAATGGAACGAAGTGTCCGAACGGAGGAATCGAACCTTGTTAGATATGGTTCGATCAATGATGGGTCTTAGTGAACTCCTTATCTCTTTCTGGGGACATGCGCTACAAACTGCAGCACTAACACTGAATAGAGCTCCGTCAAAAGCTGTTGAAAAAAACTCCATATGAATTATGGACTAAGAAACCTCCTAGGTTGTCTTTTCTCAAGATATGGAGATGCGAAGCATATGTCAAGCGATTAATTTCGGACAAACTTCACCCCAAATCGGATAAGTGTTTCTTTGTGGGATACCCAAAAGAAACCAAAGGGTATTACTTCTACAATAAATCCGCGAACAAAGTATTTGTTGCTCGTGATGGTGTCTTTTTGGAGAAGGAACACCTTTCCAAAATGACAAGTGGGAGGAAAATCGAACTCAACGAAGTTCGAGAGGACGAGCAACAATGTCAACCTGACAAAACTGACAATCTAGATGCTTTGGAAACATCTAAGAAGATTGGTCAGAATCAAACTGACAATGAAAGTGCTCAACCGATTACCCTTCGTAGGTCGCAACAGCAAAGATCTCAACCAGACAGATACCTCGGTATCGTCTTAACCGATGATCAGGACATCATAGTCATGGATGGTGATGAGCTGGCGACATACAAGCAAGCTATGACGAGCCCCGACTCTGCAAAATGGCAAGAGGCCATGAAATTCGAGATGGACTCCATGTTTGAAAATCAAGTCTCGGACTTGGTGAATTTGCCCGAGGGTTATCCCCATTGGTTGCAAATGGATCTTCAAAGTGAAGACAGACAAGGATGGAAATGTATCGATATACAAAGCTAGACTGGTGGCAAAAGGCTATAGACAAATCCACGGGATTGACTATGATGAAACTTTTTCACCAGTTGCAATGCTAAAATCCGTCTGGATCATCCTAGCGATTGTTGCATATTACGATTATGAAATATGGCAAATGGATGTCAAAACCGCCTTCCTTAATGGAATTTTGGAAGAAACTGTGTATATGACACAGCCATAAGGTTTTGTCGATCCAGGCAATGCTGGAAAGGTTTGCAAGCTGAAGAAGTCCATTTATGGACTAAAGCAAGCCAGCAGAAGTTGGAATCTGCGATTTAATGAAGCCATTAGCAAGTTTGGTTTTATCAAGAATCCAGATGAATCTTGTGTATACAAAGAAGGTCAGTGGGAGTGATATTGCATTCCTTGTCCTGTATGTCGATGACATACTTCTCATTGAAAACAGCACAAAATTACTGGAGTCCGTAAAGGGCTGGTTAGGAAAGTGCTTTTCAATGAAGGACTTGGGAGAGGCACAGTACATATTGGGCATCAAGATCTACAGAGATACCTCTAAGAGGATGATTGGATTAAGCTAGAGTACTTACGTTGATAAGGTACTGGCTCGATTCCACATGGAGAATGCCAAAAGAGGGCATTTACCCATGTCCCATGGCATAACTCACAGCAAGAAACAGTGTCCACAGACACCTGTTGAACGAGAAAGAATGAATCAGATCCCATATGCTTCGCTAATCGGATCGATCATGTATTCCATGATATGTATAAGGCCAGATGTATCGTATGCCATGAGTGCAACGAGCCGATACCAATCAAACCCGGGAGAAGCGCATTAGACTGCGGCCAAGAATATCCTAAAGTACCTGAAAAGGAACAAGGATAAGTTCCTGGTGTATGGAGGCTACAAAGAACTGGTTGCTGAAGGTTACACCGACGCTAGCTTCTAGACTGACAGCGACGACTTCAAGTCACAGTCGGGGTACATATTATGTCTGAATGGAGGAGCGTTTAGCTGGAAGAATGTCAAGCAGAGCACCACTGCAGACTCTACAACTGAAGCCGAGTACTTGTCCGCTTCAGAAGCTACCAAGGAAGCTGTTTGGGTTCGCAAGTTCATTAGTGAACTTGGTGTTGTACCCTCAATCAAGGGGCCGATAGACCTCTATTGTGATAACAATGGAGCTATCGCTCAAGTTAAGGAGCCGAAAGAACATCAGAAGGTCAAACACGTGCAAAGGCGATTTCACGTGATAAGGGAATGGAAATCCGAAGGTGAAATCAGAGTTTGTAAGATTGGCACAGATGATAATATGGCCGATCCTTTGACTAAACCGCTGCCTCAGGTGAAACACAACAAGCACATTGAGGCGATGGGAATCAAGCATGTTGGAGACTGGCTTTGAAATTCCCTGTACATGTGTTTTAATTAAACTGGTAGTTTCAATGTAAAACATTGTATTGAAACCATTCATTAATGGAGTAATTAATTTTTGTGCAAAATTATCATTCACTCCATTACTATTTAATTGTGGTTTAGAATTAAATAATGAGTCCATTCGATTTACGAAAATATTCAAAACAGGGTATCAAGACCATGTCTTGGATAAAGAAACACCTGTTAAGTGAACATTGAATATTTAAATCGAAAATTGTCCCTAATCGAGGTCATCTAATGTATGGACGATTGATGACCGCCACAGATTAGTGGTGTAGTATGATTTACAGCACTGTTTCTTGTGCTGCGAGGACGTGACAGTCATAAATCATTTGCACAGGTACAGTAGGAACTGTACTGGATAAGACCTGTGAGAGTACTTTAAGAAAATTCAGAATAGTCATAAGTACATTTCTCATTATGACTATCGGAACCTGTTTCCTCCGACCATGAGTATTGTGAAGTTTTCTTGATTGAGTACTAGACTCTTTGATGTTTCCTAACGTGTGCCGTAACTGGGGATCATAACGGGAGCACTCGGGAGACTAAGTCCTCTTAGTAAGATGAACTTACAATGCAAGACTGGGATTGTCCCCCTATTAACAATAGGGAAAACGTTTTGTTGTTTATAAGGCCGCTCGAAGAGCGAGACTGTGAAAATGCATGGCCGTGCTCAGATTGATTTTAGAAATCATCTGCTTATTGACAGTTTAACTTGGATATCGAGAAACACTTCTGAACGTAATAAGGATGACGATGAATCTTACCTTATAGTTCACGAAGAAACATTAAGAGACATAGGAAATGGGATATACACTGTACGCACACATGTCCGGAAGGACAAGTGGGAGATTGAAAGGAATGGTGTCCTTCCAACAAGTGTATTCTTCCGATAGAGGGTTCGGAATTATTACAGAGTTAATTCTTCAGTAAGATCAAGTGCTCAGAATGCCTAGGTGGAGGCCGCTTCCGATCAGTAATATCGAGGTACAATTGATATTACAGCTTAATCTTAAATGAACCCTTCCGGTCGAACCCAATCGAATCACCGATCCGAGACGACGAATTAATCCGAAAGGATTTAATGAGTCGACAGAGTTTTACGAATACAGACGTCGGATATCGAGCCTAGGGCGTCGAGACTGAGCGTCACAATATCACAAAGCGACAAGTATGAACATAGCCCTAGCACCACACTTGCCTAGCCATGTGGATGCTAAGCTAGTCCAAGCTAGCATGCACCTAGCATGGCTAAGCGCAAGCCTTAGCACACTAGGTGTGCTAGGCGCACCATCGCAGCTCATCACAGCCCAACGCAGCCCACACATCATCGCTAGGCGCACCATGCGTGCCCTAGGATGGCTGGGTGCCATCGCAGCCCTAGCACAATGCTGGGCGCGAATGGCAGGACCACACGCACCAAGCACAGCTAGTGCTAGGCACTGGCGCATGTGTGGTGCGTGGTGCATGGCCAAGGCTGATGCATGCATAGTGCGTGGTGCGTGGCCGAGGCTGGTTCATGTGGTTGTGCGAGTGTGTGCGAGGGAGAGCTGGCAAGCAGCGTCTAGCCCAGCATGTGTGGCTCGCTAGCAGCACGCATGCTAGGCATTGCGAGCATGGGGCTGGATGCGTGGGTGCGCGTAACGTGGGAGCGTGTGAGTGTGTGAGGCAGTGCGTGGGAGTGCTAGGGCCAGCACTAGCACGCACCAGCGCCTAGCAGCAACACTCACCAACGCTTAGCACCAACACGCACCAGCGCATGGCACCAGCACGCACCAGCGCCAGCACACAGCATCAACACAGCCCAGCACCAGCACGCACTGGCTGGCTGGCTGGGGTGCTGGGCAGCAAGGTAGTGCTAGCTGGTAGCCCTAGCTGGCACGCTAGCTGGCAGCCAGCTAGCCTTCCTTGACCCGGTTTTTTGCATGGATGTGGGGACCAAGTGAAGGCCTTGGGGAGCAAGGTAAATGGTCCCCCCCTCCTAGCCTTGGCCATCACTCAAGCATGTGATTGTGCCACTTGTCGCAATGTGATTGAGTTGGTTATTTATTTAATTTAGAATTAAATAAATTGTTGATTTTTACCAACTCTCCCACATTGATGGGAGATTGGAAATCAAGGGTGCATTTCCCTATAAATACCAAAGGCATGGTATTGGGACTTACACAACCTTGAGTGGAATTAAAAAGGCAACTCTTATAATTAGAGTAAACCTTTGATTCGTAAAACTCATAGTTTTGTTTTGTCCGGGTCTTGACTAACCTTCAAGACTTAGGACGCTCGGGTCGGGTCGAGGGTACGATCCATCGGAGATCTCGTAGTTTCGGGATTTTGAAGTAAGAGCTCTTCGGGAGCGAAGCACGCAACAAAAGTATAATTCTTGTTCTTAGTCTTGTTTGATTAAGTTTATTATGCTTGTTAATTGCTTTAATTAAGGGGCTGGTCTTGGGGGGTTTCCTTCCGCGTAGTGTCGGGTCACTACGAAACCCTATAGAGGTACCCCCTAGTGGAAAAATTTGGTCTTGCTCTCTTCATGGCCGTGAGGAAATTGAAGCCTTACTTCTTGGCACATTCAGTCGTTGTATACACAGATCAGCCAATTAAGCGGCCACTGACAACCATGGTGTCGTCTGGTCGGATGATCAAATGGGCGATAGAGATTCAGAGCCTTTAAATCACATTCGAGCCTAGGAAAGCGGTAAAGGGGCAAGCCTTTGCTGATTTTATTGTGGAGATGACTTGGCCCTCTGATTCTCAGATTGCAGACCAAGTCTAGAAGGTCTATGTGGACGGGAGCTCCACCTCAAATGGTTGTGGAGCAGGCGTCATATGTCAGTCGCTAGAAGGCGACATGTATGAGTATGCTCTACGTTTCAACTTCTAAGCCTCGAACAATGAGGCAAAGTATAAAGCTTTACTGGCCGGTATCCGCATGTGCAAGGCGGCTGGGGCAAGGAGAATAGACGCCTGCTCTGAGTCACAATTGATAGTGAGCCAATATAATGGTGAATACGAAGCAACCCATCCGGCCATGATTAGATATTTGCAGGCGGTACGACAAGCAGTCAGGTCCTTGGAAGAGTTTCATCTAACTCAGGTGCCCAGGTCTGAAAAATAATCAGGTGGATGCTCTCTCAAAGCTGGCATCCTCGGCCTCCTGTGATACTCTAAGAATCGTCTTTTGGGAGATTATGGAGAAGAGAAGTATTGAAGAAGATCCTGTTGGAATTCTAGATCGAAGCTTAACCTGGATGGACCCAATCAGGTCATACTTAACAGACGGCACCTTGCCGGATGATCATTACCAGGCGGCTCTACTAAAAAAGCGAGCGTCCAGTTTTGAGATACGAAAAGGGGAACTCTTCAAGAAAGGGTACCTTCAACCCCTCCTGAAATGTGTTACCCCAGAAAAAGGGCGAGAGGTCTTAAAAGATCTGCACTCGGGATACTATGCCTCTCATGTAGGCGGCAGGTCGCTTGCTCAACGAGCAAGGCGGCAGGGTTACTTTTGGCCTACCTTAGAAGCAGACGCCATGGATATGGTGAAAAAATGTGACAAGTGTCCAAGGTTTGGCAAATTAATTCACCGTCCGGCTACTGATCTCACTGCCATCCATAGCCCACTACTGTTTGCTAAGCGGGGCATGGATATTTTGGGTCCCTGTACGCCTGTTACAGGCGGCAGGAAGTACATACTTGTTGCAGTCGACTAATTCACCAAATGGGTAGAGGCAGAGGTTGTTAAAGGAATCAAGACGAAGGATGTGATTTCATTCATCTGGAAAAATGTCATCACTCGGTTTGGGGTGCCCATGTCTATGGTTTTTGATAATGGTCCCCAATTTGAGACGCATGTTCTCAAAAATTGGCTGGGAGACCAAGGCATCTCGCACTGCTTTGCATCAGTCGGTCGTCCTCAAGAAAATGGCCAGGTAGAAGCTTTCAATAAGATCATCTCAGACGGACTTAAGAAGAAGATTGAACGAGCAGGCGGCCTATGGGAAGACAAACTACCACATGTTCTCTGGGCCATTAGGACGACTGAAAAAGGGTCGACTGGAGAAACTCCATTCCTCCTAACTTATGGTGCAGAAGCTGTTCTTCCAATTGAACACTACAAGCCAACTCTTCGAGTAATGTTGTATGACGAAGAAGCGAACTGGGAGTCCATGCGCCTGGCATTGGACTCACTTCCAGAAAGAAGGGGCAATGCAGCCCTTTGCTATGAAATCTACCGCCTGAGAATGACAAGATCATATAACAAAAGAGTGCACAGGTGTCCACTCAAAGTGGGGGACTTTGTACTAAGAAAAATGGAAGCAGTCGGTAGTGCTTACGAATCAGGCAAGTTAACTCCCAACTGGGAAGGACCCTACCAAATCTATGAAGAGGTTCGGGACGGCACCTATCGCCTGGAAACACCAGACGGCCAACCTTTGCCTCGTACATGGAATGTAGATAATCTTAAGAAGTATTATTTTTGAATGATGTAAAAAGCCAAGAGCTAGTAATAAAGTTTGCTATTTTACTTCATCTATTTTTGTATTATGGGAGGCATGCCGCCTGCTCCATGAGCAACCGGCTACTCTCCGTTTTTTCTATCAATTGAGGGGCATGCCAAACTGGTAAAACAGTCGGCTACTCTCTATTTCACTCAATATGCATACAAAAAAGAGGGGCACGCCGCCTGTAGCAATACAATCGGCTACTCTCCTACACTTAATTCGCCATGAACTACCTAAGGCCTGTGGCCGAATGATCAGACCAGGCGCCCAGCCAACTGATCCAATCTTTAAACTAATACGACCTGTCCTTACATCATAGCAGGCGTCCGACGGCATCCATTCGGATGAAATTTGTCGCAGAGAGCAGCTCCCTTTTGGGTGGAACATTGTTCTATAAACTAATTACACGACACCCAGACGACTGTCCCCAAGGACAACCACGTAGCCGTTTTTGAGACAAGGATAACGCTAACACTAAACCAAACAATTGTTAGCAGTTAACATCCGCGTCGGATAACCGACTGTATTACTTGGGATAAGTACAGCCGGTACCTCTTGAGTTAATAGCCAACAAACATTGGCAAACCAAGGGGACCAGCCGGCCTCCGCCGCCTGGTACCTCTACTACTCAAGCAGGAGTGACAGCGACTAAGTAACGCCAATGATAACTTATAGTCACTCCCTTAAACTTGGTATGGAACCTACAAGGTTTGAATAGACCGCATGTTTTTTGGTGAACAGGGACATTCAATCTCCTATTCCTACTAGGTTACCACTCCTTGGGTTAATAGCCAATTAACATTGGCGAATCAAGGGGATCAGCCGGCCTACGCCGCCTGGTAACTCTACTACTCAAGAATAAAAGATGACGAATGAGCAACTTCAAAGATTTCCCATAAGTCACCCTCTCATACTTAGTAAGGATTCAAAAGGTATGGCGGGTCCGCCTGTCTAAAGGCGAACTAGAGCACTCGTACCCTGTCCCTGATAAGATGATTTCTTTTCAAACCAAACACGTTTGAAAATCTGGTTCGTAGGTCGACTGTTTTTTGGCAAACAAGGACTAAAAGAACCATTCATATTTTAACAAACAGGTGGGCCAGCTATAAGCGGCCTGTTCCTTCATATTTTAACAAACGTATTGCCTAAAAAATGTTGGGGTCCGACTGGATAAATGGCCGACTGATCGCCTAACCTGGAACCAAGATGATCAGTCGTCCAGGGGCATAGGCAGTCGTTACTTTGTACCTATTCGCAACTTCTTGGCTTACAAATTTAGCCAAAATAGTCGGTATGACATGCAAGCGGATATCAAGGATTCAAAAATAAAGCATGAAACAAAATTCAATAACCAAGGACGACCAAAAGATGGTCGCCAAATTAATATAAACAGCCGGCCATAAAGACAGGAAAAATATTCAAGACCCCGACCCCCTGGCCAGGTAAAGTGATACAAAAATAAACGGCGCACAGGCCAAAAATTTAAAGACATAAAAGCTTCAAGATTGAGGCAGGGTTTCAGTACTGACTGCCGCCTGATCAGCAAGGGACGCCTGGTTCTGGGAGGTATCCTTCTTACTTATCTCGGCATCAGGGCATCTTCTTTAGATGCATCCACCACAATCGGCCGCAGGGCCACCTCTTTCACTTCCTCTTCCGAGCTGGACTCGGCCGCTTGCCTCATGACTTGTTGGTTGTACTTTTCAGTACAAGCATTGAATTTTTTCTCCCAGGCGGCATACTGAGCTTTTGGGAAAAGAGTCGTCCAAGTCATCCTCATGATTTGAGCTGAGTCCTCCATCATGGCTTGGGCTAGCTCCATTTTCTCTTTTTCGGCCTTGGCCGAGAGCTCATCAGTGAGGCTTTTTTCCTGCTGTTGTGGGCGTTCTTTGACAGCAGCCAAAGATTTCTCTAAGGTCTCGAACTGGGTCATCTTCTGCCTAAGCGGCCTCAGCTCATCTCGGAGACTCTTGACTATCGCCTCCAGCTCATTATTCTTCTTTTTGGCCGACTCCAACTCAGTACGAATAGTGGAAGTGGCCTGCGCCTGATAATAAAGAATATCAGTTGTCAAAATTTCATTTTGGGCAATTTGAAACATTGCCTTATCAACGTCAGAGGCGGCCATAGCTTTAGCAGCCTTTACCTCTTTATTCTTGGCGCTAATTGGCCTACGGAGGTCGTGTACTCTCAGCATGGTCTGGAAAGAGAAAAACAGGCGTCAAATTTGAGAAAAGCAGGCGACATGCAAAGTTACCAAATTAAAAAATATTCCAAGTCTACCTCAAAAAGGAGACCCATGATGCCGTCTATGTCAAGGGTGCCGACTCCCTTGACCGCATCCCTCTCCTCTTGAGGGACGACTTTAATCATGGACTTGGCCATTTGGACCAAGTCCGGTTCTGTAGGGCAGTCTGCATCAAAAACAAAGAGAAACATCAGAAACATGAAGAAAGTGATGAAGAAATAAGCTAAGTCTAGCAGAGCAGTCTATACCTCTCGGCGGCCGATTGAGAACTAGTGGTGGGTTCCCCACACTTTGTGGGGTGACCGGCTGCTTGTCAGCCAACTGTTTCCTGGCAGATCCAGGCGTACTCTCACCAGTCGTCTTCAGAACCTTCGAGTCCGGTTGATGGGAGGATGAGGGTTTGGAAGTGCCCGCCTGCGAAAAAGACAAGGGGTCAATACTTATTTAAGCAACTTTTCAAGACAAGTGCTAAGGCTCAAAACTCACTATGGGCGTCTCCTTGGCAGGAGAATCAGAGGAGGTCCGCTTATGTTGCATAATAGAGGCACGCAACATAGCAGCCGCCTTCTTGGATGCAGAGATTTGGTCCATAACTTCAACTACAAATAAGAACCACAAGAGTTAAAAAAAATTTGAAAACCAATCAAAAGAAGGGTGCATGTATTCAAGAGGCCGGCTACCTCTGGAGGACCGACTGCTAAGGCCGCAAGCGGACAGGAAAAACTCGTCATAGAGCCATTAAAACTCTAGGACGCAGTTTAGGGGCACCTGCTCTCGTACCCCAGTAGTAGAGTTTGCCCTAATCTCTACTTTAAAAAGCCCTCGGTCCAGGATCTCTTCCCTGGCCTTGAGGAGAACAAGCGGCATGCTGCGACCGCCTGCTAGAAGAGGCGGATCCTTGTTCCACCTATTATAGCGCTTGTTCAGCAGGCGGTTGGGGATGGAAATGATGAGGAAGGTGTTTCTCCAGTCCTTCCATTTATTTTCTTTGCCCTTGGTCATGAGGTAGCCCTTATAGCTCGTTATTTGGTACCAGCCGGTACCGCTTGCCTTGGGGGTCTGGCTGAGGTAGTTCATATGGGCGAACGCCTTGAAATTCAGCTCCGCCCCGTGCGTTTCGCATCCGGCTACATAGCCAAGGATGTTGAACCAGGAGGGGGCTAATTGCCAAAGCCCCACCTCGTATCCATTGAGGATTTGCTGAACGGCCGGATGCAAGGGAAATCGCAATCCAGCTTTGATGGCCGCCTCGTAACAGCCAAAACAAGCGTCCCCGTAGCTGGAGCCCTCAGGCCAGTTGATTGTATCCTCACCATCCGGCACAAGTACTTGATAATCCGGACCCATCGTATGGTCCGAAAGAAAAGTGTCTATTCGCTCTTTCATGGCCTTGATTCGGCCCTTGGGTACGTGACAGTAATAAGGAGTATTTAACTCCCTATGAGAGACGGATGGTTCCGACCAACCTTCTCCCTTTTCAGCTGCATGAGAAGCTCTCGCCTCATGAAAGCGAGCATGCCTCTCCTCTGAGCTTATGGATAGCGGCTTGAAGAGCTAGAGTCAGACTCGCTATCAGAAGAGTCCAACTCCTCCCCACTCCCTGAGGGGGTCGACCCATCTTCTTCTTCGGGGGCCGTCTGCTAACTGGATAGGTCAACAGTAAAGTGAGAAGGAGCTACCTTAGCTCCCTCCTCAGAGCTCTCGGCTAAAGGGCCGCCTTGGGTCCCTGCAGTATCAGGCTGCTGGTCCGATGTTTCACTAATCGGAACCCGGAAAGAGGATCCATCAGAGTTTTCTATTCTCTTGGTCTTTTTTGTTCTTGCCATACTGTCCTGCATAGATACAAAGACAGTTGGATTTCGGGACTTGCGCAAAGTTTGAAGTACCGCAGGGCAGTCGGCACCCCTAATCCTAGACTCAGCCGTCCCCGGTGACCGGCTGATTGCTAACCTAGGCCGTGCCGGATACTTTTGAGGTCTCATTTTCAAAAAAGAAAGAAAAAGTGAAAAAGCAAAAAGAATAAAGGAACAGACAGTTACCTGAAACTTAAGTTTTGAAGATCTTGATTAAGTAGGCGCCTAGTAAAACAGTCGTCCTGGCAGGTCAGAAGTTGCAAAGTGTCAGAGCTTAAGTTCAAGGGTCCGAGAGTTCTCTTGAAAAAGTTCGCAAATGTGAACAAAAGACTTGGTCAAAATATGAGCGGGAAAAATGCTCGGCCCGTCATAGGACGACACCTGTAGCAGGCCGTCGCCTGTTACAGGCCGTCGCCTGTCACAGGTGACATGTGAACAGTCATGTGCCACTTGTGAGGGGCAAATGATTAGGGGATTTTTCCCTACCAATCACCGTCTGACAAATGGACCAACCAGGTTATGCCATGTGTCCGCCACGTGGGCCAATAGGAGCCTGCCATGTCTCAGGCGTTGATCTGTCCACCATGGACCAGTTGTGTCACAACACGTGTCCTCCCCCCATGCCAAATGGGAAAACCGGCCACTTAGGCCCAAAAGACTTGTGGAAGCCCAATCAGTCCTAGGTTGACCTAAACCTAGGACTGGCACGCATCCCAAGGCATATAAATACCTTCATTAATCCTCATTAAAGGGGATTAAGCAAATTAATTACTCTCACCTAGAGAAAACCTTTACCTTTTTCCGCATTTATTACTCCTAAACAAGTACTAACTTGACCGTCGGAGGCGGAGCTCCCACCACCCGGAGTCTCCGTTGTTTTGCAGGTACAGGCGCACGGTCCCAGTCCCGGAATTGTAACTCTCCCGCAGGACATCAGAAACCCCGAAACAGAGAGGATGTTTAATTAAACTAAATGTTTAATTTGGTTTAGAATATGAAAAGGGAATTTTGTTATGCTTCATATAATTTTATTGATGCTTTAAGCATGGGAATTGAGCTATTTAAGTGTCTTAGTACACAGGAATAAATTATATTGCGGTGCCTGTGCACTTAAGGTGTTTCTAACACCGAGGGATAGGATTTGCGGCGCATTATGCGTTTAAGGTGTCTTTGACACCGAGGTAGATTAAAAAGAGTTCAACATTAAATTTAGGTGGTCACTAATTATTCAAGAATTAAATTGGTATGTTTGATTGCTTGAATGAATTATAATGTTTGATTGTGTTATGGTTGAGAGTCATCACCAAGTCTAATAATATGTAAATAACGTAAAGTGAAAGAGATTACACACCAAAACTCTTGGAACGTATACACCTCGAATATGAACATATGAGGGGAGTTATGCGACTTTATATTTGACCATAACTTCTACTGGGAGTACAGGACGCTGTATTTTCCTTTTTATTTATTTATGCGCATGACGTCCAGTCACTTCATGTGACATTTTCCTACCCGGTTAGCTTCTGGTGTAGTTTACCTCAATTTATTTGGGGCAGGGATTTGGTGAGAAACTCGTTCGATGCGTAATCAAATTAAATAAGTAATTAATTTATTTATTGGTTGGTTGTTTGGTATGTTGTATGCTTGTAAACAGGTGCAACAAGGTAAGTTGTGTGATGATAGGATGAAAGCATGTTAGTGTGTTTTCTTACGCTTATGTACTCAGCATTGCTGATTGTGTGTTTATAGTTTGGCCTTGTCTTTACCTTGGCCCTACGACGACCCATTTCTAATGGCGAGTAGTGGGGACAAGTAGAGAGAAGCTTTTCAGGTGATGAAGCATTTTCATGATGGGCATGAGTGAAGAGCGAATCATGCTTAGTTTCCAAAGGAATATGATGTGTTTTATTTGCTTTGATATTATTTATTTTATTATGCTCATGAGACTAACATAAACGTTTTCAGTATTGTTTGGTTTTAAGGCCCATGATGGTTGATGATTTGCCGGAGGCTACACAACGTATATATTTCATTGGAGGGTTGCAACGATGGGCTCAACAAGAGGTAGAAAGGAGGAACGTTCAAACACTTGCTGAGGCCATCGCAGCTGCAGAGTCCTTGGTTGATTACAAGGACACAAGGAAGGAAGGGCGCAGCAACGGCAGCAAGGGAAAAGGTGGGGGAGCCAAGCCCACCGATCGAAGCAGCACCAGTAGCAACAAGACGGTGAAATAGGACAAGGCAAAGGGATCATCGTCGTCTTCTTCATCATCTGACAAGCCCAGCAACAGGGGATGTTACTTGTGCGGAGGGCCGCACTGGGCAAGGGATTGCCCTGGGAGACAGAAGCTCAGCGCCATCATAGCTTCGGGCGGTGAATCGTCGGGGGACGATGCACAAATGGGGTCGTTGCGCCTCTTTAGTAGCGTACGGGCCACACTAAAAGCTGAGGAGAGCACCAAAGTGGTCAAGGTAAGCACGTTACCTCGCCCGAAGGGCTAACTTATGTTTGTTGATACATTAGTGAATGGGAGAGCTTCTAAGGCACTCGTGGATTGTGGTGCCTCACACAACTTCATTACGGAGAAGGAAGCAATGAAGTTGGGAATCAAGTACACCAAGGAACCGGGGAGGATCAAGACGGTCAACACCTCGCCCGTTCCTATCCTTGGTGTGGCGCATAAGGTGCCTATTTGTCTGGGACAATGGAGTGGCACCATAAATCTCACAGTCGTGCATATGGACGACTTCTCTTTGGTGTTGGGACTTGAGTTCATCAACACAGTAAGGCCCTTTTCTTTTGAAGCGGACGGGTCAATTATGATCAAAAGGGATCAAGGGTCATGGTCCGTTCCTGTCACACGAGAAGAAGTTGAAGCCAAGACAATCTCTGCAATCCAGGTGTCCAGGGGGATCAAAAAGGGACAAGAGACTTTCTTGGCTGCATTAGTGGAGGAAGAGGAGCCCCATGGGAATGAGGTTCCATCAGATTTCTCCGGAGTCCTTGTAGAGTATAAGGATGTGATGCCTCCGGAGCTACCAAAGAGACTACCTCCTAGAAGGGAGGTGGATCACAAGATTGAGCTGGAGCCAGGGACCAAGCCTCCAGCCATGGCACCATACCGCATGGCCCCATCAAAGCTCGAGGAATTGAGGAAGCAATTGAAGGAGCTGCTGGAAGCAGGGTTCATTAGGCCCTCAAAGGCACCATTTGGAGCACCAGTACTATTTCAACGCAAGCATGATGGCAGTTTGCGAATGTGCATTGACTATCGGGCTCTCAACAAGATCACTGTCAAGAACAAGTATCCAATCCCGTTAGTCGCCGATTTGTTCGATCGACTCGGCAAAGCACGGTACTTCTCCAAGTTGGACCTGCGATCGGGGTATTGGCAGGTGCGCATCGCCGAAGGGGACGAGGCGAAGACGACTTGCGTGACCAGGTATGGTTCTTATGAGTTCTTGGTGATGCCTTTTGGACTCACCAACGCCCCTGCTACTTTTTGCACCTTAATGAATAAGATTTTTCGGCCTTTCCTTGATAAATTTGTAGTCGTCTATCTCGACGATATCGTCGTGTATAGCGACAACTTACAAGATCATGTGGAGCATTTGAGACAGGTGTTCCAGGTCTTACGAGAGAACGAGCTTTATGTGAAGCAAGAGAAGTGCTCGTTCGGACAGGAGGAGGTGTCATTCCTGGGACACCATATTAGAGCCGGAAAGATAATGATGGAGCATGACAAGGTGCAAGCCATCAGGGAATGGGAGGAGCCCAAGAACGTGTCGGAACTACGTTCTTTCCTTGGGCTCGCCAACTATTACAGGCGGTTTATCATGAGCTACTCAGCACGGGCGGCGCCATTGACTAACCTGTTAAAGAAGAAGGCACAATGGTGTTGGAGCGACAAATGTCAAGAGGCCTTTGATGACTTGAAAGATGCCGTCACCAAAGAGCCCGTATTAGCACTGCCCGACTACTCAAAGCCATTCGAGCTACACACTGATGCCTCAGATTTTGCTATCGGAGGAGTTCTCATGCAAGAAGGGCATCCAGTGGCCTATGAGTCCCGTAAGCTCAATGACACTGAGAGGAGATACCCAGTGCATGATAAGGAGATGACAGCTATCATTCATTGCTTGTGTCTGGAGACATTATTTGCTTGGGAGTCGGTTCACCATCTATACCGACAATGTTACAACAAGTTACTTCCAAAATCAAAAGAAGCTTAGCCCCAAGAAAGCTCGATGGCAAGACTTTCTAGCTGATTTTGACTACGCTATGGAGTACAAGCCAGGGAAGGTGAATGTAGTTGCTGATGCTCTAAGCCGCAAGGCAATCTTTGCTAGCGTGAGTAGCATAGCTAGCACCCTCCTTGATCGAGTCAAGGACGGTTTAAAGGAGGATTCTATGGCCAAGAGTTTGATGGACTTGGCTAACGAGGGAAAGACCCGACGCTTCTGGATAGAGGATGGGATACTCTACACCGTCGTACGTCGCACCTATGTGCCTAAGTGGGACAACCTTAGGCGTGACATCATGAAGGAGTGTCATGATTCATTATGGGCTGGTCACCCTGGGATACAGCGGACAATGGCACTCTTGGAGGAGGTATACTACTGGCCTCACATGCGGGACGATATAGAGACCTATGTGAAGACTTGTCTTGTGTGCCAACAAGACAAGGTAGAGCAACGTGTGCCAGCAGGACTCTTGGAGCCCTTGCCTATACCAGAGAGGCCATGGGAAAGCGTCTCAATGGATTTCATATCTGCCTTGCCCAAGTCAGAGGGGTTTGGCTCTATCATGGTGGTAGTTGATCGCTTTTCCAAGTATGGGACTTTTATACCGGCACATAAGGATTGCACAGGGGAGCAAGCCGCCAAGTTATTCTTCAAGAATGTGGTCAAGTACTGGGGCTTGCCAAAGAGCATCGTCAGCGACCGTGATCCAACGTTCACCGCCAAATTTTGGACGGAGCTTTTCAAGTTGCTAGGGTCAGGTCTACATTTCTCCACAAGCTTCCACCCGCAGACGGATGGGAAGACAGAGCGAGTGAACGCTTTATTGGAGCTCTATTTGAGGCATTTTGTGAGTGCCAATCAATGAGTTTGGGCAAAGCTCATAGACATTGCCCAATTCTCCTTTAATCTGCAGCGGTCCGAGGCAACCCAGCAAAGCCCCTTTGAGATAATCATGGGTCAACAACCCTTGACTCCACAAGCAGTTGTATCGGGCTACACGGGTAGCAGTCCCGCTGCCTACAGATTAGCTAAGGGATGGCACGAGCAGCTCGACATCACCAAGGCTTACTTGAATAAGGCCGCTAATAAGATGAAGAAGTGGGCCGACAAAAACAGGCGCCCATTGGAGTTTCAAGAAGGCGACCTAGTCATGGTGAAGCTCTTGCCGCACCAATTCAAAGTCTTCCGCAAGGTGCATAAGGGGCTAGTGCGGAAGTATGAAGGGCCATTCCCGATCATTAGGAAGGTCGGGAAAGTTTCCTATAATCTTGAGCTACCTCCCAAGCTGAAAATACATCCGGTGTTCCATGTTAGCATGTTGAAGCCTTACCATGCCGATCTCGAGGATCAGACCAGGGGAAAATCACAACGGGCACCTACGGCCGTGGTAGCATCGTTTGAAAGGGACATTGAGAGCATCGAGACAAAGAGAGTCATAAGGCGTCGAGGTGTGCCAAGCTACAATGAATACTTTGTTCGTTGGAAGGGTCTCCCGGACAGCGAGGCCTCGTGGGAAAAAGAAGAAGATTTGTGGCAATTTGCGGACAAGATCGAGGCGTTCGAGTCGGGATCTTGACGAGGGCGTCAAGACTTAGGTGGGGGAGCATGTCACGACCCACACATTCCACCCCTCACTAGGGCCATTGGACGGTAGGCAACAATCGTGGCTAGGGGGAATGCCCTTGGTGCGCGCTGGCTAGGCCAGAGACACCCTCCCCCTATAGAGCTTTATATTGCTCCAGTGCTGTCACCCTAGTGAACACCCAAGTGACAGTAACACAATAATGGGCTATTTGGGGACCCAAATGAAGTCCGATTGAGCCCAAATTTGGGGGTCCACCATTTTTAGGCCCAATGAACATCATGGTGGTGTTAGATTTTGAAGGAGAATTCCGGAAGGTTCCAGAATACTCAAGGAGACTCGAAATGCATCCGGAAGCTTCTAGAACCTCCTAGGACATCCTTGAATCATCTGTAAATTCTAGAGTTGTGTAGATAATTCTAGAGCCTTGTACATAGAGGGAATGTACTAAAGAAATGTATAGAATACTCTAGAAAGGATTAGATCTAGAACCCTCCATTTGAGGAGGTTAGTGAAGGTTCTAGGCCATGCTTAGAACACTATAAATAGGGGACTTGGCCTTCATTTGGAGGGATCTCAGAAAATACTTGTAAACACTCTCTCTCAAGCAATCAAAGCATTCAAAATATTTATATCCTCTTGTGTTCTCAATATTCCTTAACTTTCGTTGCACACTCTTGCTTGAAGCATTTCGGGGTTAAGCCTTGACTAGCATCCGAGGGAGGGAAGTTAGTAGGCTAGCATGCATAAGACTAGGGGGATTAGTCAGCACGTGACAATCAGCTATCTAATGCAGGACTGAGGGCAGAATACTGGTCTAGCAGTAACCTACAGCTTAAAGAACCAGAACTTACTGTTGGTCCTGAAGGTTGTGCTGCATTTCTACCAGATGATGCCCAAATAGATGTGCATAGTGCAGTTGCTCTAATTGAAAAGGTTTATTTTTAAAAAATACACACTTATGTTTCTAGTCAATCTAGCTTTCAATTTGCCTACTAATTTGGTATGATTTCATTAGGACAACATACACTTCATACCACATAATAGATATGCCGAGTTTTATAATGATCCAGCTGTATGTTTGATGAGGTGAGAGTTTTTCTTCTCGAAAATACATATTGTATTTTAATTCTAGGGACATTATAAAGATGGCATGATACTGTCACACTGATCATCTTTATGCAGATATAGCAAGGATGGAAAGGTTGATGCTGTTAAGACTAATAACAATAAAATTTTACATGCCAAGGAAGCTGTTGTTATTGCAGCTGGTTCTTGGACTGGATCATTGATGCACAATTTAGCTAGAGATCTTGATGTCACGATTAACGTTCCAGTACAGCCTAGGAAGGTAAAATCACTATAAGCTTATCAACGGAGTAAAATGCTTAGCCTAGAGATGAGCGCCTTTTTGCTTTGTTGGTTTTTTGCAGGGTTATCTACTTGTTTTTGAGAATATTAAGTCTAATCTTAGACTCAATCATGCAACTATGGAAGCTGGCTATGTTAATTATCAAAGAACATCAACTGAAAATAGCAGCAAATCAACTGATATTTCAATGACAGCAACGATTGATGCAAAGGGAAATCTTCTTGTCGGTATAAAATTACTCAATATGTACTCCATGATATATACTTCCTCTATGAAATGTGTACACTATTGAAATGTCAAGTACATGCCAATGAACTGTAATCGTTAATAGACATGTTCGATCTCTTACTGTCATCTGATATCCTATGCTAATATACATGTTTTAGGGAGTAACAGACAGTTTGTTGGATTTAATGGAGACCTGGACATGCATATTGTTGAGCAGATATGGAAGCGCACTCAAGAGTTTTTCCCTGCTTTGAGAAACATCTCCCTTGAAAGTTTAAGTCAAGAAATGAAAGTTAGAACAGGGTTTCGCCCTTACAGTAAGTTCCTAACTATAAAGAACAAAAAGACTCACTCCGTCCCTAGATAATAGGCCACATATATGAGTTCCTAGCGAGCTTAATATAACAATCCTTATTATTATGAGAGGAAACAAATTACTCAATTAGAAGCGTGTGGCCTATTAAACAGGAATGGAACGAGTTACAGTTTATATAGTTTTCAGTAACTTCTGTTTTATACTCCATATATAACAAGTGCTTATATCATATTAATGCTATGACATATGAATGAAGTGCCTGATGGAAAGCCGGTCATTGGGCCTATTCCTTCCATGCCGAATGTATACCTTGCAACCGGACATGAAGGTGGAGGAATCAGCATGGTAAATTACTGTTTTTTCAGCAGAATTATGGAAACTGAAAAATACATCAGATTATGTAAATTTTGGTAGATAAATTGACTTATTTTATGTTATGTTCAGGCTCTTGGGACAGCTGAACTGATTGCAGATATGGTATTGGGAAATTCCTTGAAACTTGATCCAACGCCTTTTGCTGCGGAAGGTCGATGCTGTTGAAAAAAAATTTCGCTTCGTATCCAAAATCCAAGAATGTTCTTGATTTTGCACGAAAATGAGCTGATTATGTTGGGATCTTTCTCATAAAATTTTGTTGTTTAAAGGGCATGTATCAGTATAACAGTTTTGAGAATTTGCTCCTGATGTATTATTATGTGATTGCATTGTGATTTCTGTCAAGAATCATATACTTCTCTTATTTTCATCGGGCCTTGTTCTATTCAATTAATTTGATATGTGATTGCATTGTGATTTTTGTCAAGAATCATATACTTCTCTTATTTTCATCGAGCCTTGTTCTCTTCAATTAATTTTGGTTAAATTTAACGAAGCATCACTAATTAAAATTACATTACAAAGGTGAGGTTTAAACGCCGAACCTCATTAAATGAAGATCACACTTATACCAACTTAGCTAGAAATAAATAATGTTATACCTATCACGTAAAAATACAAGTACATATTAAAATGTAGAATAAAAGGAAAAAATCTAATATAATTTATTGTTATCATTATATTACGGAGTGTACTTTACTCACTCAAAAAAAATAAAAAAAAAGTCGCACTCCTAGTAACATCCAGGTCACGTACTAGTTCCTAATTAATGAATTAACGACAAGTATGATACGCATGATGCTCTTGCGTGTTAAAAAGCAAACGACGCCGTAAAACAACCATTTTACAAGTTTACAACAACTCCGATTCGCCCAATACGCTCTTTGCTCCTGACTGAGGAGAGATACTGAACACCTAACTGGTGGAAATTCATTCACTTCTAGGGTAAATTTCCCCTCCATTTTTTCGCCTTT
The DNA here is from genome assembly GCF_001683475.1 of Chenopodium quinoa. Taxonomy (NCBI): domain Eukaryota; kingdom Viridiplantae; phylum Streptophyta; class Magnoliopsida; order Caryophyllales; family Amaranthaceae; genus Chenopodium; species Chenopodium quinoa. Next base: position 409,550 of record NW_018743176.1, read on the forward strand.
TGGATTAATTTCTGCAATTCTTTTGCTTCGATTTATTCTCGCAATTTTATGATTTTAGTTATTCTTTGTAATTTCTCCATTTTCATTGTATTTTGTAATTTCTGCGATATTGAACATGGAAATTTTGGGAATTTTATGATAGGTTTTCCAGATTATTCTTTGTTATCGTTTTTTGTTTGATTCTCGTTAATTTTTTTTGTTTGTAACGTAGATGAATTGTACCATGTTTGTTAATTCTTTTCTTTGTCGATTTTTTTTGTGATCAAATTATGTCGTTCAATTTTAATAAAATGCAATTTTAACATGGGAATTCTTATTATGTACGGGTGATTTCCAGGTAAATTAACCCTTTTAAGTCATTGTATAAACCCTAATTTCTTGTACTTTAAGTCGATTCCCTTATTTACAACCAGTTCTGATTTTGTATTGTTTTCATGGAAAATTTTTAATCATTATCATGCTAGTTTTAATGTTGCTGATGATTTCTAAGCTCCGATTGGATCATAGAATTTTTAATAAAAAAGGGTGCTTTACTCCATTCGTATGATCGTATCTTGCCAGCTTAAATTGGGTGGTTTATTTTGTTGGCATTTGTTTAGTTGATCTATTTCTTTTAGAGGGAAAAGGCTTAAATTCATAGTAAATTTAGTAGGCTACAGTTAGTGGAAAATACTGATAGATTGTTGGTTATCCCTTTTCCTGATCATCACATCACCTACGCACAGTAATACAGTATTGTGCTTCAGGATCTCCAAAACATGTGTGATTTTCAAACCTCTTCAGGAACCAAGGGAAAAATGCAGCAGTCGAGCCTAAATGTAACATAACCCCTTGGACGCTTTATTTCAGTTCTGAACCCTGCAGTAATTGGCTGTGTGTGCATCAGATAGTTCCTTAATTTATGCAATTTAGTTTTATATAATTGTGTGTAGAAATGGCCAGGCTTGCTTGCTTCTGAGTTCTGACTATGTGCTTTCCTGAAAGACTAACATGTACAATTAATCCCTTCTTTAGTTCTCTTCAAACACTCTGGTTGCCTCTTGCCTGGCAAGCAAAGTGACTTAACACCTTTGTGATATGTAATTGCTACAACTCCCCAAAACTTTATTTTGGTTGCAGGCGCTAGTACATTTACTACATTATGGAGCTGAATAAATTCAAAGGATCTTTTGAGCACGTGGTAAAGAAGCGAAAATTATCATCATCCAAGTGTCATGAAGTGGTTGATACTATCAACCATGAGCTTGAGCATGCTTTATCAAGAGTGCAATCAGATCAAAACCTTACCGTTCCAGAGGATCCTAAATCCATTTTGAGGGATCTGAAGTCCAAGCTTTCTGATTATGGCTCAGAAAAGGAGCTGGAAAACTCACAGAAAGAGCTGAACTTACATCTCAACAAGTCTCAGAAGCTCCTTGAGAAAGTACTGAATCCTGATATATCTAAGGGGAACAGAAAGATTGACTTTGATGTTCAGACAATTAATCAGATTATCATTGATCATCTCTTTTTCAAAGGCCTGTTTGATATTGGAGACTGTTTAAGTAAAGAGGCAGTTGTCCCAGAAGTTAATGTGCTACGATCTCAGTTTTTTGAAATGTCCCAGATTCTGGAGGCTCTTCACAGAGAGAATTTACAACCTGCCTTTAACTGGGTCTCTGCCAACCATGAAAAGCTCAGAGAAAATGGTTCAAGTCTTGAGCTGAAACTTCATCAGGTGCGATATGTGAGAGTTACTGAAGCAGGGAAGCCAAACTGATGCCCTAAAGTATGCCAGAAACAACCTTGCTCCTTTGCTTACTTTGCATATGGATGAGGTTAAAAAGCTCATGGCCTGTATTTTATGGATAGGAAAGCTTGATAAATGTCCTTATTGGGAAAAGTTGGCTATGACTAATTGGGAAGAGTTAGCTGATGCACTATCACAGCAGTTTTGTGTGCTGTTAGGCCGTTCTTGTCGTCCACCATTGGCGGTGGATGTAGAAGCAGGATCTGAAGCATTGCCTATTCTCTTGAAGCTTGTGAATCTGAAAGCTGTGAAACAGGATTGGCAAGGGATGGAGGAGCTTCCATTTCCTGTGGATCTTGGAATGGGTTTTCAATTCCATTCGACATTCATATGCCCAGTGACTAGGGATCAAGGAACTCTAGAAAATCCCCCCATGTTGCTGCCTTGTGGACATGTGCTGTGTCGGCAATCAGTCATGAGTATCTCCTAGAATAACAGCAGGACCTTTAAATGCCCGTGTTGCCCCCTTGATAATATAGCAGTTGCACAATGCAGGCAACTGCATCTACCATGATGATTGTATAGTCCCTTTAGTTACAGTTGTCTCATGCGTAGAGATTCAGAGAACAGATATCTCAGGATTAGAGTATTTGTATTTATCAAATGGTAATTCTCGTTATATAAAGCTAGTAACAGTTCACAGCCCAGTTGGTATGTTTTGAAGTTACATTTCTGATGTACAGTATATTTTTGTCAATGCTTATATTTTGTGTAACTAGTGAAGGAAGTGATATCCCTATGCTTTTTTTTTTTTTTTTTTTTTTTTTTTTTTTTTTTTTTTTTTTTTGACGAGATATCCCTATGCTTGGACACAGTTGAATGAGTTGATGCAACGTGAAAGCCTTTTGAGCCCACACTGTCTGTTGAAATAGACATAATATACGAAGTATAATTCAAAGTTAAATGAGAAGGGTCTGATAAATTCAGAATTGTTAGGGGTTAAACGATTTTAATTTTTCATCAATGCACTTGTTGAAGTTAGTTGTTGAGAATTCAGTGTTAAAAACACACCAACTATTTCACTAGTATGCCGCTAAGCCAGAAAGATTGATCGAGTTTTACCTCATTATCAACCTCCCCCTCCGGCCCTCCCCCTTCACAATAGCCTAAGCCAAAACTAGTTAGGTAAATTAGTTGAATACCCCTCCGATCCCACTAGAATTGCCCGGTTAATCGATTAATCACTTTTGAGAGCTTATTTTGGGTCAAAGACATAGGTCGGAGACTCGGAGGGAGTAGTCGGAGTACCTATCTTTCTTTGAACTTGCTACAATGTAAAGTTTTAACATTAAGTATACTTAGTAGTAAACTTGCTACAATGTAAAGTTAAGTGTAGGCAATATATGAACATAATCCCCACTAATTGAGTTCAACCAAATGGATTGACATTAGCATATTTAATGGAATGTTTCAAACTAAAAAGTATACTCCAATTAAAGCAAATTCTAAAATTCAAGAGAAATCTGCAAAAATAGCTCCAATTAAAGGGAAGCATTGTTCATAATCAACATATTCAATAAAGTCGAAGATAATCAAACTACGCAAATGGAGAAATAATCCCCAAAAATTCAAAGAACCAAAAATCAAACAATTCCTCCAATAACACTAATTATAAGGGGAAAACCCCATGATTAATTTCTTCAAAGTAGGAAAAAATACATCAGAATTACTCGATTTAAACTCATCTTTCTGACAAAAATCTGAACTTTCATTCTCCTTTGAATCATTCATCACAAACTCTTCAACCAAATCTTTAACAGATTTAGGTGACAATGGATGAAAATTCAAACCCCAATCAGAAACAAACCCTTTAACCAAACCCAATTTATCATCTGGGCTCAAATTCCTCCATTTGCTCATAACATCATCTGGGTTCATATCAAGGTAGTTGCAGAGGTCAGAGAAAAGCAGTTGTTTGCTTATCTTCATAGCATTTTCTCTCTCCTTTGACTGGGTATTTAGCTTATTGACTTCTGCAGCAAAGTCTGAAGCTAAGTCTGAATCACTGATTTTGTTGAGTTTATTTGGGTTGTTGTCTCCTTTGCTGAAACAGAGGAAGGTTTGAGATTGAGGGTAGAAGGAGAGAGAAAGAGGATTTGTTGAGGGTTTTAGAGGGTTTCTGAAATTGGGGAGAGGAAGAAAGGAAGGTGTTTTAATGGAGAAAGACATGATTTTTATTGATTTTTCGAAGGTTTCGAGTTTTTTCTTGAGTTTGGATTGTGATGAATGAGTGACTTGCTTAAATGGTGGTTATTATTGGGCTAATATGATAATGACATATTGACAACAATTTTTTTTTTTTACTGAGTCAATTAGGTTAGTTTCAAGCTGAATTTTAGGTAAAAAAAATTGAGCTTGAATTGGATTAAGCTGTTTCAATTGATAAAATCTTACTAGAGACTTTAGACTTCGTTATTTTAACCTGTAAGGTTACAAGTTAGAACCCTCATTGAAAACTCTTCATGAGAACTTATTTGAATTTGTTTAAACTCGTTTTACTGGTTTTAATTGAGCTTAATAACCATAGATTGTTAATCTATGGTCGACATGAACCAAAACATCAACAGAATATTGGAAAGGAACGAGTTTAACATAATAGCAAGATGCTGTTGCCAATCAGAAAAACAAATTTTCACTGTGATAATGTTACAAGTTTCTGAAGTCTCACCAGTTCATTACAGTATTGTATTATTGCCTACAAAAATTTACTTCATATTTTTAACAAATTGGAACAAACCCAAAAAAGAAAGCCTCTACATTTTCAGGGTAATACTTCGTATTACTAAGTTAGCATATGTATAAATGAAAGAATTAAGCCTATAAATCATCTAGGACTTGTGTTCTATTACAGCTACAAGGACTCTGCAACAGCATATCCAAGGTCGTCCAGCAAACTTAACCTAATCTTCCGGCAGACCAGTTATGTGAATATGTGAAATCTGAAATAAATAACACAGTCTTCAGCCCAAGATATAAACTTAAGCAGATGAAATCGAATGTTGAGCTTCCACATCATAATCAAACCTGTTCGGTGACCCTTGAACTTGCCTGACATTGTAAGCACCGGATATCAAAACATTTCAAGTGAAGTTGTCTAACTAGTCTTGAACAGCAAATACCCTTTCAGACCATAAGAAAATGGGATTTCTGATTTCTTTTCTTGCTAAAATGGTTCAAATTCTATTCACGTTGAACACTCAATCCCCAGAATTGTAGCGAATCAATTCTGATAATATATCAACCCAAGTGTCAGGAAGACCAGGAAGGCACCAATGCATGCAATCTTGGCCCCAAACTGCAACGGCATCCTTCTTTCCAATCCATATTGCTGGATGAGCATCTGCTCGGTACTCACTCAGATGACTCAAGTCGAGCTTTTGAATGTTGCTTCCTCGTAATGCCTCATCAATCACTTGATTAAGCTTTCTTGCTTCTTTGTTGACTCCATTGTTGACGGGATCAAACCACAAATCAAGCTACATGGGAATTAGTTCTTTTGAATTCAAGGTGAATTGGAATGAATCAACAAGAGCAACTGGAAAAAGAAAGCCTAAAGCAGTCCAAACCTGAGGTTCTTCAAGGGGTTCATCAAACAAGCAACTGCCGTTCTGATTCCACTCTCCACCAAAAAAGTGCCTTGGTGACTGCATCCGGCAAAGTTTGAGCTTAGTGTTAGGAACTTCCTTTTCTATGTATGATATCATACTTTTCAAGACAACTTTAAGCCCATCCTGAAAATCAAGGGAGGGAAGAATAGGCCTTCCATTGTGATAGAACACAAGAGGCGTCTCTTTTGGGAATTTATGAGGGCCCCACCTAATCAGCACAAAATTGTTTGAATATAAACCATATTAAGAAGTGACTCAACAAAAGTGAAGAAACAAAAAGGAAACCAAATAAATAATGTAATAAAGCTGAAATATAAAACAGCCTCACATTATTTTCTATGATGTTACAATAGGAAAACAGGGATCTAAACTGACCCCCCAAACAGGTATGTATTGAGAATAGTTACTATCTGCATGTACTATAACATTGATCGCACCAAATCAGTGTGCCTTAATTCATTTGGTATACTTCCTCCGTTTCTTTATAGTTGCAACACTTCCCTAAAATGGAAATTGTATGGTGGAAATTGTATAGTTGCAACACTTCCCTAAAATGGAAATTGTATAGTTGCAACACTTTCTTTATAGTTGCAATACAATAGTTGCAACACACTATAGAAGGAAGGTTTTTATGGTGAAAATTGTATTATTACCTTTATTTAAAACTCATGGCTCACTTGATTATATACCTAACAACCTCATAATCCCAATTTAAGTGTATTATATCATGTGAGGTCCACTTTTCTTAAATACCGTGATAAAGTGTACGTTGCAACTATAAAAAAAACGGAGGAAGTATAACTTAACGAAATGTAAATGGCCAAGAAAACAAAAGATTACCAATGGCCAGTGTTACGAGGACATCATAAAATTTGGTGATCTGGACCCATTCATCTGCAGGAACATCAACGTCCACTCTATATATGCCTTTTAATCCATCCTGGTCAGACTCTTTTGGCTGCCACCTATACTCAGTCACCCATACACAAACAGGTTATGTTTTGCAAAAAATGTCAATATCAGAAACAAATCACCACAACCCAAAAATGGTGTTTATAACTGTTAAATTAGGCAGAAATTTGAATTAGATCAGAAAAGAAAAGCGACAATCAAAAAAAAGAGAGAAATTCAAGTCCAACCCCTTAAGTAATTCATTACCGTGTTAGAATTTCTCTTAGAATAATCCAAGTCAAACTGTCTCAAGATTGTAAAGTTCTCCGCTCATTCAATTTCTCGTTCAATTAACTATCAGGGTGCATAATATATCCAAAATCTTATATCAGTTATTTGTATGGAGGATGTTTTGATTTCTGTATACAGTCTGCTGTAATCAGCAGGTAACATAACAATAATAAGCGTAAGAAATATTTACTAGTCACTACTGTACAATTACCATACATGATTCACAACATGAGATGCCAGCCCTACTTCTATCAATAGAGGATGAAAAATTAAAAAAAACTTCTAGCATCTAGATGAAAGGACTTCTACCAACACAATGTTACATAAATCATAAATAGATAACTTTAAGAGCTAAATTAGCAATGCCTGTGGAGCAATAACAAACACCAAAGGCAGGGAAAACATCACAAAAGACCAATACCATCCAAGGCTTCCTAGAGAGTTGTTTAAGTTACTCCTCATTCATATCAATAATTGATAGATGAATTTGGCAAAGTCTAGTAGAGCATCTCCCTACTGAAACAGCTTGTGAACTAAGGCTTATTGCTGACAAAGTTCACCAGCTGCTTCCTATGCAATCTATAATTAGCTGAAAGCTATAATTAATGAGAGAGGAATCCTCCTATCTCTCAAGGTTGTGAATTAGTCCTTACTCCTTAACGTCACCTTATATGAGCTATAATCCCATAAACCAATTCCTGCAGGCTACAATTGAATCCTAGACCTTGGTACACACAATTAAGGCCTCAGTTAAACCAGTATTTCACTATTTTGAGCCTTGTGATGATTCAGAATGAAAAATAATACATATGAGCAAATCTTGGTTATCACATTATTCCATCTACTGGCCACTTCTGCCCTCAAAAGCTATGCATTCCTTGTTCCCGTCAATTCTTTATAACCACTCTAGCACATCTAAGAGTTTCTTAAGAATATCAACCCTAAAACTAATATTTTTCTAATGCTATATCATACAGTTTCTTCTATCAATTAATAATACTTCCCAATCACCTAACTTACAATGAAGCTTCACATCCCATTAAAAAATTATCTTTGCACGCTCATGCCTAAGACATTATGACATACACCATGCTTCCATCCTAGGACATATCATTTGATCACCTTCCACATAGTACCACTAAGAAAATTTTGTTCCACATCTCAAGAGATTAACTTTGAATCAACTATGGTCAAATCCATCTACCAAATTGCTAAATTACAATGGATCTAAATATGATATCGGCCAGTTACACCATTCTGATAAAAATGAGGTTTCATACCTTTCATATAGAGCTCATGATACTTGCTCTCCAAACATTGTCACAATTCATAATTACCTTCCTACTCTAACAAGACATCAACACATCATAAAGTTTTATCAAAGCATCACTCTTGCATCACAAAATTGTCATATAAATGTATAAAACCATGTTGTGATATTTTCATAAAACTGAAGGTTATATGGTGAATTAGAAAATTTTTGGTGGTATACGGTGAATTAACGTTAAACTCATTGGTATATGGTGAAAAATCCGATTATAAATTATTGGAGGGGAGAGAAAGGGAGGGATTAAATTTAAGAAATTCATCTCTCCATCAACAAAGATATTATATTATTAGTATAATAAATTGAACTATTGGTAAAAAAAAAATGTAATCATAATTTCAAATGAAGAAGTGATCTTACTGGTATTTAGCAAGCAAAACAGGCGGTGATAAGCAACAGTGACATTAAACTTAGGGAAATAAGCACCTCTCCAAGCACCCTTCTTTTTCCACTTCTTAGCACCATTATCAGCAACCCTCAAAATACACAAAAAAGCAACCAAGAAATTCTCATTCAAAGAATCCCCAATAAACCCAATATTCTTATTTCTCATCATACCCAGAAACCCTAATGGATCAATCTGATTCAAATTGCAATTCTCAGGCACCCATTTCCAAGAATTAATCATACCCATTTTTTCTCTCCTGTTTCTCAAGCAATTCCAGGCGTTTCTGTGAAATGGGCAAGTTTCATCATACATGGGTTTTCGATTCGGGTCGGATACCCATCTCCCCTTGAAGAAATTGCATTGATTTAGAGAAGTAGAGTGGGTTTTTGACCGGGTTCGGGTTTGGAATGGGAAATTGGGAGTTTTTTGGGAGAGGAGAGAAGAGTAGAGGTAAAGAAGGATGAGAGTTGAGAAGATTAGAGATGTGAAGAGAGTAGTGGAGTTTTTTATTATACACATGAATTCTCATAATCTATCAAACATAAAACCCAGGAAAAAAATTCAAACACAAAACCCAGAAAACAATACAAAAAATCACAAAAAACACAAAAAAAAAAAAATCAGAAAAAAATATAAAAAATCAGAACAACTAGATAGATGAAGAATAGGCGATTATCACTAACAAAATTTATATACTTACATTATAAATTCATCAAAAAATAAATATAATCAGAAATTTGAGAAAAATAAAATTAGATCTACAATATAACCTAAATTTAAACTAGATCTAAATAAAAACCTCAATAATAGACGGTGACAGTGAGGTGGTCGGCCGGGCTTGCTGTGACAGTGACAGTGGCTAGCTTACTCACGTGACATTGCTCACTTGCTCGCGTGAAGAGAGAGAAAGTGGAGCTTTTCGGATGAATTAAGAAAGGATTATTCAAATGTAAAAAATAACAAAAATCAGAGAAGAGAAGTTAAAATTCGAATTTCTGGATGAATTGAAGATTTCCAGATGAAGATAGAGAAGGAGAAAAGAATGGATGAAGAGAAAAGAATGGAGAAGGAGAAGACTAGAAGAGAACGGATGAAGAGAGAGAAAGAAAGAGATCAGAAATGGGAAAACAGATAGAGAGAGTGTGTTAGGCTTTTAGGGTGCTGAATTTCACTTTCGATGTTGGTTTTTTCCAGATGACGACGGAGCAGGCTGGCCAAACACTGTCACAATCCGATTATGGCGTTGGCTACTTTTGGCCGAACACTGTTGTTTCGGGGTTTTCTGATGTCCTGCGGGAGAGTTACAATTCCGAGACTGGAACCGGACGCCTGTACCTGCAAAACAACGGAGACTCCTGGTGGTGGGAGCTCCGCCTCCAACGGTCAAGTTAGTACTTGATTAAGGAGTAATTAATGCGGAAATTAAAGTGATTGGGTCTCTCTAAGTGAGAGTGTTTAATGTAGGTAATCTGCTTTGTTAGCGTGATCAGCCTGTTATCTCTGTAATCCCCCCTTAACGAGGATTAAGGGAGGTATTTATAACCTTGGGAAACGTGCCAATCCTAGGTTTAGGTTAACCTAGGGCTGATTGGGCTTCCCTCGGAAGTTGGGCCTAGGTGGCCGGTTTCTCCATTAGGCATGGAGTATGCCACGTGTCATGACATAATAGGTCCAAGGTGGACGAATAAGCGCTTGCCACGTGGCAAGCCCTGACAGTTCCAAATGGGGGACACTTGGCAGGACCTGATTGGCCCACGTGGCGCATTCTGATTGGTGGGAGCAAAATCCCCTAATCATTTGCCCCTCACAGGTGGCACGTGACTGGTCACGTGTTACCTGTGACAGGTGCCGCACTGTAACAGGCGACGGCCTGCTACAGGTGTCACTCGGCGAAAGGCCGAGAGATTCTCCCGCCCAAATTTTGAATTCTGGAAGTGACCCTTCGCCTTCTCACTTCGCCTATATAAAGGAGTGTTGACTTCAGTCATTTTCACACTTGAGAACTTTGTGAGAGAACATTCGGACCCCTGAACTTGCTCTGACATTTTGGACCCTTTCTGCCTACCGCCTGCTCTGACAAACCGACTGCACAAGATTTTTCAGAACTCCATCAACGTCACTCGTTCAGGTAACCGTCGGTTCTCTTACTCTTAATTGTCTTTATTTTATTCTTTTTTGAAATGGCACCACGGAAGCACACGACATGACCTAGGTTAGTGATCAGTCGGTCACCGGGGACGGCTGAATCTAGGACTAGGGTTGCCGCCTGCCCTTTTCCGGACCCATCTTTGCCCTTTATACAAAGTTAGACTGTATCTTTGTCTATGCAGAGCATGATGGCCAGAACAAAAAAGACTGCCAGGATCTCAAATTCAGACGGCTCCTCCCGCAGGGTGCCGATTAGTGAAACATCTGACCAGGCGCCAGATGTGGAAGTGAAACAAAGCGGCTTGAAAGCCGGCTGTTCTGAGGGAGGAATCAAAGTGACCCCTTCCCATTTCACAGTTGACAATTCTTCATTCTCTTCTGCTCCTTTTAAAGGAGAGGAGGCGGGCCCCTCCGGGAGAGGGGAGGAGTCGTCCTCTTCGGACTCGTTAGAGGACGATTCCGAGTCTAGCTCTTCTGGCCATGCTTCTCTGGACACAGAAGAGAAAAACAGTCGCCTGCAAGAGGCAAGGCTTTCTCACGCAGTTGAGAAGGGGGACAATTGGGCGGAGCCATCCGCCTCTTACCGAGATCAAAATACCCCCTACTACTACACGGTACCTCGGGGCCGGATCACGGCCATGCAAGAGAAAGTGGAGAGCTTTATCGCTAACCACACAATGGGCTCCGGCTTTTTAGTGTTTGTGCCGGATCCAGAAGACACAGTCGTCTGGCCGGCTGGTACCAGTTATGATAGCGCCTGCTTTGGCTGCTACGAGGCGGCCATCAAGGCTGGGCTGCGCTTCCCATTACATCCGGCTGTTCAGCGGATCTTGGATGGGTATGAGTTGGGGTTATGGCAGTTAGCCCCGAACTCCTGGGTCAACGTACTCGGCTATGTGGCCGGGTGCGAACTTCACGGGGTGGAGCCGAGCTTCGAGGCTTTCGCCCACATGAACTACCTTAGCCGGACCCCTAAGGCAGGCGGTACCAGCTGGTATCAATTGACGAGCCACAGGGGCTACCTCATGACGAGAGGTAAAGCAAACAAATGGAAGGACTGGCGGTGCACCTTCTTCAATATTGAGAGTTCAGACACAGAGCTGAACAAGCGCCTCAACAGGTGGAACAGGAATCCGCCCCTTCTTGCAGGCGGCCGCAGCATACCGCCTGTTCCCCCCAAAGCTAAGAAAGAGATCCTGGATAAAGGACTCTTTAAAGTAGAGTCGAGGGTCGACTCTACTTCAGGGGTACGAGAGCAAGTACCCCTGCACTGCGTCCCGAGCTTCAAATGGCTCTACGACGAGTACTTTTTGGCCGCCTGTGGCCTTAGCAGTCGGTCCTCAAGAGGTAGTCGGCCTGTCGAATACTCTGCTGTTCCGTGCATTTTTGTTATAACTTTTATTAACTTTGCTGTTTGTTTTTGCAGCGGACGCTATGAGCAAGATTACCGCCTCCAAGACTGCGGCGGCCATGTTGCGGGCCTCCATCATGCAACAAGCTTCAACCGACTCCCCCAACAAGGGGGCACCCTTGGTGGGCTTCGAACCTTTCACCCTCTTTTTGGAGTTGTGTTTATGCATATACTGACTTTTTTCTTCTTTTTTAGACGGGCGCTCCAAGAGCTTCTTCTTCCCAACAGCCGGACCCCAAGGCCCGGAGGACGACTGTTGCGAGCTCTCCTAGTTCTGCCAGGAAACATGCGGCGGCTGAGAAACAGCCGGCCACTTCTTCTAAAACTCCAGCTGGGCCGCCTAGAAGTATGAAGTTGTCCTAGTAAATTTTAGACTTGCTCCCGTTTTTACTAGGTCTAATCCGTTTGTTTATGCTTGATGCAGCCGGCCCTCAGGAGCCTGACTTGGTAGAGGTGGCCAAGTCTATGATCAAGGCCATTCCTCCAGCTGAAAGGGAGGCGGTCAGGGGTGTCGGCACCCTTGACCTAGACGGGATTGCAGGGGTCCTTGCTGAGGTATACTTAGCATATTTTTGAGTATTTGAATTCCAGGACGCCTGTTTTCTTTTTGTTTGGAAACTGACGCCTGTTCCTTTTTACTTAGGCCCTGCTCCGAGTGAACGGCCTTCGCAAGCCGCTTGACCAGAAGAACAAAGAGGTAAAGGCTGCAAAAGCTATGGCCGCCTCTGACTGTGATAAGGCGATGTTTCAAATTGCCCAAAATGAAGTTCTGACCATTGATATTCTTTATTATCAGGCGCAGGCTACCGCCGCTATTCGGGCTCAGTTAGAGGTGGCCCAGAAGAGGAATGGCGAGCTGGAGGCGACCATCAACAACCTCAAGGCCGAGCTGAGACCTCTTCGCCACAAGATGTCCTCATACGAAGCCTTGGAGAAATCCTTAGCCAACGTAAAGGAACGCCTGGTGACCCAGGAGAAGAGTCTTACTCAGGAGCTCTCGGAAAAGGCCGAGCAAGAAAAGAAAGAGCTGGTCCGGGAGATGATGGAAGACTCTGCTCAAATCCAGCGCATGACTTGGGGCCGCCTCTTCCCCAATGCCGACTTTGCCTCATGGGAAAAAACGTACCGCCAGTGTTCTAACACATATAATCAAGAGATCCTGGCGGCTGCTGAGGAAGAGGCGTTGGAGGAAGCGTTGGAGGAGGAGGAGCCGGTAGTGGCGCTTTTGCCGCTTGGGGGTAATGCATCAAAGAAGGATGCAGCTGAAGCCGAGTCCAGCAAGAAGAGTGCTGACCAGGCGGCAGCTACTAATATTGAAGATCTGCCCCCTTCTTAAGCTTTATGTCTTCTTTCCACGGCCTGCGTGCCATTTGTTTTGTATTTACCCGGCCAGGGGGCCGGGGCTCTGAATATTTTGCCGGTCTTTGATGACCGGCTTCTTTTTAATGAATTTTTTGTTTTGCTTCAAATTTGTTTAAGTATTGAATAATGATATCCAATTGTACATTATACCGACTGTTTTACATGGCCGATAGTTGCAGACAGGTACGAATAGTTAGTCACGCCGCCTATGCCCCTGGACGACTGGTTGTCTGTTTCCAGGATAGACGATCAGTCGGCCATTTATCCAATCGGTATTCGAACCATTTTAAAGACTGGATCCCCTTTAGGCAGGCGGTCCTGACATTTGTAAAATTTACCAAGTAGGAAAGTGGTTCGACTAAGTAAACATGATTGTTACCTAGTTGCCAAGTAACTGAGTAGTAGAGGTATCAAGTGGTTGGTACCGGTTGTTCCCCTTTATTCGCCAATGTTTGTTGGCTTTTAACTCAGGTTGTTAACCTAGCAGGAGTAGTGGTTGAGAGCCCCTGTTTGCTAAAAACAGGCAGACGACTCATACTTTTTAGGCTCCATACTAAGTTTGAGGGAGTGACTAAAGTAAACATAGGAGTTACTTAGTCTCCGTCACACTGTAGCTTGAGTAGTAAAGGCACCAGGCGGCGGAGGCCGGCTGAACCTTTTGATTCGCCAATGTTTGTTGGCTATTAACTCAAGAGGTTGTTAACCTAGCAAAAGTAGTGGTTGAGAGCCCCTGTTTGCTAAAAACAGGCGGCGACTCATACCTTTTAGGCCCCATACTAAGTTTGAGAGAGTGACTATGAGTTAACTTTGGAGTTACTCAGTCGCCGTCACTCCTGCTTGAGTAGTAAAGGTACCAGGCGGCGGAGGCCGGCTGATCCTTTTGATTCGCCAATGTTTGTTGGCTATTAACTCAAGAGGTACCCCCTGCATTTATCCCAAGTAATACAGGCGGTCATCTGACTCAGATAACTGCTACCACTGGTTTGGTTAGTGATAGAGTTATCCTTGTCTCAAAAACGGCTACGTGGTTGCCCTTGGGGGACAGTCGTATAGGTGCCGTGTAATTAGTTTATAGAGCAATGTTCCACCCAAAAGGGAGCTGCTCTCTGTGAAGAATTTCATCCGGAGGGATGCCGCCGGACGCCTGCTATGATGTTGGGACAGGTCGTATTAGTTTTGAAGATTTGATCAGTTGGCTTGGCGCCTGGTCTGATCATTCGGCCTGTGGCCTTGGTTAGTTCTTGGTGAACGTAGGTGCTAAGTAAAAGCAGGGTAGCCGCCTGTTAGGCACAGGGTCGGCCAGGCCCTAATCTTTTTTAGCTAAGTGGCTGTGTGTTTGGAACCAGTCGGCCCTCTTCTATGGAGAGTAGCCGACTATATGTCCAGACGGCATGCCCTTATGGTGAGTAAAATACTCGATGGATAGTAGCCGACTGTAAAGGTACAGGCGGCATGCCCCTCTGAAGATAGAGTAAAATACTCGATGGAGAGTAACCGACTGTAAAGGTACAGGCGGCATGCCCCTCTGAAAGAGTAAAATATTCAATGGAGAGTAGCCGACTGTAAAGGTACAGGCGGCATGCCCCTCTGAAGAGAGTAAAATTCTCAATGGAGAGTAGCCGACTGTAAAGGTACAGACGGCATGCCCCTCTTAAGTAAGAATAAAAATTAAACATGGAGAGTAGCCGACTATTTGTTAGTAGGCGTGCCCCTCTTAGTACAAAATTGAATATTAAGTGCAAACTTTTATTAAGTAGCCCTTGATTATTTACATCATTCAAAAGAAATATTTCTTAAGATTATCTACATTCCAAGTTCGTGGCAACGGTTTTCCATCTGGTGTTTCCAGCCGGTAGGTACCGTCCCTGACCTCTTCACAGATTCGGTAGGGTCCTTCCCAGTTGGGAGTTAGTTTGCCAGACTCATTAGCCCTACCAACTGCTTCCATTTTTCTAAGTACAAAGTCCCCCACTTTGAGTGGACGCCTGTGTACTTTTTTGTTGTATGATCTAGTCATTCTCAGGCGGTAAATTTCATGGCGCAAGACAGCATTGCCCCTCCTTTCAGGAAGTGAGTCTAATGCCAGGCGCATGGCTTCCCAGTTTGCCTCTTCGTCATATAGCATTACTCGAAGAGTCGGCTCGTAGTGTTCTATTGGAAGAACAGCTTCCGCACCGTAAGTTAGGAGGAATGGAGTTTCTCCAGTCGCCCCTTTTTCAGTCGTCCTAATGGCCCAGAGAACATGTGGTAATTCATCCGCCCATAGGCCGCCTGCTCGTTCAATCTTTTTCTTAAGACCGTCTGAGATGATTTTATTAAAGGCTTCTACCTGGCCGTTTGCTTGTGGACGGCCGACAAATGCAAAGTAGTGTGCAATTCCTTGGTCACCCAACCAGCTTTTGAGAACAGGCGTCTCAAATTGGGGACCATTATCAAAAACCATAGACATGGGAACCCCGAACCGAGTGATGACATTTTTCCAAATGAATGAAATTACATCCTTCGTCTTGATTCCCTTTACAGCCTCCGCCTCTACCCATTTAGTGAAGTAGTCGACGGCAACAAGTATGTACCTCCTTCCGCCTGTAGCAGGCGTATATGGACCCAGAATGTCCATGCCCCACTTAGCAAACGGTAGTGGGCTATGAATAGTAGTGAGGTCAGTAGCCGGACGGTGAATTAGTTTGCCAAACCTTTGGCACTTGTCACACTTTTTCACCATCACCATCGCATCTGCCTCTAAGGTAGGCCAAAAGTAGCCCTGCCGCCTTGCCCGTTGAGCAAGCGTCCTACCGCCTATATGGGAAGCACAGTAACCAGAGTGAAGATCGTCTAGTATCTCTCGTCCCTTTACTGGAGTAACACACTTTAAAAAGGGTTGAAGGTACCCCCTTTTGTGAAGTTCTCCCTTTATTATTTCAAAACTGGTGGCTCGTTTTTTCAGTGCTGCCGCCTGTTGATGATCATCCGGCAGGGTACCATTTTCCAGATATGCCCTGATTGGATCCATCCAGGTTGAGCTTCTGTCTAGGATTCCAATAGGGTCTTCCTCGATGCTTCTCTTCTCCATTACTTCCCAAAAAACAGTTCGAGGAGTATCAGAGGAGGCGGATGATGCTAATTCTGACAGTGCATCCGCCTGGTTGTTTTCTGATCTCGGCACTTGGATCAGATGGAAATCCTCAAGGGAGCCGACTGCTTGTCGGACCGCCTGTAAATACTTGACATGGCCGGATGGGTTGCTTCATATTCGCCATTGTACTGACTCACTATCAATTGTGAATCGGAACAGGCGTCTATTTTTCTTGCCCCTGCCGCCTTGCACATGCGGATTCCGGCTAGTAAAGCTTCATATTCTGCCTCATTGTTTGAGGCCTGAAAACTGAAGCGTAGAGCATACTCGTACCTGTCGCCCTCCGGCGACTGACATATGACGCCTGCTCCACAGCCATTTGCAGTAGAGCTTCCGTCCACATATACCTTCCAGACTTGGTCTGGAACTTGAGAGTCAGGGGGACGAGTCATCTCAACAATAAAGTCAGCAAAGGCTTGCCCCTTCACTGCTTTTCTAGGCTCGAAAGTAACTTCGAGGCTCTGAATTTCTATGGCCCATTTGATCATTCGGCCTGACGACTCCATGATGGTCAGTGGCCTCTTGATAGGTTGGTCTGTATACACGACGACTGCATGTGCCAAAAAGTAGGGCTTCAATTTTTTAACAGCCATGAAGAGTGCAAGACCAAATTTCTCCACTAAGGGATACCTCAACTCGGCATTTTTCAGTACGTGACTGACAAAGTAGACCGGGAGCTGACAGCCGTCTCTTTCAGCAAGGAGAACAGCGCTTAACGCATGATCAGAGACGGCCAGGTACATGTAGAGTACTTCTTTGGGCAAAGGGCTGACCAGCCTCGGCAAGGAATGCAAGTGAACTTTCAATTTCTGGAAGGCGGCCTCAGCATCCGGCCCCCATTCAAACCTTGCCTTTTTCTTAATTGCCTGGAAAAAGTATAAGCATTTGTCGCCTGATCGGCTTAGAAATCTTCCCAAGGCCGCCAGACAACCTGTTAACTTCTGAACCTCTCGGATGGTACGAGGCGACTGCATGTCAATGACCGCCTGCACCTTCTCAGGGTTCGCCTCTATTCCTCTCTGATTGATAAGGAATCCGAGAAATTTCCCAGACTCAACTCCAAAGACACATTTCTTGGGATTGAGCATGACATGGTGCCGCCTGAGTGTGGCGAAAGTTTCTCGGAGGTCCGACAGATGATATTTCTGAAGTTTAGTCTTGACAATCATATCATCAATGTATGCCTCGACGTTTCTCCCAATCTGATCAAAGAACACAGTGTTTATCATTCGCTGGAAGGTAGCCGGGGCATTCTTAAGACCAAACGGCATGACCGTGTAACAATATAATCCCTGATCAGTGACGAAGGCTGTCTTCTCCTGATCTTTCTTCCATAAAGGAATTTGATGGAAACCAGAGTAGGCGTCCATAAAGCTCATCAAAGCATGGCCGTCTGTTGAGTCGACCAGGTTATCAATTTTAGGCAGAGGGTAACTGTCTTTGGGGCACGCCTTGTTTA
This sequence comes from Chenopodium quinoa, assembly GCF_001683475.1. Classification (NCBI taxonomy): domain Eukaryota; kingdom Viridiplantae; phylum Streptophyta; class Magnoliopsida; order Caryophyllales; family Amaranthaceae; genus Chenopodium; species Chenopodium quinoa. The sequence continues at coordinate 427,357 of NW_018743176.1, forward strand.
AGTCTGTGTAGTCTACACACATTCGCCAGGTGCCATTCGGCTTTTTAACAAGCACCACATTTGCAACCCAGTCTGGGAAGTAACATTGTCGAATGAACCCTGCATCAAGTAATTTTTTAACTTCGGCGGCTGCCGCCTGACTTCTTTCTTCGCCATGGTTCCGCTTCTTCTGCCGTACCGGCTTCTTTTTCGGGTCCACGGCTAGTTTATGTACCGCTAGATCAGGACTAATGCCTGGCATTTCATGGACTTCGAATGCAAAGATGTCCTTGTATTCTTTCAATAGTTTGTGAAAGTCGTCACCAAGGTCTCTCAGAGCAGTCGTCCCAACTTTGACTGTTCGCTCAGGACGTGAGTCGTCTAAGATCAAGTCCGTATGCTCACCAGCCGGATGAGGGCGGAATTCATCCGACCGCTCCTCTGCCAATGATTGCTATTTTTTGTCTTTTCTTGCGGCTCCTGTCTGGGATGCCTTTCTCTTCTTGCCGCCTGCTTTCTGAACAGGCGCACTCTCCTTGACTTTGTCAAGGTCTGTTTTTCCACCAGTTGACCCAGTGGCCATAAAAGTGGGCTTGACATCCGAGAGATAGCACTCTCGGGCCATCCTCTGATCTCCCCTTAGGGAGCCGACTGTTCCATTATCCCTCTCAAACTTGAGCAACATAAGAGATGGGATTATAACAGCCTTGGAATTATTCAGGGTTGGTCGTCCCAGAATCATGTTGTAGGCCGAGAGTTCTTCCACCACCAGGAACCGGACTACCATGTGTCGTCCTTCCCCTTTTTTGCCCAGGCGGATGGGTAAATCCACTCGTCCCAGTGGGTGGACGACTCCTCCTCCAAACCCTACTAAAGGGTGGGATGCCGAATGTATGCAATTATTCTGATATTTCAGTTTCGACAGACATTTGCTACTGATGAGATATGAGGAGCTTCCGGTATCTATGAGGATTCGGCCAACTCTCTGGTTTGCCAATTTACATTCAATAATGATAGGGTCGTCATGCGACCCTCTTACCCCTCCTAGATCTTCTTCAGTGATGACAATCTCAGGAAATGAATATTTGGAGGGCCGTTCTTGGTGAACGGAATTTACATCTAACCGTCTGATGTTGTCTTTGTTGCCCCTAATAGTGGGGCCGCCTCCTGAGAAGCCGCCTGCAGTGGTGTAGACGACTGCATCATCTGTATCGGAGCTGTCGGCCTGTTGATTCTTTTTTGCCGACTGCTTTTTTGAGGAAGTGTTCCCCGTAGATTTCTTGACATAAGTGTCAAGATCACCTTGCTCAGCCAGGCGGTCCAGATACCGCATGAGACTGATGCAGTCATTGGTGTGATGACCAACATCTTCATGATAAGCACATAATTTTTCTTGGTTCCGGTTGTTTGCAGAACCCTTCATGGGGACCGGCTTCTCAATTGAGATCCGTCCCTTGATTTCTTTTAGGATAAACTAGTTATCCTTGTTAAACGCATACTTTGGGGAGTATGGTTTGAATTCTTTTTTCTTTTTCTGGGCCGGCTGTTTAGAGGAATCAGCCGCCCAGACCTCTTTTCTCTTCTCATCTTTGTTTGACGACTGTTTCTGTCGTCCTTCTCTTTTGTCGGACCTTTTCCCGTCCGACTGTTTTACCGTACAAAGATCAGTCGCCTGTATATAGGCTTCCGCTTCAATCAAGGCCTCTTGAAGAGTCGCCACCCTCTTTCGGACCAAATCAAATTTGAAGGTCGACCCGTCTTTGAGACCTCTGAAAAAGTCAGTATAGGGTACTTCATCCGGTAACCCTTGAATCTGTATTCTCATCAGGTTAAACCGCCTGATGTAAGAACGAAGCCCCTCCTTCTCGCCCTGCTGAATTGTTCCTAAATCAAGGGTCGTCTTCTTCGCAGGGATGTTCATGGCGAAGTTGGAGGTGAATAAGTAAGCAAGCGTCCTGAAGCTATTTACACAACCAGTGCGCAGGTTGCCGAACCATTGTTGTGCGATTGCTTTGAGAGTCGCTGGGAAACACTTGCACCAGGTGGGATCATCCAACCCTTGAAGGTACATCAGGTTGGTGAATGCCATCAGATGGTCTTCTGGGTTAGTAGTGCCGTCATAGGCGCCTACTAATACATTTTTCACTTTGGCCGCTGTTCAGTAATTTCCTTGGAGAAGGCCGACGGCTGTTCACCAAGTCTAAGCAACCGTAGCTGCCAGTCCATAGGTTGGACATTTTTTGCTGCTTGTCCACCAAACGGAGGTGGCTGTAAAAAATACTGTTGTTGCGGTACAAACGGTAAGTTTGGTACCGCCTGGTCGCTATGAAAGTCAGACTGACGGGAGGTGCCGCCTGACTGACTCTCATGATACGACTGCGTATGCCTCATTGAGGTATTTCGCAGACTGTCTTGGAAGTTTGAAGTAGAGGCCGACTCTAACAATCGGTCCCTCTTCTTCTGCTCTAGCAGTAGCCGAGCGTCTGTGTATGATTTCCTCGACCCGTCCGCCTGAATATGACGAACAGGTTTCCTATTTCCTGGAGTAGGAAAACGGTATTTTGTGAAATCAAGGGCAGTCGGCTCCCGCTTCCTAGATTTAGGATGAGGAGTCGCCTCTCGCCCTTGAACTGGCTTCCTCTTCAGTGAAGTGGAAGGTTTCTTAGCCGACTGCTCCTTGTCCAGAGCAGGCGGCTTCTTGTTGATCAACTCTTGAATTTCTCCCTTGAAGTCCCTCATGAAGGTCATGAGTTCGTTCCTTGTGATGGGAGCAGACCCATCAGTCGACTGCTGCCGAACAGGCGGTGCGCCTGCTGGCTCACTTCCAGTTTGAAGATGTTCCCGTTCCCTCCTTTCGGTATGACAGGTACGTCGGGCCCTTAGGGTCCCGTCTGAAGCTGTGTGAGCTTCAACTTCAAATTCACTCTCAGTATCGTGGTCCGACTGAACTTGAGGGTCGTCTATGGGACGCCTCTCTTCAGGAGTCGGTACAGACTTGGATGCCATCTTAGAAGTACTCTCCCCACAGACGGCGCCAAATGTTTCGGGGTTTTCTGATGTCCTGCGGGAGAGTTACAATTCCGAGACTGGAACCGGACGCCTGTACCTGCAAAACAACGGAGACTCCTGGTGGTGGGAGCTCCGCCTCCAACGGTCAAGTTAGTACTTGATTAAGGAGTAATTAATGCGGAAATTAAAGTGATTGGGTCTCTCTAAGTGAGAGTGTTTAATGTAGGTAATCTGCTTTGTTAGCGTGATCAGCCTGTTATCTCTGTAATCCCCCCTTAACGAGGATTAAGGGAGGTATTTATAACCTTGGGAAACGTGCCAATCCTAGGTTTAGGTTAACCTAGGGCTGATTGGGCTTCCCTCGGAAGTTGGGCCTAGGTGGCCGGTTTCTCCATTAGGCATGGAGTATGCCACGTGTCATGACATAATAGGTCCAAGGTGGACGAATAAGCGCGTGCCACGTGGCAAGCCCTGACAGTTCCAAATGGGGGACACTTGGCAGGACCTGATTGGCCCACGTGGCGTATTCTGATTGGTGGGAGCAAAATCCCCTAATCAACTGTCACAGCCCAGCCAACGCCATAATCGGACTTATGGTACCACACTAATACCCTACTTTTCGTTTTTCAAAATACAAGATAAAAGTAGAGATAGAAACTCTCTCCGTCCTTTATTTACATGTCTATTTATAATATTTATTACTCACATAATAAAGAGTAATAGGTATTTATATACTAATAGGTATTTAAATAAGAGATGGAGGGAGTATATAAATACTGCCCTATTTTTATAATATAGTATATGTATTTTTTTTATTACCCCGTAATAATAATACTCCGTGACTCTTTTCTTAATAAGAGTGGGAGATTGTTTTTGTTTATTTATTGAATAAAAATAAAATAAAGTTTGATGATTTTGTTATATTAGGCTATAATTTCACTGTGGGTCAAGCTATGAATCGGTGGAAAGTGAGAAAGACCTATCGAAGCAGTGGTCTAGAGGTCGTCTTGCATCCTTGATAGGTGCAAGGTTTGATTCTTGCACAAATCCCATTCCCTATCCCCACTTGGCATTGTCAGCAGGCTTCTTGTGATAGGAGCCTTCGGTTGGGGCCAGTTAACCTTTGTTAAAAAAAATATATATATTAATTGGTGGAAAGTTTGTCATTACAGGTTGAAACTTTGATGTTTTTTTATTTTACATTGCGTTTTCAGAAATTCACATTTGAACCCAAATTAATAAGCTAAATTGGTTAGAGTACTTGACGACTTACTTTAATACTATAAAAAATTGTATTCATTTCGATTAAGTATTGATTTGGTAATTTCAGCTTAGATTGGTTGATTAATGATGATATGACTGTTATATGTAGTTTAATTCAAGTTGAATTGGTGAAATGTGGACTACATTTTGGTAATTTTATCTTAGATTGGTCTTAAAATGTGTTTTATGGGACTTAGTCACCTGTTTTCTATGCATATTAATTTGAATCCCCATAGTATATGACTTTGTGTTTGCTAATGGGTATTCTGTTGGTTTATAATGTAACTGACAAGTCATCACTTACCAATAATGTTTGGGGGTTTTTTATGTGTCCTACGGGAGAGTTACAATTTCCTAAAATGCTCCTTCCTTCGCCGGTACCTGCACAAATAACGGAATACTCCGGCTGGGGCTGGGGTGCTCCGCCTCCGAAGATTAAGTTAGTCTCTTTCTAAATATGGAAATAAGACAATAAATGCTTCTCGATTTGAGAGCGTTTGCAAGGGGATTTGTGTTTTGTTGGTTTGTGGGAAAATGATTCGATCCCCATTAATGAGGTCTTCCCTTACTATTTATAGTAGGGAGAACTGTACCTCAATCAGGGTACAATGACACGTGTCGCAAAGGGATTGGGCCTTTGCTGACCGTTGCAAGCTTGACACGTGGCAAGCCTTTATTGGGCCACGTGTCTTAGGGAATTTTTACCCTAAACATCTGCCCCTCACAGGTGTGACGTGGAATGTCCACGTGTCACCTGTGACAAGTGTCAGACGCATGGGAGGTGACGGTTCGTCTCCTTCCCTCCTTTTTTTCAAATTTCAAGTTTTTAGGGCAGAAGGCATCGTTTCGCCTTCTGCTCCTTTCTATAAAGACAAGACACGCTCTCTCTCCTCCTCACTTTGCATATTTTTCAAAAAATTTCTAAGAGCGCTCTGCTACCGGCTGCATTATTTCCTGAATTTTCCTACATCCGACACTTTCGAATTACGCACATCCGGCGTCCGGTTGGGTGCCCTTTCTTCAATCTCTAAGGTACCGGCTGCCCTTTTTCTTTTTTAATTTTGCTTTTGACGATTTCAAATATTTCACCCCATCCGGGTTGCATGCCGCCTGGGAGGCCCTTGACCCATATCCCATTTGTTGAATCTTCTCCCTCAGCCGGCATAGCCCTGTCTGAGGGGTTTTCAACTTTAAAGCATTATGCATTCTAAACACCCCATCCGGCTTAACACCGTCTGGGGTACTTCTGTGTTTCTATCAAGAACTGATTTCAAAAACCCCAACCGGTTATGAAGCCGGTTGGGTCATCATCCTTGTCTTTGGATTTTTCAAAGTTTTTAAGATGCGTTCAATGCACCCCCATCCGGCATTTTACCGCATGGGGGTTGTTTAAGAAGCATTTGCTTTCTTAACATTCAAATAGCCCCCATCCGGTATCAAACCGTGTGGGGGTCGTTTGAGCAGCCTTGGTTTGTTCTCAAACGTCATTCAAATAGCCCCCATCCAGTGTTTCACCGTATGGGGGTTGTTTGAGCAGCCTTTAGCTTTTTCTCATACTTTCAAATTGCCCCCATCCGGAATCTTACCGTATGGGGGTTGTTTGAGTAGCCTTGGCTTCTTCTCAAACATTCAAATAACCCCCATCCGGTAAATCACCGCATGAGGGTGGTTTGAGCAGCCTCTAGCTTTTTTTTTTAAAACATCATTCAAATAGCCCCCATCCGGTGTTTCACCGTATGGGGTTGGTTTGAGCAGCCTCTAGCTTTTTCTCAAACAATGTTCAAATAACCCCCATCCGGTAAATCACCGTATGGGGGTGGTTTGAGCAGCCTCTAGCTTTTTCTCAAACAACGTTCAAATGGTGGTGGAGTCGGCTAGGCCGGATGCTCGTACTCTGACGGGCTCCGGTTCAATAGCGGCTGGGGGGGTTTTGACCCCACAGTCCGAGAAAGGTAACACTTCTGCCTTCGATCCCCCCTGGCCGCTTGGGCATATGAGGGTAAAAACCCAAGCAAGCCAATCCGGGGACTCTTCTGGACACCGCCTGGATATTGGCGAGGCATATGCCCACTACCTTACAGCTGATTCTATGCTTGCAGATACAACCTCCAGCCGTCCAAACTACCAGCAGTATGCTAAGAGGATGGTGAAGACCATCACTCGGTCTGAGAGAGAAGCTGTGTCGGGTGTGCACACGGTCAATCTTGACCGAATCACTTCTCTCCTTGCTGAGGTACATAAACCGGGTGGCCTATGTTCAAGCAATAATCTTTTTTACCGGATGCAATACCCTTTTTTTGGCTGATATTGCAGACGCTGCTGAGGGTTGATGGGGTTAGCGTCCCTCTTCGCAAGAAGCAGGAGGAGGTAAGAAACGCTCAGAAGCGCGCATCTGAGCTTATTGACGTTTGCCAATTCAATGCCATTACATATGACTTGGAAACTGAACAACGGAAGTTGCAACAGGAGGAACTGATGAAGAAGGCGGCTGCGGCTGGGGAGGCGGCCTTGAAGAGAGTTGATGAGCTTGAGCTCCAGGTCAAAAATCTTAAAACTGACCTTAAAGCCCTGGAGAATGCTGACAAGGAAAATGTCAATCTCCGGAAGGACAATAGCCGGCTGGTGACTGAACTTGCTAACAATCAGGCGGCTCATAAGAAAGAGCTGGAACATGAGAAACTCCGCCTGATTGCTGAAAATGAGGCCGACTGCGAAGAACGAATGAAGCTCGCTTGGAGCCTGATCCACCCGGATTTTAAGTAAGAATACTGGAATCTTCGATACCAGTATGCCTCTGAAGCTTACGAGGCTTAGGTGCTCGGAACTGACCCCCCACCCGCTTTCGGCGAGTGGGTTGAGCGCAACAGCGTGATTCAGCCGGATGGTGCTAATCAAGATGCTCAGGCGGAGGATCAACCAGTGGTGGAGCAGTCGGCCGAAGTTCCAGTCGACGCAGTCCAGCGGCCGGATCCTCAACAGCAACAAGCTCAACAACAACCTCAACAACAACAACCATAAACAATTTATTTTCTTTTCCGGCCTGCGAGCCGAGTATCTTTTGATGTATCTTTCCCGGACGGGGGTCCGGTTAACATTCTTATTTATAAATATTCAATCTATTTAACCGACACAGTCGGTTTTGCTATTTCCACTATTTGCGTTTGAATGTGATTTTTTTTATATATACTCATCTGGTTTACATGATTAGCCGTTCTATATATGCCGGGTGAAGTAACGATACCATGTTATGCCCCTAAAATAACTAACTATTTACTCCAACAGTAGACAGGCAGCCGTTTCATTCGGCAGCCCGATGGGTGATCAGTGATTGATCTACTCCTGCCCTGGCTGGTAGATAGGCAGCCGTTTTCATGGCAGCCGGATGGGTGATCATTGAATGATCTACTCCTGCCCCGGCTGGTACAATAAAATGCCCCTGAAATGGCCAACTGTTTACTCCAACACTAGACAGGCAGCCGTTTCATGGCAGCCGGATGGGTGATCAGTGACTGATCTAACCTTGCCCTGGCTGGTACAATAAAATATCGGATGGGTTGTATTTAGATAATACCCGGTTGCCGTAACCCCCTAGGAATTTCATTTTGCCGGATGGACCTCTTTTGGATCCTTGCCGGGTGAAACCTAGGTACGATGGATCATTTCTAACGGCTGTCAGTTTCTTTTGAGAAAATGACGTTTGATTGATTGGATTGCTAGAACAATGTACCACCCGGATGGGAGCTGTTCTCTTCAACGATTTCACCCGGATGGGTGTCGCCGGATGACTTCTCTTTTTGGAGCAGTGGTTTTTAACAGGTGTTCTTCCGTCTGTGATCTTGCACTAGACAAGTGCAAATACAATTGTATGAATGGAAACTATATGCTTTCACATTTCAATACTATTTACAAAAAATTACAAAATTCTAGAAGTAGTACTTTTTCAAGTTATCTACATTCCAGGTACGAGGCAGCCGCATTCCGTCTGGGGTTTCCAGGCGGTACATGCCGTTTCTAACTTCTTCAAAAATCCGGTAGGGTCCTTCCCAATTTGGGGTCAGTTTCCCTTGTTCGTGTGCCCTACCGGTTGCTTCAAGCTTTCGTAAAACAAAATCTCCAACTTTGAGGGGGCGTTTACGCACCCTTTTGTTGTAGGCCCTCGTCATTCGCAGATGGTAGATTTCATGACGCAAGGAGGCGTTGCCCCTTCTTTCAGGAAGAGTATCCAATGCCAGGCGCATGGCTTCCCAATTTGCCTCTTCATCATATAACATGATTCGAAGTGTTGGCTCATATAATTCAATGGGAAGTACCGCCTCGGTGCCATATGCCATCAGGAATGGAGTTTCACCGGTTGACCCCTTCTCAGTAGTTCTGATAAACCAAAGAACATGGGTCAACTCTTCTGCCCAAAGACTGCCTGCCTTTTCAATCTTTTTCTTTATGCCGCTTGAGATGAGCTTGTTAAAAGCCTCAACTTGACCGTTTGCTTGAGGACGGCCAACGGATGCAAAGTAATGGGAAATACCTTGATCTTGCAGCCAAGTCTTTAGGACAGGCGTTTCGAACTGGGGACCATTGTCAAAAACCATGGACATTGGTACACCGAACCGGGTGATGACATTTCTCCAGATGAAGGAGATGACATCCTTAGTTTTGATGCCTTTTACCGCCTCGGCCTCAACCCACTTGGTGAAGTAATCAACAACCACTAAGATGTATCTTTTGCCGCCAGGGGCAGGAGTGTATGGCCCCAAAATATCCATGCCCCATTTTGCAAAGGGAATTGGGCTGTGAATAGCTGTTAAATCAGTTGCCGGCTGTCTGATCAGCCGGCCAAATCTCTGGCACTTGTCGCATCGTTTAACCATATCTAATGCATCCGCCTCAAGGGTAGGCCAAAAGTATCCTTGCCGCCTGGCTCTTTAGGCCAGGGTCTTCCCGCCAATGTGCGATCCATAGAAGCCAGCGTGCAGATCTTCCAGTATTTCCTTTCCCCTTTCTGGGGTAACACACTTGAATAGCGGCTGCAAGTAACCCTTCCGGAAAAGTTCACCTTTGTGCATTACAAAGCTTAATGCTCGTTTTTTAAGAGCAGCCGCCTCTGATGAGACACCAGGTAGAGTGCCGTCTACCAGGTAATCCCGGATGAGGTCCATCCAAGTGGAGCTTCGATCTAGAACTCCAATGGGGTCATGTTCAATGCTTTTCTTTTCCATGACTTTCTAGAAGACTGATCTAGGCGTATCACATGTGGCGGATGATGCGAGCTTTGATAATGCTTCCGCCTGATTATTCTCGGATCTGGGTACTTGACTTAGATTGAATTCATCAAATGCCCCAGCCTCCTCTTTGACCGCCTGAAGATACTTAATCATCACCGAATGGGTGGCCTCATAGTCACCGTTGTACTGGCTAACGATGAGTTGAGAATCTGAGCAGGCGTCAACTTTCCTTGCCCCGGCTGCCTTACACATGCGGATACCGGCTAGCAGGGCCTCGTATTCAGCTTCATTATTCGAAGCTTGAAACTTGAATCGTAGAGCGTACTCGTATTTGTCCCCCTCTGGAGAATGACAAATTACGCCTGCCCCACAACCATTCAGAGTAGAGCTCCCGTCTACATAAACTTTCCAAACTTGATCAGTTTTATCCGGCTGTATCGACCTTGTCATTTCAACAATGAAGTCGGCAAACGCCTGACCTTTCACTGCCCGCCTGGGTTCGAAAGTGATTTCTAGACTTTGAATTTCCACAGCCCATTTTAATCATTCTTCCGGATGACTCTAAAGTGGTCATAGGCCTTTTGAGCGGCTGGTCAGTATAAACGGTAACCGGATGAGCCAAGAAATACGGTTTCAACCGCTTGACTGCCTTGAACAATGCCAGACCGAATTTTTCAATCATGGGGTATCGAAGTTCAGCATTCCGGAGGACATGGCTTATAAAGTAGACCGGGAGCTGGTTGCCGTCTCTCTCAGCAAGGAGGACGGCACTCAAGGAATGATCCGAGACGGCCAAGTACATGTAGAGAGCCTCCTGGGGTAGGGGACTCACTAATCTTGGCAAAGAATGTAAGTGTTGTTTCAGCCGTTGAAAAGCCGCCTCAGCCTCTTCACCCCATTCAAACCTTGACCTCTTTTTGATTGCTTGAAAGAAATACAGGCACTTGTCACCTGACCGGCTTAGGAATCTCCCCAATGCCGCCAGGCAACCGGTAAGCTTTTGAGCCTCCCTGACGGTACGAGGCGACTGCATGTCAATAACCGCCTGCACTTTGTTCGGATTGGCCTCTATGCCCCTCTGATCAATCAAAAATCCAAGAAACTTCCCAAACTCAACTCCAAAGACGCATTTTTTCGGATTTAACATGACTTTATGCCGCCTGAGGGTGGTGAAGGTTTCTCGGAGGTCGGCTAGATGATCCGCTTGTAGCTTTGACTTGACTATCATGTCATCGATGTACGCCTCCACATTCATTCCAATCTCATCATAAAAGACCGAGTTCATCATTCGTTAGAAAGTGGCAGGCGCATTCTTCAACCCAAACGGCATCACCGTGTAGCAGTATAGCCCTTGATCTGTGACAAAAGCCGTCTTCTCTTGGTCTTTCTTCCACAAGGGTATCTGATGGAAGCCGGAGTAGGCATCCATGAAACTCATCAGGGCATGGCCGGCTGTAGAGTCTACCAAATGATCTATCTTTGGAAGCGGGTAGCTATCTTTTGGACAAGCCTTGTTCAGGTCCATGTAATCTACACACATCCGCCAGGTTCCATTCGGCTTTTTCACAAGAACGTCATTGGCTACCCAGTCCGGGTAGTAACATTGCCGGATGAACCCAGCAGCTAAGAGTTTCTTGACCTTGGTTGCTGCCGCCTGGGACCTTTCCTCGCCATGGTTCCTTTTCTTTTGCCTGACCGGCTTCTTCTTAGGATCCACATCGAGTTTATGAACAGTAAGATCCGGACTTTCACCCGGCATCTCTTCTACTTCAAAGGCAAACACATCTTTGAACTCCTTCAGCAAAAGGAGTAAATCTGATCCCAAACTTTCAAACGCAACCGTTCTAATCTTGACCGTTCTGTCTGGCCGGCTGTCTTCAAGGACAATGTCAATTATTTCTCCAGCCGGCTGGGGGCAAAGGCCGTCTGGCCTCTCCCCGGACAGTGATTGCTATTGTTTCTCTTTTGCAGGCGCCAGTTGGTCCGCCTTCCTCTTTTTACCGGCTGGCTTAGTAGCCGGTAAGCTTTGATCACAGTCGTCAAGCTCAACTATTTCTTTTTCTTGACCGTCTGTGTCAAGCGTTTGTTTGATGTCCGAGAGGTAACACTCTCTCGCCATCTTCTGGTCCCCACTCAAGGAACCGACCGTGCCATCATCCCTCTCAAACTTGATCAACATTAAAGATGGGATGATGACAGCCTTTGAGATGTTAAGGGTTGGGCGGCCAATAATCAAGTTGTAGGCAGTCAGCTCTCCTACAACAAGAAACTTTACAACCATGTGTCGGCCCTTTCCTTTTTCTCCGAACCGGATGGGTAGATCAATCATGCCCACCGGATGTACTACTCCTCCCCCAAAACCTACAAGAGGATATGAGGCCGGATGCATGCTACTGGGCTTATACTTGAGTTTTTCTAAGCACCGGTAGCTGATGAGGTCAGATGAGCTCCCGGTATCAATCAAGATCTGGCCAACTCTTTGATTGGCGATTTTGCACTCGATGACTATTGGGTCTTCATGAGGTCGCCTGACCTCTCCTCTATCCTTCTCGGAGATGTTAACTTCCGGAAATGAATATTCAGACGACTGGCCCTCATCTACTGAGTTGACCAGTTTCCGAATGTTATCTTTTGTGCCCCGGATGGTAGGCCCACCTCCCGCAAATCCACCGGCTATGGTCAGGATGGTTTCCTCATCCGTATCCGATTGAGTAGCCGGCTTCTTTGGGGGTGGTCTTTTTACTTGTTTGGGAGCACCCTTTGACTTGGAAAGGTATGACTTGAGAGCCCCCTCATCAGCCAGCCGATCAAAGAGCCGCCTGAGGCTAAAGCAACCTATAGTGTCATGGCCAATTTCCTCATGAAAAAGGCAATATTTGCTCTTATCTCGAGCGCTTAAAGGACTCTTCATGGGAGCCGGTTTTTCAAGATTCAACTGGTCCTTTACTTCGTTGAGAATGGAGGCACAATCCTTGTTGAATTCGTACTTTGGCACATACGGATCCGACCTCTTTCTTTTCTGGAAAGGTTGTCCGGATGAGTCTGCCGCCCATACCCCCTTTCTCTTGTCTTCCTTTTTGGCCGACTGGGTAGGCCGATTCTCTTTTTTATCGGATCTTTTGCAATCCGTTGGAAGTTTCACAGCACACAATTCCATTGCCTGAATGTAGGCCTTCGCCTTCATCAGCGCCTCGTGAAGGGTAGAGACCCTCTTCCTAACCAAGTCAAACTTAAAAGTTGATCCGGCTTTTAAGCCTTTAAAGAAATCAGTATAGGCAACATCATCAGACAATCCATGGATTTGGATCCTCATCAGGTTAAACCGCCTGACATATGACCGGAGCCCCTCTTTGTCTCCCTGCTGGATTGCCCCTAAATCAAGGCTTGTTTTCTTGGCAGGAATGTTCATAGAAAAGTTGGACGTAAACCAGTAGGCCAAGGTCCTGAAATTATTGATGCATCCGGCTGGGAGGTTACCAAACCAACGTTGAGCAATCCCTTTCAACGATGCCGGGAAGCACCGGCACCATGAGGCGTCATCCAAATCCTGCAAATACATCAGGTTGGTGTATGCCATGAGGTGATCTTCCGGGTTGGTGGTACCGTCATAGGCGCCTACCAACACGTTTTTGATTTTAGCCGGCTGGGTCATATCGGTGATTTCCCTGGAAAACGCCGTTGGCTGTTCCCTTAAGGTTGAGCAGCCGGAGCTGCCAGTCCATAGGCTGGACGGGCGGCTGATGCTGCCCCCCGAAAAGACCCGCATGTGCATAAGGGGATCCAAAGGGCGTGTATGGTGTTCCATGCAATGCCGGTTGGATCATATGAGGGCCGGATCGAGCGGAAACCTCGCTCGTCCGGCTGTCATTGTTTGTTCCCGAGTGCCTCCCTGATGTGGCATTGAAGCTGTCTCGAAAGGTCGATGTTGATGCCGACTCGGATCGCTGAGTCTTTTTATCTTGGATGAGCGTCCGGGCATTAGAATAAACTTTCTTTGTTCCATCCGGTTGAATGTGCCGGACGGGCTTTCTGACTCCATCTATGAGAGTGTGTATCTTTGAGAAATCAAAGGGCCTAGCCGGCATATTTGACTTCGGATGCGGGGTAGACGCTCTAACCTTGACTGTTTTGGCAGTCTTTTTACTGAGACGCCTTTCTTCCGCCTGACCCTTACGGGGGCCGGTTGTATTGTCCAGAAGGCCTTTGATCTCTCCTTTGAAGCTCATCATCATATTCATGAGTTCATCTCTGGAGACTGGGGTGGCTCCCTCTGAAGCAGGAGTCAACCCAAGCGGTCCCCTGGTAGGATGATTTGGGTATGCCTGCTGCTCTGCCCGTTCCCTCTTGTCTTTGGAACGAGTATGCTTGGTTCAGAAGGAACCGTCGGCTGCTGTGTAAGTTTCAATCTCATGATTGTCGACTGTGTCTTGGTCCGAGTGGACCTCAACCTCACCAGCAGGTTGACTACTTTTACCCGACTGTACCGGTTCTGAAGTCATCTAGAAAGTACTCTCCCCACAGACGGCGCCAGATGTTTGGGGGTTTTTTTATGTGTCCTATGGGAGAGTTACAATTTCCTAGAATGCTCCTTCCTTCGCCGGTACCTGCACAAATAACGGAATACTCCGGCTGGGGCTGGGGTGCTCCGCCTCCAAAGATTAAGTTAGTCTCTTTCTAAATATGGAAATAAGACAATAAATGCTTCTCAATTTGAGAGCGTTTGCAAGGGGATTTTTGTTTTGTTGGTTTGTGGGAAAATGATTCGATCCCCATTAATGAGGTCTGCCCTTACTATTTATAGTAGGAGAACTGTACCTCAATTAGGGTACAATGACACGTGTTGCAAAGGGATTGGGCCTTTGCTGACCGTTGCAAGCTTGACACGTGGCAAGCCTTTATTGGGCCACGTGTCTTAGGGGATTTTTTACCCTAAACAAGTAATTTTCTCTCTTTTGTGTTTTTAGCATTGGACATTGATTCTCTCTAAACTGCATTATGTAAGGCCTTTTATGATGTTCATAATGTGTGACTTGATAAGTCTTTGTCCATGTTATTATCTTTTGCTGTTATTGGTTCGTTGATTCATGTTGAAGAGGTTGGGAGTTGGGTTGTGTATTTTCTGGATTTCGAACTCCCAGCAATATATCATTCACTTGACTAGAGATGAACTTCTTCCATTTAGAATTAAGTTTTGTCTTGCTTCTGCTTTTTTCAGATATTAGAAACTGGATATGCAAGATTGAGCAACATGCTTCTGATAACGTGAACAATATTTTGGTATGGAAATAAGGAACAAGGTTCTGAAGAATAGGGGTTTTGATCTTCAGGCTAGATATGGAACAAGGTACTGAAGAAGCCGAAGAGGCAAAATGGGTTGTTACTTGTTTGGCCTCCTCTGCATCGTGCCCACTTCCAGCCCGTCAACCAGGTTCTTTCTTTATCTGTAGTAAATCAAGGTCACAATGTCAGAAATTTGTATGGTACCGATTGCTGATCTTGTTCTATAGAGAGATACCAAAAGTAGTGCAACGGAATTATTGCTTATACATAATAGAATTAAGTAATTAACGATGATAGCCTCGTTACACTTTTATGAATTAGGCTAGGTTCATGTCGCAAATGGATAGCCAAAGCTCTGCTAAAACATATAACTAAATACCATATAGCCAGACTGAGGTGGTATAGTAAAGTCACTACAGATGTATTGCATAATGTCTTCGCTTTACCACTTATGCTCAACATGTCAGGGCAAATGTGCTTCACTAGATGTAAGTTTGACGATGCAAATAACAGCTATTAAGCTAATATATTTAGATGGTGAAATTTACTGAAGGCTTTCAGATGATGATTCTAATGATAATTATCTTGCACACTTGAGCTTGATGCACTAGGCTGTAGAGTGAATGTTGCCATTATTGTGTGCTAATGACCAATGGTCACCAATCTATCAAGACCTTACATTTTGAGCATTAAGTTTTCTTTAGTTGATCTTATACATTATGTGTTGGGGTGTGCTACTTAGTTATTTGAGTTCATCTTTTACTTGTGGAATTTATTTCAATATACTTATATAGTATATAGTATATTAGTTTGAAAATGCCACTTTAGTGACTTATATTCCTTGAAACATATATGAAATACAATGGTTATTTTCTTGCTCGCTTAGCCATTCACAAATAATTCATGCTGCATTTCTCTTCTTTATGATATAAATGTAAAAGGAAATTGAGGTTACAATGCTTGATTGCAATTATTATAAAATACTATTGACTCATTTACCATTTTCTTCACTCTTGCTCAATTAGTGAAGGAGGTCAATGAGGCAAGGGTGCTGGATACGACAAGCAAACTTTGTGAAAAGCTCTTGAATATGAAAGAACACAGAGATGCTGCAAGTATAGCTTTAAAGACAATCGTTTCTGAAGTCAACGGTTTATCGGCTGTTCAATATCTACTTGATTCTCTTGTACCTCAGTTAACAACAAGAATAATTTGCAGCGTGAGTTTTAAACTATTGGCTATAAGTTCACTTTAAGAGTGTAGAGAAAGACTCAAACTTTGTGCTCAGTAAAAAAAAAGGTTCATTTCTTTCATTCAAATTTTACAGCTTCTTCCAAGTTTATTGTAAGATGTTTGGTGTCAACACCTTTTATATACACCAGGGTGCACATAGAGGTAGGTGCACCTAAGGTTAGTTTTTCGCCTAACATTATAAAAAGTCCAAACAACGTCCAACATAACTAGTTATGACAATATTTGTGCAACAAAATTTTTATTTATTAACACAAAAAGTGAAATACAAATTTGAAGTGTATCATCAAAACAATGTGATGAAATACAAATTTGAAGTGTATCATCAAAACTATGTGATGCATCAATTTTTATACATTCCCCTGCTCCAAGGAAGGGGTAAAGATGGAAATAGCTAGCACCATGAAATATCACTAATTAATGATTAATCAGTTGCTTCCTTTTGGTCTGCTTTCTGTACAATCCCAGAGTTCTCAACAACTAAGGACCTTGAAATAGCAACACTGCACATGACCTCAGCGCATCATTGTATCTGATTGCAACAGGTATGTAGGTTTCAATCAGAATTCTTTCCTGCATCTATTAGACTGATTAAGAGAGCTAAGTATGAACAGATCTGACACTTACCGCCAAGGCCCAAGCATAGCTGCATAACAGAGAAGAAAACAAGAACTGCTTCATCATAGAAACATCATTTTCACCACTTCGTCTGCAGTATAACTGGAGGGTCTACCTGACCAACTTATTACATCAGAAAACAAGCTCTTCAAATTGTCACAGCTCCAAACATCTGTAATCTGACCTGCACCGAAATTAACAAGCACCAATTCATCAAAAAGAAAGAAATTACTTATGAGATCCCTCATATTAATATTATTCTTGCAAGCAACTTGATTTTTTTTTTCAGAACACTTGCTCAGGTGACTTACATTGTTGCTTAAAATTTTTCTCATTTCTCCCAATCAAAATCACATTAATCGCTTCAGGAAGCTACATATAATACAACTTCTGTCTCAGACCAAATTCCAAACTTAATTGATAGAGTGATAGCTGAAAATTTCTGCAGACAAGACTGCCCAGTTTCAGCAACATACCCAAGATTGACCTTACTGTCCAAAGAGTAAATCTCGTTCAATACTGCTTAACTGTTCGTTAACAAAAGGCACACAATTGATTCCAGAAGCCACTACTAATATGAAATTATGCCAGATGATTGAAAGTATTTGCATCTTTTACTAGTTTCAATTTGAATCTCTTCATTCCCACCAGTATTCCCCACAAGAACATTCTCCTTGCTTAAAATGGTGAAATCGATTAGAATCTCTTACTATAATAAGCCTTCTTTCAAGCTTCGAAATGTGCTTAATAGCTGTATGGCAATCTTCACAAATTCTCAAGTTTTTCATAACACGTATTGGTTTGTGTTTCGGTAAGGTCAAAATTCCATAAGCAACAGCTAGTCTTTCACTATGATACTTGAGCATGTGCTCTTTTTCCTCCTCATCAACATCGTGTAACACCAACTTTATGGATGACACATAACCATCTTGCTTCATTCTTGATTCCAATTCTTCTAAGAATGAATAAATCCTGTCCTTTTCTGGGTGGCAAGTATCTCCAGCTGCAAATGTATGGATGTTGATTTGCACTTCAAGCCAACTATACCCAGACACCTTTTTAACCCCTTTGTCCCTCATTTTCAATCTCATTTGTCGAACATCATACCATCTTCTTGAAGCTGCATATAAATTTGAAAGACGCACATACATTCCTGAGTTATCAGGCTCCATTTTAAAGATATTCTCAGCAGCCTTTTCTGCAAGCTCAATATTCCCATGAACCTTAGCTGCACCAAGCAAGGCACCCCACGTTGCAGCATCTGGTGAAAATGGCATGGTCCTGACTAAATTCTGTGCTTCATCTAAACTTCCTGATCGGCCTAGAAGATCAATCATACATGTATAGTGTCGTGGGCTTGGTACTACGCCATAACAGAGTACATAGTGTTTCAGGGTTTTCTGTGTCCCTAGGGAGAGTTACAACTTCAAGGCTGGAACCACGCGCCTGTACCTGCAAGATAACAGAGACTCCTTGGGTAGGGAGCTCCGCCTCCAACGATCAAGTTAGCAAATGAAGGAGTTGTAATGCGGAATGTAAATAGGTGCCGGATGCTAGGACGGGTCTCGCAGGCTGTACCGAGTGGTGTGTGATTGTCTTGGGATTTGTGTCCGTGTGTTTCTTGTGAACAGTCTCTGTCATTAATGAGCATTTATGACAGTATTTATAGCATCGGGAAGCGTGCCAAGTTCTAGGGTTTTTGGCCAACCCTAAGACTGGCTGGGCTTTCTTGGGATTTGGGCCCAATCTGCTACCTGCTTAGGCAAGGATGAAGGGCCACATGGCATAGCATAGGAAGTCCATGGTGGACCAGCTGAAGTGTGCCACGTGGCAGGCCCCGATAAGTCCAACTGGGTGACACTTGTCAGGACCTGATTGGTCCACATGGCGAGGGGTGATTGGAGGGAAAATCCCCCTAATCATTTTCCCCTCACAGGTGGCACGTGTGACCTGTGAAAAGCGTCGCCCAGTGGGGAGGCGACAGGTGTCGACGGATAGCTTGGCCGAGTATTTTCTAGCCCAAGTTTTATTTGAATGTTCTTCTGCTCTTTCTTTCCCTATAAATAGGGCTGGTCAACAAGTCTATTTTTACATTTGTTCACATTATTTCCTGAAAGAGGTCTCTCGGACCCCTAAACTTGAGCTCTGACACTTTGCAACTTCT
Organism: Chenopodium quinoa; assembly: GCF_001683475.1. NCBI lineage: Eukaryota > Viridiplantae > Streptophyta > Magnoliopsida > Caryophyllales > Amaranthaceae > Chenopodium > Chenopodium quinoa. Next base: position 446,143 of record NW_018743176.1, read on the forward strand.
GACTTGCCAGGACGACTGTTTTACTGGGCGCCTACTTCGATCAAGCTTTTACAGAACTTAAGTTTCAGGTAACCATCTGTTCTTTTATTCTTTTTGCTTTTGCACTCTTTCTTTCTTTTTTGAAAATGAGACCTCAAAAGCATCCGGCACGACCTAGGTTAGTAATCAGCCGGTCACCGGGGACGGCTGAGTCTAGGACTAGGGGTGCCGACTGCCCTGCGGTACTTCAAACTTTGCGCAAGTCCCGGAATCCAACTGTCTTTGTATCTATGCAGGACAATATGGCAAGAACAAAAAAGACCAAGAGAATAGAAAACTCTGATGGCTCCTCTTTCCGGGTTCCGATTAGTGAAATATCGGACCAGCCGCCTGATATCGCAGGGACCCAAGGTGGCCCTTTACCCGAGAGCTCTGAGGAGGGACCTAAGGTAGTTCCTTCTCACTTTACTGTTGACCTGGCCAGTCAGCAGACGACCCCCAAAGAAAAAGAAGGGTCGGCCCCTTCAAGAAATGGGGAGGAGTCGGACTCTTCTAATAGCGAGTCTGGCTCTAGCTCGTCGAGCCGCCCTTCTATAAGCTCGGAAGAGAGACATAATCGCTTGAAGGAGGCGAGAGATTCTCATGCGGCTGAAAAGGGGGAAGGTTGGTTGGAACAATCCGCCTCTCATAGGGAGTTGAACACTCCTTATTACTGCCATGTACCCAAGGGCCGAATCAAGGCCATGAGAGAGCGCATAAACACCTTTCTTTCGGACCATACGATGGGTCCGAATTATCGAGTATTCGTGCCGGATGGCGAGGACACAGTCGTAGCTATGGGGACGCCTGTTTTGGCTGTTACGAGAAGCGGCCATCAAGGCTGGATTGCGGTTTCCACTGCATCCGGCCGTCCAGCAAATCCTCGATGGGTACGAGGTGGGGCTTTGGCAGTTAGCCCCCAACTCTTGGTTCAACATTCTTTGCTATGTAGCCGGATGTGAGATGTATGGGGTGGAGCCAAATTTCGAGGCGTTCGCCCATATGAACTACCTCAGCCGAACCCCCAAAGCAAGCGGTACCGACTGGTACCAAATAAAAAGTCATAAGGGCTATCTTATGACCAAAGGCAAAGAGAATAAATGGAAGGATTGGAGAAACACCTTCCTCATCATTTCCAGCCTTGAGAACCTGCTGAACAAACTCTACAATAGGTGGAACAAGGATCCGCCTCTTCTAGAAGGCGGTCGCAGCATGCCGCTTGTTCCCCTAAAGGCCAGGGAAGAGATCCTGGACCGAGGGCTTTTTAAAGTAGAGATTAGGGCAAACTCTGCTACTGGGGTACGAGAACAAGTGCCCCTAAAATGCGTCCCTGAGTTTCAATGGCTCTATGACGAGTTTTACCTGGCCGCCTGTGGCCTTAGTAGTCGGTCCTCCAGAGGTAGCCGGCCACTTGAAAATATGTACCCTTCACTTTGATTTGTTTGAAAACTTTTCTAGCTTTTGTGGTTCTCATTTGTAGTTGAGGCTATGGACCAAATTATTGCTTCCTAGAAGGCGGCTGCCATGTTGCGAGCCTCCATAATGCAACAGCAGCGATCCGCTTCTGGTTCTCCTGCCAAGGGGACGCCCACAGTGAGTGTCGATTCTTAAAACTCGTCTTTGAAAGACTGCTTGATGAATATTGACCACTTGTCTCTTTTGCAGACGGGCACTTCCAAACCCTCATCCTCCCACCATTCGGACTCGAAGGTTCGGAAGCGAACTGGTGAGAGTACGCCTGGATCTACCAGGAAACAATCGGCTGACAAACAGCCGGACACCCCACAAAGTTTGGGGAACCCACCACCTGTTGTGACACGGCCGCCGAAAAGTATAGCCTGCTCTGCTAGACTTGCTTATTTCTTTATCACTCTCTTTATGTTTCTGATGTTTCTCTTTTTTTATGTAGGCGACCCTTCAGAGCCAGACTTGGTCCAAATGGCCAAGTCTATGATTAAGGCCGTCCCTCAAGAGGAGAGGGAAGCGGTCAAGGGAGTCGGCACCCTTGACCTGGATGGCATCATGGGTCCCCTCTCTGAGGTAGACTTAGAATATTTTTAAACTTTATTGCATGTCATGCCGCCTGCTTTTCTCAAATCTGACGCCTGTTTTTCCTGTTTTCAGACCATGTTGAGAGTACACGGCCTTCGTAGGCCGATTAACGCCAAAAACAAAGAGGTAAGGGCTGCTAAAGCTAGGGCCGCCTCTAACGCTGATAAGGCAATGTTTCAAATTGCCCAAAATGAATTTTTGACAACTGACATTCTTTATTATCAGGCGCAGGCCACTGCCAATATCCGTACTGAGTTGGAGGCGGCCAAAAAGAAGAACGACGAACTGGAGGCGACGGTCAAGAGCCTCAAGGATGAGCTGAGGCCGCTTAAACAGAAGATGACTCAGTTCGAGACCTTGGAGAAATCCTTGGCTTCGGTCAAATAGCGCCTGGTCCAGCAGGAGAAGAGCCTTACTAATGAGCTCTCGGCCAAGGCCGAAAAAGAGAAAATGGAGTTGGCCCGGGCCATGATGGACGACTCTGCTCAAATCATGAGGATGACCTGGATGGCTCTCTTTCCAAAAGCTCATTATGCCGCCTGGGAGAAGAAATTCGCTGCTTGTATAGAAAATTACAACCAGCAAATCATGCAGCAGGCGGCTGAGGAGGACCAGGCGGCCGAGTCTAGCTCAGAAGAGGAGGAAGAGGTGGTGGCCCTGCAGCCGATTGTGGTGGAAGCATCTAAAGAAGCTGCCCCTGATGCCGAGATAAGTAAGAAGGATGCCCCTCAAAACCAGGCGTCCCTTGCTGATCAGGCGGCAGTCAATACCGAAACTCTACCACAAACTTAAAGCTTTTTATATTCAATCTTATCTTCGGCCTGCGTGCCGTTTGTTTTTGTATATCTTTACCCGGCCAGGGGGCCGGGGCTTCTGAATATTTTGCCAGCTTGTCTGGTTTTAACTTAACTTTGCCAGCTTGTCTGGCTTTAATTTGATATGATTTGGCGACTGTTGAGTCGTCTTGCTGTTACATATGTTGTTGTCTTTTGACTTTTGTTTTGTTGAATTTTGCCAAACATTTTGCATGTCGCGACTTAATAGCCGCTTGTATGGCGTATCCATGTTAAACTTTTTAGCTAAACTGTTGGATCCTGATGCCGACTGCCCTTCCCCCTGGACGACTAGGTTACTTCTTGAAGTAGAGAGTAACTAGTCGGCCATAGACAGTCGGATCCCAGCAGTAAACATAACCAGCCTTGAGTGAAATGCACTTAGTCACAGTGGTAAGGTACCGACTGAATTAATCAACTTACGGTGCATTTCAAGTCACAGGGGTCGCCTAGTTCTTAGAGAACAGTCGGTTAGTCGCTATTTTATTAATTGCCGTAAGCTCCTTGGTATGTTTACGAGAAACATAGTAGGATGCTTGTTGTTTGGACGACTGTTAATTAAGATGGGTGTATCAGTCGTTATCACATCCAGTCGGACACCGAGAGGTCCTTCTAAATTGTTCGGATTCATTTAGTATTTCTTAGTGGGAATGTTTGTTTGAGTGCCTTTTTGCCAAAGACCAGGCGGATTGCTCAAACTTTTAGGATTCCAGACCAAGTATGGAAGAACAACTATGGTTTAACTATGGTGTTAACCAATCGTGGCTGCTCCTAATCCTGAGTACTAGAGGTATCAGTCGCCTATGGGCGACTAATCCCCTTGATTCGTCAATTTTTGTTGACTATCTATTAACTCAGAGGGCGCCTCTTGTACTTATCCCAAGTAATACAGGCGGCTATCCGACGCACATGTCAGCTGCTGACACTTATGAAAGTGTTGAGTTATCCTTGTCTCAAAACGGACACGTTGTCCTCGGGGACAGCCGTATAGGGGCCGTGTAAGTAGTTTATAGAGCATTATTCCACCCAAATGGGAGCTGCTCTGCGACGAATCTCATCCAAATGGCATGTCGTCGGACGCCTGCTATTTTTTGGGACAGGTTGTATTAATTTAAAAATTAAGCGTAATCAAGCGGCTTGGTGCCTGGGTTGATTAGCCGTATGGTGGGCAAACAGGTGTGCCCTTTAGTAAATATGTGTTGGAGGGTATCCGTCTGTCTTGGGACAGACGGATTGTACCCCTTTTTGAAACATATGAAAAGAAGGTAAACTTGGAACTTTCATTAATAAACTTTAAATACTTACATCAAAAGTAATATTTCTTCAGATTGTCTACATTCCAAGTCCTAGGCAGGGGTCGGCCCTCTGGAGTTTCCAGACGGTAGGTGCCGTCCCTGACCTCCTCATAGATTCGGTAGGGTCCTTCCCAATTAGGAGTTAGCTTTCCCAACTCGTTGGCCCTGCCGACTGATTCCATCTTCCTTAGTACAAAGTCCCCTACTTTGAGTGGGCGCTTATGTACTCTTCTGTTGTAGATTCGAGTCATTCTCAGGCGGTATATTTCATGGCGTAGGGCAGCATTGCCTCTACGTTCTGGGAGGGAATCCAATGCCAGGCGCATTGCTTCCCAATTTGTATCTTCACTATACAGCATAACTCGGAGAGACGGCTCATAGTGCTCAACGGGTAGGACAACTTCTGCCCCATATGTTAGGAGGAAAGGTGTTTCTCCAGTCGCTCCTTTTTCAGTCGTCCTTATGGCCTAGAGAACATGTGGTAGTTCGTCTGCCCATAGGCCGCCTGCTTTTTCAATCTTCTTCTTTATACCGTCTGAGATGATTTTGTTAAATGCTTCAACCTGGCCGTTTGCTTGCGGCCTTCCGACTAATGCAAAACAGTAGGCAATGCCTTGATCTCTCAACCAAGTTTTGAGAACAGGCGTCTCAAACTGGGGACCGTTGTCAAAAACCATGGACATAGGAACCCCAAAACGAGTGATCACATTCCTCCAAATGAAGGAGATTACATCCTTGGTCTTGATGCCCCTGACTGCCTCGGCCTCCACCCATTTGGTGAAGTAGTCGACTGCTACCAGGATGTACCTTCTGCCGCCTGATGCAGGCGTATAGGGTCCTAGAATATCCATGCCCCACTTAGCAAATGGTATTGGGCTGTGGATAGCCGTTAGATCTGTAGCTGGACGATGAATCAATTTGCCAAACCTCTGGCACTTGTCACACTTTTTAACCAGATCCATGGCGTCTGCCTCCAGAGTTGGCCAGAAGTACCCTTGCCGCCTCACTCTCTGAGCAAGCGACCTACCGCCTATGTGAGAGGCGCAATATCCAGAGTGTAGGTCTTCTAGGACCTCTCGCCCTTTCTCTGGGGTAACACATTTCAAGAAGGGTTGAAGGTACCCTCTCTTGTAGAGTTCCCCCTTTATCATTTCAAAACTGGACGCTCGCTTTTTCAGTGAGGCCGACTGATGATGATCATCCGGCAAGGTGCCGTCTGTTAGGTATGCCCTGATTGGATCCATCCATGTTGAACTTCTATCAAGTATTGCAATGTTGTTTTCCTCAATACTCTGTTTTTCCATTACCTCCCAAAATACAGTTCTAGGGGTGTCGCATGAGGCCGAGGATGCCAGTTTGGACAAGGCGCCTGCCTGGTTATTCTCGGACCTTGGGACCAGAGTTAATTGGAAATCTACAAGCGAGCTTTCCGCCTGTTTCACTGCATCTAGGTACTTGACCATAGCCGGATGAGTAGCTTCATAATCCCCATTGTACTAGCTGACTATGAGTTGTGAATCAGAACAGGCGGCTATCCTTCTTGCCCCGGATGCTTTACACATGCGGATGCCAGCCAAAAGGGCTTCATACTCAGCTTCGTTGTTTGATGCCTGAAACTTGAAATGAAGCGCATACTCATACCTGTCGCCCTCTGGCGACTGACATACAATACCTGCCCCACAACCATTTGCTGTGGAACTCCCATCAACATAGACTTTCCAGAGTTGATCAATTTCTTCATATTCTGGTGGCCGGGTCATCTCAACTATAAAGTCTGCAAAGGCTTGCCCCTTCACAGTTTTTCTGGGCTCGAACGTGACCTCAAGGCTTTGGATCTCAATTGCCCACTTTATCATCCGTCCTGACGACTCCATGGTCGTCAGGGGCCGTTTGATTGGCTGGTCTGTGTAAACGACCACCGGATGTGCCAGGAAATAAGGCTTCAATTTCTTCACTGCCATGTACAGGGCGAGTCCAAATTTCTCCACCAGTGGGTACCTCAACTCTGCATTCTTCAAGACATGACTGAAAAAGTAGACTGGGAGTTGGCAGCCGTCTCTTTCTGCTAAGAGGACGACACTTAAAGCATGACCTGATACTGCGAGATACATGTAAAGCACTTCTTTTGGCAAAGGACTGACGAGTCTCGGCAGGGAATGCAGATGTTCTTTCAGCTTTTGGAAGGCCGACTCAGTATCCAATCCCCATTCAAACTTTGCTTTCTTTCTAATTGCCTGGAAAAAGTAGAGGCACTTGTCGCCTGCCCGACTGAGAAACCTTCCGAGAGCTGCGAGGCAGCCTGTTAGCCTTTGTACCTCTCGGACGGTGCGAGGCGACTGCATGTCAATGACCGTCTGCACCTTGTCGCGATTTGCCTCTATTCCCCTTTGATTTATCAGGAATCCGAGTAACTTCCCAAACTCAACTCCAAAGACACACTTTTTTGGATTAAGCATGACTCGGTGCCGCCTGAGTGTGGCGAATGTTTCTCGGAGGTCGGCCAGATGATCTGTTTGGAGTTTTGACTTCACAATCATATCATCAATGTACGCCTCCACATTTCTTCCAATTTGTTCAAAAAACACAGTGTTTATCATTCTTTGGAAGGTTGCCAGGGCGTTCTTCAGACCAAACGGCATGACCGAACAATAGAGTCCCTGCTCTGTAACAAAGGCAGTTTTCTCTTGTCTTTTTTCCACAGAGGGATCTGGTGAAAGCCTGAGTAGGCGTCCATGAAGCTCATCAAGGCATGGCCGGCTATTGAGTCGACCAAGCTGTCGATCTTTGGCAAAGGATAGCTGTCTTTCGGACATGCCTTGTTTAAATCAGTGTAGTCCACACACATGCGCCAGGAACCATTCGGCTTTTTGACTAGCACAACATTTACAACCCATTCTGGGTAGAAACACTGCCGAATGTATCCTGCATCAAGTAACTTCTTTACCTCGGCGGCGGCCGCCTGGTTTCTTTCTTCACCATGATGTCTTTTCTTCTGTCGTACCGGCTTCTTTTTAGGGTCGACGGCTAGCTTGTGTACCGCCAGGTCTGGACTAATACATGGCATCTCATCCACCTTAAATGAAAAAATATCTTGGAACTCTTTCAACAGTTGGCGAAGGTCATCGCCAAGTTCAGTCAGAGCAGTCGTCCCCACCTTAACAGTTCGGTCAGGACGACTGTCATCGAGGGCGACATCTACGTGCTCCCCAGCTGGCTGAGGGCGAAATACATCCGGCTGCTCCTCAGCCAGTGATTGCTATTGCTTATGCTTTTTCTTGACCTCCGTCTCGGAGGCTTTTCTCTTCCTGCCGCCTGCCTCTTGGGCAGACGCTTCTTCTATGGCTTTGCCAGTTGGGCCGTCTGAAGTTACCGTTGTCTTGATGTTAGTGAGGTAACATTCTCAGGCCATTCTCTGGTCCCCCATTATGGAACCGACCGTTTTGTCATTCTTCTCAAACTTGAGCAACATAAGGGATGGAATGATAACTGCTTTAGAGTCATTAAGGGTGGGGCGCCCAAGGATCATGTTGTAAGCAGTAAGCTCTTCCACAACCAGGAAACGAATGACCATGTGGCGGCCCTCACCTCTCTCACCCAGACGGACGGGCAAGTCAACTTGACCAATCGGATGGACGACTCCCCCTCCAAATCCTACGAGAGGATGGGAGACAGGTTGTATACTCTCAAGCCTGTACTTGAGCTTGGTCAAGAACTTATGGCTGATGAGGTCCGACGAACTCCCTGTATCAATAAGTATCATGTCGACTCTCTGATTGGCCACTTTACACTCGATGACAATTGGGTCGTCATGCGGTCGTCGGACACCACCCGAATCTTTCTCAGAAATAATAACCTCAGGAAACGAGCTACCAGAGGTCTCACCTTGATTAACAGAGTTAACATCCAGTTTTCTGATGTTATCCTTGTTTCCCCGAACAGTCGGGCCTCCCCCTGCATAGCCGCCTGCTATTGTATAGATGGCAGCTTCATCAGTGTCAGAGCTGTTGGCCGGCTTCTGTCTTTTTTGCCTGGCCGACTGATTCTGGTTGGGGGGCTGCTTTCTTTTTGGTTTCTTGACATAAGAGTCCAGATCACCTTTTTCAGCCAACTGATCCAGCAGACGCTTGAGACTGATGCATTCGTTGGTCTCATGCTTAACGTCATCATGAAAATGGCAGTGCTTGCCTTGGTTGCGGTTGCTAGGATCACCCTTCATAGGTGCCGGCTTCTCAAGTGAGAGTCGGCCCTTAACTTCGTTGAAAATGGTATGATTATCTTTGTTGAACTCATACTTGGGGGAGTATGGAGTGAATTCCTTTCTCTTCTTACTGGACGGTTGACTAGTGGAGTCCGCCATCCAAACATCTTTTCTCTTCTTCTCTTCCTTAGGGGCCGCTTTCTGTGAACGACCCTCCTTTTTCTCGGACCTCTTCTGGTCCCCTTGCTTTCCCATGTGACAGAGGTCGACTGCCTGTATGTAGGTCTCGGCCTTCGTCATTGCCTCTTGGAGAGTAGCCACTCTCTTTTTGACTAAATCGAATTTGAAGTTCGACCCGTCCTTCAACCCCTTGAAGAAATCTGTATAGGCTACTTCATCCGGCAGGTTGGGTATTTGTATCCTCATCAGATTGAATCTCTTTATGTAGGAGTGTAATCCCTCCTTTTCTCCCTGCTGGACGGCTCCTAGATCAAGAGTCGTCTTCCTGGCAGGTATATTCATGGAAAAGTTTGATGCAAACAAATAAGCTAATGTTCTGAAGTTGTTAATACAGCCGGCCGGCAGGTTGCCGAACCACCGTTGGGTGACTCCCTTTAGAGTGGCAGGAAAACATCTACACCATGTGGCATCGTCCAATCCTTGAAGGTAAATTAGATTGGTGAATGCCATCAGGTGATCCTCTGGGTTAGTGGTGCCATCATAGGCGCCTACTAACACATTTTTCACTTTAGCCGGCTGGGCGGCTTGTAAAATTTCCTTGGAGAAGGCGGTTGGCTGTTCTCCAAGTTGAAGCAATCGTAACTGCCAGTCCAAAGGCTGGACATTCTTAGCTGTCTGACCTCCAAAAGGAGGACGTGGTAAAAAGTAGTGAGTTTGCGGCACATATGGCGGCTGAGTGACATATAGTGCCGACTATTGTTGATGAGAGCTAGAATCGGAGTGGCACTGCTTGTCCGGATCTCATAGTTTGACCTTGAATTATTCATAGAAGTGTTTTGTATACTGTCAAGAAAATCAGAAGTGGAGGCCGACTCAGACCGCTGTTGGCTCCTTTTCTGCTGAATCGGCAGCCGGGCGTCTGAGTAGGATTTCTTTGAGCCGTCTGGTTGAACCAGGCGGATTGGTTTCCTTCCCAATGAGGCAGGGATACGGTGTTTGGACAAATTGACTAGAGGTACCCGCCTCTCCTCTTGGCGAGGGTGGGGGGTTGCCTCACGGTCCTTCAATGACTTCTTCTTTCCTGAATGGGAAGGCTTTTTGCTCGACTGCCCTTTTTGGGAGACAACCGTCTTTTTGTTGATGAGATCTTTAATCTCACCCTTGAAACTTCTCATGATGGTCATAAGATCATTCCTTGAGACAGGAGCTGTCTAGTCGACCGCTTGATGAGAGTCGGCTGAAGGTCCGACTGTTTGGCCTGGACCAGCCTGGTCTTGCCGTTCCTGCCTTTCACGAGGGGTAGTGCGTCGAGCCCTCAAGGACCCGTCTGGGGCCGTGTGAGTCTCGACTTCAGGCTCAGTATCATGGTCTGAGTAGACTTAAGGATCGTCCTCTGGACGCCTCTCTTCTGGATTTGGTACAGATTGTGACACCATCTCAAAGGTACTCTCCCCACAGACGACGCCAAAATGTTTCGGGGTTTTCTGTGTCCCTTAGGAGAGTTACAACTTCAAGGCTGGAACCACGCGCCTGTACCTGCAAGATAATGGAGACTCCTTGGGTAGGGAGTTCCGCCTCCAACGATCAAGTTAGCGAATGAAGGAGTTGTAATGCGGAATGTAAATAGGTGTCGGATGCTAGGACGGGTCTAGCAGGCGGTACCGAGTGGTGTGTGATTGTCTTGGGATTTGTGCAATCTGTGTGTTTCTTGTGAACAGTCTCTGTCATTAATGAGCATTTATGACAGTATTTATAGCATTGAGAAGTGTGCCAGGTTCTAGGGTTTTTGGCCAATCCTAGGACTGGCTGGGCTTTCTTGGGATTTAGGCCCAATCTGCTACCTGCTTAGGCAAGGCTGAAGGGCCACATGGCATAGCATAGGAAGTCCATGGTGGACCAGCTGAAGTGTGCCACGTGGCAGGCCCCGATAAGTCCAACTGGGTGACACTTGTCAGGACCTGATTGGTCCACATGGCGAGGGGTGATTGGAGGGAAAATCCCCCTAATCACATAGCATAGAAATATTGTTTGGCTCTGTCAACCAAACCAGCATGAGCACAGGCTGACAGCACAGCCACCTGAAAGGCTAATCAATATAATAAGCAAGACATTCTATAAACAAGGTTATTAAAAAGTGAATAAGAAAATGAACAAGAGGATGTAGTTTCCAGTTTTACTCCTTAGTCACATGTGTTAATGAATATATTTGTACATACAATTAATTTGGTTCTGTATTTGCAAAACATTAGCTCTAAGTAGTCTTCAAACATATTAGGCTCAGATTTACAAGCACAATAAAGATGGGAATGACATATTATGGGAGATAATGAAGCAGCTAGAAACCACTGATAATAGTTTTAAGAACAAAGGAAGCTAGTAGGAACCAAAGCGTTATCAAAGATACAATGTCAAGTAATCATTTTTTTACCTATCCTCTTTCCTAATATTAGATTTTAAACATTTACAGAAAGCTACTGAAAATTTTGAGAAAAACAAAGAAATAGCAAGGGAACGGGAAACCCATATACATGGGAAAATCCTAGAAATATCACATATCACATGTAGTGGAAGAAAAAAATATTACACAGAATTTCAGGGATACAATTGAGAATTACTATCCCTTAAACACATTCAATACAGTTACCTACCATTTCAACCCCAATCTAACTAGCTCAATCATGAATTCATAATACTCTTATGCTCTAAATACTTCAAATCTAAAATTGTAAATAGAATAGCAATTGGCCTACTCCCTTTGGCTATAGAAGACGAAATCAACTGTCCAATAACATTGCAACAAAAGCTAAGATAACAGCACAGAAGAGTTTCATGTTTGGATACTATACCAATAATTAGCAATTATCAAATTAGCTATGGACAGTATGGAGGCATTCTTCTAGCTTAGATATACATCTATATATAACATTGCTAAAGAGACATTAAACTTTACGCTTGACACAAAGATGAAATAAGTGAAGCTTATGTGACTGAAAAAAATAATGCGGAGCACAAAGAGGCTTCATTTTGGGAGTGCTTGACCATGCTTTGTGTAAGACCCCTATTGTGCCATGCGCGGCATGGCGTGCCTAGGCAAAGGCACACTAGAAGCTTGGCTCGGCACTAGGCAAGGCAAACTATGTAAATAGTACTATATGACCCTATGGTGTGGCTTTTAAATAAACAAAGCCACTAGGGTGCTTCACTATATTGGCAGGCTATTATTGTGTTACTGTCACTTGCGTGTTCACTAGTATTTCAAGCCTGAAACCTCTATAGGGAATGGGTGCCTCCTATGGCTGGGGGCCGGCCATAGGCAGCTCCTTGGCTAAGGCCATGAAGCATGGTACCTAGACCTTGGCACAAGGTTGGCTTAATGCTTGGCGAGCTTAGTGACTTGGGTTTATGCGAAGGCTCGTGGCGAGCCTTAGCTTGTGCGCACTTGGCTTGGCAGCGAAGTGACGTGACGCTTGGGATGTGGCACGGAGCTTTGAAGCATCGTGACTCTTGCCAAAGGTTGTGATGCTTGCGAAGCAGCATGATGGGTTGCGATACGACGCGACGCTTGCGAAGTGATGCATTGCTTGGTGCGAACCGACATTTGGATCCGAAGTGATGCGATGGATGCGAAGGGACACAATGGTTTGCAAAGCGATGCATTGGTTGGAATCGGTGTGATGGTTTGCGAGCGAGGCGATGATTGGTGAACTATTGCGATGGTATGTTGATTTAACGCTCAGATAAGGACTCAAACGATGCTGCCCTTCACATAGTTGGTGACGGTTCGAGGACAAGGCATTCAGTAGGAAACGAACAGGCACAATAGATGGTTGTGACGATCAACTATGTTTAGATTAGGATTGCTGACTTGGAATATTGTATGGATAGTTGCTTGAGTGCCACTTGGCACATATTCATGCATAGTGTTTGTTCGTCTATGGGAGGGGGCCTTTCTCCCATGCCTATAAATATATTACCTTGGGGGTTTGTCCAAGGCATCCAAATATTATGTGTAAAAACGTTATACATGATATTAATAAAGTATGTTGTGTTAAATGTTGAGTGTTGTATTATGTTCTTAATATCGTGCTTTCGTATTTAAGTTAAGTGTATGAAGTTAGGCTGGTTAGTGTGATCTTACGCCATCATAGTAAATTGAAAAATTTGTGTGCATTATTTATGTCTCCTCTTAAGAAGATTGCAAAGAAAGTTTTTCGTTCTGTTGCTCCTTATCTTCGAGAAATAAAGAGATTGGAGAAAGAGAAGGTTTGTGCCTATCAGAGTATCGATTACAAAATTGCTGATCGTTTGGAAGAAAGTTTAGATTTCCTATTCCTAGGAAATTGTTGTTACTCTATGAATTATCATCACAATCCCGCTCCTCTAAATCAACAAAACAATCTCGCTCCTTTAAATTATTGCTCTCACTCTTAGTCCTACAAAGTTAGCAATCTTTCGAAAGATTCTCCTACAAAAGTATCATAGAAAAATGGAGAAGTTTTTTGAAGAAGATAAGGCCACTTTGGCCAAGATCGAAAAGTACTTAGGGCTTGGCAATGATGATCTCCCCCCTAAATGGGATGATTCAAATTCTAGTGGGAAAATAAAGGGAGATGTTTGGTCCTAATGGAACTTCGTTGTACAAGGAGAAGGAGTTAGAGGTGGATGCGGAATTGAAGTATTTAAGGTAATAACTCACTCTTCTTCGAAGACGATTGAAGAGAAGGCATCTCCATACTCATCAGAGGATCGTGCTAAAGTCCCTGAACCGAAGTTATTCGATGGAACTAGGGATTCGAAGATCCCAAATAATTTCGTCTGGGATTTGGAGCACTATTTTAAAGTGACCAATTGGAGAGATGGCAGTAAAGTTGATTTGGCCGCACTGTTCGGTGATGCAAAGTTATGGTGGAGGTCTGGTCAAGAGGCCGATAAAATGGCTAGAAAGGATCCCATTTCTTCGCGGGATGTGATGAAAGACGAGATTAAAAAGTAATTCCTGCCATTTAATACATCTTGGGTTGCGAGGGATAAGTTAAAGGACCTTAAGCATACTAGCACAATTCGTGAGTATGTTAAGGAGTTCATGTCATTGATGTTAGATATCGGCAACATGTTCAAAGAGGACAAATTATTCCCGTTCATTCGGGTTTGAAATAATGGGCTCAAACCGAATTAAGGAGACAGAAAGTTCAAGAATTCTGCAATAGTTGCCGCTAAAGCACTGGTCGATTGGAAACCGTCAAACGTTTCTAATAACAAAGGCGGAAAAAGGTAGAAACAATGATCGTGGAAAGAAGAAAAATTTGGAAAGAACAAAGGTTTCCAAAGTGGTGAGAAGTCGAGTAAAAAATCCGACAACAACAAGGAAGATAACACTTCAAACAAGAAGTCACGTTTTAGCGATGGGTGTTTCATTTGCAAGGGGCCACACATAGCCAGAAACTGCCCCAAACGCCAACAACTTTCTGTGTCGTCGGGTGAATTGAGTGATAATGATGTATCCATGGAGAAGGATCAAGACAATGATGTTGCACCAAAGATGAACACTATGAAGTTATTGAGTGCATTCAAAAGAGAGCAAAAGGAACTCGTTGATGGCCTTACGTATTTTAGGGTCTCTGTAAATGGAATGGATATGTGGGCTACGGTTGGTACCGGGGATACCCATAATTATATTTAAGCTGGGTTAGTCAGGAAAATGGGCTTGAAAGTTCAGTCATCGTCGCACATTATCAAGATGGTTAACTCTGCTGCAAATTCCGTTGGTATTGTGAAGGATGTCCATGTCAAGATGGAGGCATGGAAAGGCAAAGTTGAATTGTTGGCCGTGGAGATGGACGATTATGAGTTAGTTTTAGGCAACAAATTCTTCAAGCAAAGGCGTTTGTTGCGCCATACTTAGGTGGGGTGACGATAACTGACGAAGCATATCCTTGCTTTGTCCCGGTAAGTTATCTACTGCAAATGTTTTTTCGACTAATGGTATGCTGTCTGCCATGCAGGTTAAGAAAGGTATTAAACGAGGTGAACCCACTTTCTTGGCCATTTTGGTTGAAGTGAAGAAGGATGTTGTTGAAATTGTCATGTTCCAGAAGGAATTTGTAGGCTTATTGCCTAGGGCCCTAGAGACTTGCCCAAGAGGCTTCCACCAAGGCGCAAGATGGATCATGCAATAGAGAAAGGCACCATACCGGATGGGGCCATCAGAATTGGCCGAATTGCGCAAGCAACTTGATGAGCTTTTGGATGCTGGGTTCATTAAGCCATCAAAGGCTCCTTATGGGGCGCTGATGCTGTTTCAGAAGAAGGCCGATGGTTAACTTAGTATGTGTGTGGATTATCGTGCTTTAAACAAAATAACGATGAAGAATTAGTACCCCAACCCGAGGACGGATGATTTGTTCGATAGATTGTCAAGGGCTACTTATTTCACCAAGCTTGATTTGCGTTTAAGGAGGGCGATGAGCCCAAGACAACTTGTGTAACTAGATATGGTTCTTATGAATTCCTTGTAATGCCGTTTGGACTAACCAATGCCCTGGCAACTTTCTCAAATTCAATGAATAATGTTCTTTACGACTATCTCGATAGTTTTTGCATCATTTATCTTGATGACATAGTTGAATATTCAAACATTTGGATGAGCATGTCAAACATCTTAGATTTTTTTTCGAACCAGCACGATGGGTTGCAATATGTGCAAACCGGCACTTGGGTGCTAAGCGATGCGACGGATGCGAAAGGACGCAATGATTTGCAAAGCGATGTGTTGGTTGGAACCAGTGCGATGGTTGGCAAGCGAGGCGATGGTTGGTGAACTATTGCAATGGTCTGTTGATGTGACGCTCGACCAAGGACTCAAGCGACGCTGCCCTTCACATAGTTGGTGACGGTTCGAGGACAAGGGATTCAGTAGGAAACGAACATCCACAAGGGACGATTGTGACGATCAACTATGTTTAGATTAGGATTGTTGACTTGGAATATTGTATGGATAGTTGCATGAGTGCCACTTGGCACACATGCGTGCATAGTGTTTGTTCACCTATGGGAGGGGGATGTCTCCCCCCATTCCTATAAATAGATGACCTTGAGGGTTTGTCTAATGCACTAAAAAATTGTGTGTAAATGTGCTATTAATGATATTAATAAAAGTTTGTTGTGTTAAATGTTGAGTGCTTTATTGTGTTCTTAATATTGTGCTTTCGTATTTAAGTTAAGTGTGTGAAGTTAAATATAAAAAGGGTAACATCACACAGTCTAAGTTGTGAACAGCCATTAGACAGAAAAAATCCATCCCCCACACCCCCCCCCCCAAAACAAAAAAAAAAATTCACCAATTCTGATTTAATCATTATCCTAACTTGTACAAGTTTCTGTATCATGATTCAACCAGAAGATTCTGTTACTATCACCCCAGTGATCCTCCATAAAAGAAGAAAAGAAAAGAAAAATAAATTTCCATGTTATGCAAATAATGCTCAGAGTCCTAGTACTGTACAAATGTGAATGCATATACTGTAACAGTTTAGCACTATAAATGGATTTGATTCTCTATGCAAAGAAAACTTTCTAATGCTCCACCTAATAAGAATGTTGATGAACGGACCAGTCATGATGCAGCTTCCCATCATATTGAAGGAGACTGCTAGTGGCTCACTAAATCCTGCTGTATTTAGCGTTCCTTTGCAGCTTTGCATTAATAATGCTACTCTACTGTTAATTTACTGGGCCTCCCCTTTCCCCCTCCACCAACTCCTATCAGCACAGGCAAACAAAGTAATGGAGAGGGTAGGATGAGGCATGGCATAACAATGCTACTTTAATATAATTCATAACAGTTCAACAGCTAAAAAAGCCAGGAATAATAAACAATAAATTTGTGTAATTACCATGGTTGTATCATCGGCTCTTATCCCAAATTTAGTCATTGTATCAAATACTGCCAGAGCTTGTAGGCCAAATCCATGTCTTGCATAGCCAGCAATCATAGTATTCCATGAAACATTATCCTTTTCAAGTATGCCCTTAAAGACATAGTTTGCTTTATGAATGCTTCCACACTTGCAATACATAGCAACTAACGCATTTCCTACATAGGTTGCACTTTCATATCCTATTTTAGTGACTTGCCCATGCATTTGCATACCTAATTCTAAAACACCAGTATCAGCACATGTGCTCAAAACACAGGTGTAAACCGATCTGTTTGATCTTTCTCCATTTCTATGCATCTCTGCAAATAGATGTAAAGCCTCCTCACTATGACCACTTTTTGCATAACCTGCAATCATCGCTGACCATGAGATAGTATCCCTCTGAGGCATCTTATTGAACAAATTCCTAGCTTCTTGAATATCATCCGTTTGCGCATAGCCACTAATCATTGTATTCCAAGAACTTATACTACGAGTAGGCATTGCCTCAAAGAGTTCCCTGGCAACATCTATTCTGTTCTTATGTACATAACCTGCAATTACAGAATTCCATGATACTACACCCTTCTCTGGCATCTGATCAAATACTCTCCGAGCTTCATCCAACCTACCATTTTGTATATAACCAGAAACCATTGCTGTCCACGCAAATGCATCCCTGCTCGGACACTTCACAAACAACTCTGGGCCTCAGATAGCTGCCCATTCTGAGCAT
The DNA here is from genome assembly GCF_001683475.1 of Chenopodium quinoa. Lineage (NCBI taxonomy): Eukaryota > Viridiplantae > Streptophyta > Magnoliopsida > Caryophyllales > Amaranthaceae > Chenopodium > Chenopodium quinoa. Next base: position 463,371 of record NW_018743176.1, read on the forward strand.
AAGCTGATATCATAGTGTTCCATGAAACCTCATCTCTGTCAGGCATCCTGTCAAAAGTTTCTCTGGCTTCAACCAGCCTATTGGCCTTCACATACCCACCCATCAAACAATTCCATGACACCAATTCCCACCCTCCTCTTGACTCGAACAACGCAGCAGCCTCATCAACCCTCCCGTTCTGCACATATGCAGATATCATTCCATTCCATGATATAGAATTCTTTCTTGGCATCCTAGCAAACAATTCCCTAGCCTCATCCACAAACCCACCACGGGCATACCCCGACAGCATTGTATTCCAAGACACGATTTTTCTTACAGGCATTTTCTCGAAAAACCATCTAGCAGAAGCTAGATTCTGGTACAAAACATATCCATTCAACATCAAATTCCAAGAAAACAAGTTTCTCATTGGCATTTCATCAAACATCTGGTGGGCATCCCGAAATCTGCGATTTGACAAATACCCAGATATCATTGAATTCCAAGAAACTACAGTTCTACTTGGCATTGAATTGAAGAGTTCGAGGGCTGATTCGAAATGGCCTCTTCTCATATAATTGGTTATCTGGGTATTCCATTTGATTATATCTTTTTCTGAGAATTGAAGTTGATTCAAATTCTGTAATTTGTTTTGCGTATTGAAGTTCTTGGATGTTGGTGGTGTTACAATACTTGTGCTGGTAAGTGAACTGATGGAGAAATGCTTTCTGAAAGCACGAACACAGGAATGCTGCATTAATCGCCGCCAACAGCAATTCCCGCGCATTACTCGGTTTTATGAAAGATTGGAAGGAACATACGTAAGGCGTAGCACTGTCAATTCGGATTCGGTTCGGAATGAAATGATTTCGGTTTAAAACTGGTTCATAATTGCAGTGCGGTTCAGTCCCGTTTCTGATTATCATCGAGTCAATTCAGTTTTGGTTTATTTTTGTGCGGTTTTTATTTGGTTAAGGTCGTAAATAGTTTGGGTAGTAAGTTGTTCGAGTCATATTCGGGTTGGTTTGAAACGGGTCATACTAGGAGCGGGTTTGCGTGGGATACTCTGGGTTTGGGTTCATGTCAGCTCGTTTATAATCGGGTCGGTGATTATACGAGTCGAGTTTATCGAGTAGCAGGTCAAATCGCCGGGTTCATTTTATTGACGGGTCGATTTGGATCGGTGGGGAAAAAATGGGTCTATTTGATTTGGATTAATTTTGGTCGGGTTAAAACCAAGTCTAAACAAGTTTTGTTGGGTTGAAGCAGGTTTAGTTTCATATCGATTCGAGATTTAAACACATCAGTTCATTTTTAGTTATTGATTGTTTTCATCTTAGTTTATCATACTTTATACGATACAAATTTATACGGTATTTTGTATTAATATTGTCTTATCATTTTTGGCTATTCATATGATCAGTTTAGAAATCATGTCACAATCATAATTGAGTTATCGAATTATGTATGGATTATCATTGATTTTATGTTGTGTTAAGATCACTTTATTTTATTATTCATTAGTTTAATATTTGTATATATGACACTACATCAACAACTAGCACGACCTGGATAATTTTTTATAATTTAAAATTGTGTAACTATATTAGGACAAAATTACGATTATACAACTTCCCGTTAGTCGACTAATTCATAATTGTGAGAAAGTACGTATAAAATGTTTATCATTATAAATTTATATAAGATTATAAAGATTGTGCAAAGGTGAAATATTAATTACATTTATATAGTAATTAAGACTAATAGTCATATAAGAACAAGGATATGTTTAGTTAATAATCTATATCTATATATATACAATACTAAATTAATCCTCAAAAAAATCATAGATTACACATATCAACACCACATAAAAAAATTTCCCGCCCAAAACATTTTTTTTTTTTTGTCATTTTTTTCATTAAAAAATAAATAATTTTAAGTTAATTTTAAAGTTTGAAATTTAAAAGTAAATAACTAAAAGTTAATTTTATCAGGGTAAAAGATAAGATAGAAAATTTTAATTTTAACATATGATAAGTGTCATTCATGACGCATTTTAGGGCGTTTTTCTCCCTTAGTTTTAGGTCTATTTTGGTGTTTCTTTGTTATTTCTAGTACGTTTAGTCTTGTTTTAGTTATCTTTGTCTTAGTTTATGGTTTTAGGCCTTAGTTGTGAATAATATGCTTTTTGTTCGGTTTCTAGCTTGATTTGCGTGTTTTCCTATGTGTTCTTTCACTATTTTCTCTCTTGGTCTATTTGTGTAGGTGTTTGGCGCTTTCTTCGATACTTATGACCTGAGAGAAGGCAAGAAAGTTCAACAGAAGAAGCTTGAAGCTAAGAAAGAAGCTAAGAAGTTGAGCAATTGTAGCATTTAAGCAAGGAGATACCACGTAGAGGGCGCGCAAACCTGACCTTTGTTCACTCTATCAGCCATAACTTTTGATCTATACATCGGATTGAGGCGGATTAAATTGCGTTGGAAACTATACTTGAAGAGTTTTCTAACGGTAGGTTGCGAGCCCCAAGAGGCCTCCTAGAACAGAAGTTATGGCCGTTTGAATCTGCAAGACGCTGCCAGGCTGCAGCCACCGCGGGCGCGACCCTCTGTTCTTCGCAGCCGTTTCAACTTCCTGGAGATGCCTCGGAGAAGCCTTGCCGTGGGCGCTGCCATGGCTGCCGCGGGCGCGTTTTTTGGGTCTTTTTCGAGCTTAATTTCCGGATTTCCTTCTTCCTCTTCTTGTAATATAAATAGAACCATTCCTTAGACTTCAAAAAGCAAGTTTTTACATTTTCTCTCTCCTCTAATTAGGATTAGGCTTAGATTAGAATTCTCTCTCTCTAGTTTAGGAGTAGTTTTAGAGAGTGAAAGCTTGGATTTCAATGGAGATTTGGGAGCTTGAAGAAGCAACTTTGTGGATTCTCTTCTCATCTATTCAATGAGCTTTCTAACTTTCTCTCACCTTTATTGCTTTGTTTAATTCTTGTTTTTGTTTAATTCATTGTTGATTAGAGTAGCTAATTAGTTTGCTTGTTTGATTCTTGCTTTAATTCTAGTTTTATCTTGTTTTCCATGTCTTTCTTCATTATGTTTGCTTAGTTTTTGTTCAAGGAAAAGGATGAAGGTTATGTTGATGAATTGAGTGATTGATTGTGATTAGTATGCAATTGATTCTTGGTTATTGTGTTTGGATGATGCTTATATTGATTAGAATCTTTTTAGCTAATTGATTCTAGGTTCTTAATTGTGCTTTCAATCAATTGTGCGGAAGTGAGTTGATTGAAAGTCTAGATTCTTCCATGCCTTTGCCAGGCTAGTTGCACAGGAGCGAATTAGCTTAGTAGGATAATTAGCATGCTTAATTGCGCGGGAGTGAGTTGAGTGTGTTAATCGTTCCTAATTGAGATCATGATCATCTAATTGCGATTTGTTATTGAATTCATTAATGTAATTAGATTCCACAATCTTCCTAATTGCGATTTGTTAAGTAGTGTTTAGTTGTTTCTCTTTCTATCTCACAATCTTCCTACTAGTTTAATTAGCTCAAATTAATACATTTAGTCCTTGTGGTTCGACCCTAGCTTGCCACTATCTAGTGTTAACTTGATAGAGTTAGGTTTGTAGGGTTTCGTAGTGACCCCACACTACGCGGAAGGAAACCCACCAAGACCTGCCCCTTAATTAAAGCAATTAAACAAGTATAATTAACTTAATCAAACAAGATTAAGGACAAGAATTATACCTTTGACGCGTGCTTCGCTCCTAAAGAGCTCTTACTTCAAAATCCCGAAAAGACGAGATCTCTGACGGATCGTACCGTCGACCCGACCCGACCCGAGCGTCCCAAGTCTTGAAGGTTAGTCAAGACCCGGACAAAATAACTATGAGTTTTACGAATCAAAGGTTTACTCTTTTCTAGAGTTGCCTTTTTAATTCCACTCAAGGTTGTATCAAATCCCAATACCAAGTGATTAGGGGATTTTGCTCCCACCAATCAGAATGCGCCACGTGGGCCAATCAGGTCCTACCAAGTGTCCCCCATTTGGAACTGTCAGGGCTTGCCACGTGGCACGCGCTTATTCGTCCACCTTGGACCTATTATGTCATTACACGTGGCATACTCCATGCCTAATGGAGAAACTGGCCACCTAGGCCCAACTTCCGAGGGAAGCCCAATCAGCCCTAGGTTAACCTAAACCTAGGATTGGCACGTTTCCCAAGGTTATAAATATCTCCCTTAATCCTCATTAAGGGGGGATTACAGAGATAACAGGCTGATCACGCTAACAAAGCAGATTACCTACATTAAACACTCTCACCTAGAGAGACCCAATCACTTTAATTTCCGCATTAATTACTCCTTAATCAAGTACTAACTTGACCGTTGGAGGCGGAGCTCCCACCACCAGGAGTCTCCGTTGTTTTGCAGGTACAGGCGTCCGGTTCCAGTCTCGGAATTGTAACTCTCCCGCAGGACATCAGAAAACCCCGAAACATTTGGCGCCGTCTGTGGGGAGAGTACTTCTGAGATGGCATCCAAGTCTGTACCGACTCCTGAAGAGAGGCGTCCCATAGACGACCCTCAAGTTCACTCGGACCACGATACTGAGAGTGAATTTGAAGTTGAAGCTCACACAGCTTCAGACGGGACCCTAAGGGCCCGACGTACCCGTCATACCGAAAGGAGGGAACGGGAACATCTTCAAACTGGAAGTGAGCCAGCAGACGCACCGCCTGTTCGGCAGCAGTCGACTGATGGGTCTGCTCCCATCACAAGGAACGAACTCATGACCTTCATGAGGGACTTCAAGGGAGAAATTCAAGAGTGAAAAATGTATTAGTAGGCGCCTATGACAGCACTACTAACCCAGAAGACCCTCTGATGGCATTCACCAACCTAATGTACCTTCAAGGGTTGGATGATCCCACCTGGTGCAAGTGTTTCCCAGCGACTCTCAAAGGAATCGCACAACAACGGTTCGGCAACCTGCCGACTGGTTGTGTAAATAGCTTCAGGACGCTTGCTTACTTATTCACCTCCAACTTCGCCATGAACACCCCTGCGAAGAAGATGACCCTTGATTTAGGAACAATTCAGCAGGGCGAGAAGGAGGGGCTTCGTTCTTACATCAGGCGGTTTAACCTGATGAGAATACAGATTCAAGGGTTACCGGATGAAGTAGCCTATACTGACTTTTTCAGAGGTCTCAAAGACGGGCCGACCTTCAAATTTGATTTGGTCCGAAAGAGGGTGGTGACTCTTCAAGAGGCCTTGATTGAAGCGGAAGCCTATATACAGGCGACTGATCTTTGTACGGTAAAACAGTCGGACAGGAAAAGGTCCGACAAAAGAGAAGGACGACAGAAACAGTCGTCAAACAAAGATGAGAAGAGAAAAGAGGTATGGGCGGCTGATTCCTCTAAACAGCCGGCCCAAAAAAAGAAAAAAGAATTCAAACCATACTCCCCAAAGTATGCGTTTAACAAGGATAACCAGTTTATCCTAAAAGAAATCAAGGGACGGATCTCAATTGAGAAGCCGGTCCCCATGAAGGGTTCTGCAAACAACCGGAACCAAGAAAAATTTTATGCTTATCATGAAGATGTTGGTCATCACACCAATGACTGCATCAGTCTCATGCGGTATCTGGACCGCCTGGCTGAGCAAGGTGATCTTGACACTTATGTCAAGAAATTTACGGGGAACACTTCCTCAAAAAAGCAGTCGGAAAAAAAGAATCAACAGGCCGACAGCTCCGATACAGTTGATGCAGTCGTCTACACCATTGCAGGCGGCTTCTCAAGAGGCGGCCCCACTATTAGGGGCAACAAAGACAACATCAGACGGTTAGATGTAAATTCCGTTCACCAAGAACGGCCCTCCAAATATTCATTTCCTGAGATTGTCATCACTGAAGAAGATCTAGGAGGGGTAAGAGGGCCGCATGACGACCCTATCGTTATTGAATGTAAAGTGGCCAACCAGAGAGTTGGCCGAATCCTCATAGATACCGGAAGCTCCTCAGATCTCATCAGTAGCAAATGTCTGTTGAAACAAAAATATCAGACTAATTGCATACATCCGGCATCCCACCCTTTAGTAGGGTTTGGAGGAGGAGTCGTCCACCCACTAGGACGAGTGGATTTACCCATCCGCCTGGGCGAAAAAGGGGAAGGACGACACATGGTAGTCCGGTTCCTGGTGGTGGAAGAACTCTCGGCCTACAACATGATTCTGGGACGACCAACCCTGAATAATTCCAAGGTTGTTATAATTCCATCTCTTATGTTGCTCAAGTTTGAGAGGGATAATGGAACAGTCGGCTCCCTAAGGGGAGATCAGAGGATGGCCCGAGAGTGCTATCTCTTGGATGTCAAGCCCACTGTTATGGCCACTGGGTCGACTGGTGGAAAAACATACCTTGACAAAGTCAAGGAGAGTGCGCCTGTTCAAGAAGCAGGCGGCAAGAAGAGAAAGGCATCCCAGACAGGGGCCGCAAGAAAAGACAAAAAATAGCAATCATTGGCAGAGGAGCGGTCGGATGAATTCCGCCCTCAGCCGGCTGGTGAGCATACGAACTTGATCTTAGACGACTCACGTCCTGAGCGAACAGTCAAAGTTGGGACGACTGCTCTGAGAGACCTTGGTGACGACTTTCACAAACTATTGAAAGAATACAAGGACATCTTTGCATTCGAAGTCCATGAAATGCAAGGCATTAGTCCTGATCTGGCGGTACATAAACTAGCCGTGGATCCGAAAAAGAAGCCGGTACGGCAGAAGAAGCAGAACCATGGCGAAGAAATAAGTCAGGCGGCAGCCGCCGAAGTTAAAAAATTACTTGATGCAGGGTTCATTCGGCAATGTTACTTCCCAGACTGGGTTGCAAATGTGGTGCTTGTTAAAAAGCCGAATGACACCTGGCGAATGTGTGTAGACTACACAGACTTAAACAAGGCGTGCCCCAAAGACAGTTACCCTCTGCCTAAAATTGATAACCTGGTCGACTCAACAGCTGGCCATGCTTTGATGAGCTTTATGGACGCCTACTCTGGTTTCCATTAAATTCCTTTATGGAAGAAAGATCAGGAGAAGACGGCCTTTGTCATTGATCAGGGATTATACTGTTACACGGTCATGCCGTTTGGTCTTAAGAATGCCCCGGCTACCTTCCAGAGAATGATAAACATTGTGTTCTTTGATCAGATTGGGAGAAACGTCGAGGCATACATTGATGATATGATTGTCAAGACTAAACTTCCGAAAGATCATCTGTCGGACCTCCGAGAAACTTTCGCCACACTCAGGCGGCACCATGTCATGCTCAATCCCAAGAAATGTGTCTTTGAAGTTGAGTCTGGGAAATTTCTCGGATTCCTTATCAATCAGAGAGGAATAGAGGCGAACCCTGAGAAGGTGCAGGCGGTCATTGACATGCAGTCGCCTCGTACCATCCGAGAGGTTTAGAAGTTAACAGGTTGTCTGGCGGCCTTGGGAAGATTTCTAAGCCGATCAGGCGACAAATGCTTATACTTTTTCCAGGCAATTAAGAAAAAGGCAAGGTTTGAATGGGGGCCGGATGCTGAGGCCGCCTTCCAGAAATTGAAAGTTCACTTGCATTCCTTGCCGAGGCTGGTCAGCCCTTTGCCCAAAGAAGTACTCTACATGTACCTGGCCGTCTCTGATCATGCGTTAAGCGCTGTTCTCCTTGCTGAAAGAGACGGCTGTCAGCTCCCGGTCTACTTTGTCAATCATGTACTGAAAAATGCCGAGTTGAGGTATCCCTTAGTGGAGAAATTTGGTCTTGCACTCTTCATGGCTGTTAAAAAATTGAAGCCCTACTTTTTGGCACATGCAGTCGTCGTGTATACAGACCAACCTATCAAGCGGCCACTGACCATCATGGAGTCGTCAGGCCGAATGATCAAATGGGCCATAGAAATTCAGAGCCTCGAAGTTACTTTCGAGCCTAAAAAAGCAGTGAAGGGGCAAGCCTTTGCTGACTTTATTGTTGAGATGACTCGTCCCCCTGACTCTCAAGTTCCAGACCAAGTCTGGAAGGTATATGTGGACGGAAGCTCTACTGCAAATGGCTGTGGAGCAGGCGTCATATGTCAGTCGCCGGAGGGCGACAGGTACGAGTATGCTCTACGCTTCAGTTTTCAGGCCTCAAACAATGAGGCAGAATATGAAGCTTTACTAGCCGGAATCCGCATGTGCAAGGCGGCAGGGGCAAGAAAAATAGACGCCTGTTCCGATTCACAATTGATAGTGAGTCAGTACAATGGCGAATATGAAGCAACCCATCCGGCCATGATCAAGTATTTACAGGCGGTCCGACAAGCAGTCGGCTCCCTTGAGGATTTCCATCTGATCCAAGTGCCGAGATCAGAAAACAACCAGGCGGATGCACTGTCAAAATTAGCATCATCCTCCTCCTCTGATACTCCTCGAACTGTTTTTTGGGAAGTAATGGAGAAGAGAAGCATCGAGGAAGACCCTATTGGAATCCTAGACAGAAGCTCAACCTGGATGGATCCAATCAGGGCATATCTGGCAAATGGTACCCTGCCGGATGATCATCAACAGGCGGCAGCACTGAAAAAACGAGCCACCAGTTTTGAAATACTAAAGGGAGAACTTCACAAAAGGGGGTACCTTCAACCCTTCTTAAAGTGTGTTACTCCAGAAAAGGGACGAGAGATACTAGACGATCTTCACTCTGGTTACTGTGCTTCCCATATAGGCGGTAGGACGCTTGCTCAACGGGCAAGGCGGCAGGGCTACTTTTGGCCTACCTTAGAGGCAGATGCGATGGTGATGGTGAAAAAGTGTGACAAGTGCCAAAGGTTTTGCAAACTAATTCACCGTCCGGCTACTGACCTCACTACTATTCATAGCCCACTACCGTTTGCTAAGTGGGGCATGGACATTCTGGGTCCATATACGCCTGCTACAGGCGGAAGGAGGTACATACTTGTTGCCGTCGACTACTTCACTAAATGGGTAGAGGCGGAGGCTGTAAAGGGAATCAAGACGAAGGATGTAATTTCATTTATTTGGAAAAATGTCATCACTCGGTTCGGGGTTCCCATGTCTATGGTTTTTGATAATGGTCCCCAATTTGAGACGCCTGTTCTCAAAAGCTGGTTAGGTGACCAAGGAATTGCACACTACTTTGCATCTGTCGGCCGTCCACAAGCAAACGGCCAGGTAGAAGCCTTTAATAAAATCATCTCAGACGGTCTTAAGAAAAAGATTGAACGAGCAGGCGGCCTATGGGCGGATGAATTACCACATGTTCTCTGGGCCGTTAGGACGACTGAAAAAGGGGCGACTGGAGAAACTCAATTCCTCCTAACTTATGGTGCGGAAGCTGTTCTTCCAATAGAACACTACGAGCCGACTCTTTGAGTAATGCTATATGACGAAGAGGCAAACTGGGAAGCCATGCGCCTGGCATTAGACTCACTTCCTGAAAGGAGGGGCAATGCTGTCTTGCGCCATGAAATTTACCGCCTGAGAATGACTAGATCATACAACAAAAAAGTACACAGGCGTCCACTCAAAGTGGGGGACTTTGTACTTAGAAAAATGGAAGCAGTTGGTAGGGCTAATGAGTCTGGCAAACTAACTCCTATTTGGGAAGGACCCTACCGAATCTGTGAAGAGGTCAGGGACGGTACCTACCGGCTGGAAACACCAGACGGACAACCGTTGCCACGAACTTGGAATGTAGATAATCTTAAGAAATATTTCTTTTGAATGATGTAAATAATCAAGGGCTACTTAATAAAAGTTTGCACTTAATATTCAATTTTGTACTAAGAGGGGCACGCCTACTAACAAATAGTCGGCTACTCTCCATGTTTAGTTTTTTTCTTACTTAAGAGGGGCATGCCGTCTGTACCTTTACAGTCGGCTACTCTCCATTGAGAATTTTACTCTCTTCAGAGGGGCATGCCGCCTGTACCTTTACAGTCGGCTACTCTCCATTGAATATTTTACTCTTTCAGAGGGGCATGCCGCCTGTACCTTTACAGTCGGTTACTCTCCATCGAGTATTTTACTCTATCTTCAGAGGGGCATGCCGCCTGTACCTTTACAGTCGGCTACTCTCCATCGAGTATTTTACTCACCATAAGGGCATGCCGTCTGGTCATATAGTCGGCTACTCTCCATAGAAGAGGGCCGACTGGTTCCAAACACACAGCCACTTAGCTAAAAAAGATTAGGGCCTGGCCGACCCTGTGCCTAACAGGCGGCTACCCTCCTTTTACTTAGCACCTACGTTCACCAAGAACTAACCAAGGCCACAGGCCGAATGATCAGACCGGGCGCCAAGCCAACTGATCAAATCTTCAAAACTAATACGACCTGTCCCAACATCATAGCAGGCGTCCGGCGGCATCCCTCCGGATGATATTCGTCGCAGAGAGCAGCTCCCTTTTGGGTGGAACATTGCTCTATAAACTAATTACACGGCACCTATACGACTGTCCCCCAAGGGCAACCACGTAGCCGTTTTTGAGACAAGGATAACTCTATCACTAACCAAACCAGTGGTAGCAGTTGACATCTGAGTCAGATGACCGCCTGTATTACTTGGGATAAATGCAGGGGGTACCTCTTGAGTTAATAGCCAACAAACATTGGCGAATCAAAAGGATCAGCCGGCCTCCGCCGCCTGGTACCTTTACTACTCAAGCAGGAGTGACGGCGACTGAGTAACTCTAAAGTTAACTCATAGTCACTCTCTCAAACTTAGTATGGAGCCTAAAAGGTATGAGTCGCCGCCTGTTTTTAGCAAACAGGGGCTCTCAACCACTACTTTTGCTAGGTTAACAACCTCTTGAGTTAATAGCCAACAAACATTGGCGAATCAAAAGGTTCAGCCGGCCTCCGCCGCCTGGTGCCTTTACTACTCAAGCTACAGTGTGACGGAGACTAAGTAACTCCTATGTTTACTTTAGTCACTCCCTCAAACTTAGTATGGAGCCTAAAAAGTATGAGTCGTCCGCCTGTTTTTAGCAAACAGGGGCTCTCAACCACTACTCCTGCTAGGTGAACAACCTGAGTTAAAAGCCAACAAACATTGGCGAATAAAGGGGAACAACCGGTACCAACCGCTTGATACCTCTACTACTCAGTTACTTGGCAACTAGGTAACAATCATGTTTACTTAGTCGAACCACTTTCCTACTTGGTAAATTTTACAAATGTCAGGACCGCCTGCCTAAAGGGGATCCAGTCTTTAAAATGGTTCGAATACCGATTGGATAAATGGCCGACTGATCGTCTATCCTGGAAACAGACAACCAGTCGTCCAGGGGCATAGGCGGCGTGACTAACTATTCGTACCTGTCTGCAACTATCGGCCATGTAAAACAGTCGGTATAATGTACAATTGGATATCAGTATTCAATACTTAAACAAATTTGAAGCAAAACAAAAAATTCATTAAAAAGAAGCCGGTCATCAAAGACCGGCAAAATATTCAGAGCCCCGGCCCCCTGGCCGGGTAAATACAAAACAAATGGCACGCAGGCCGTGGAAAGAAGACATAAAGCTTAAGAAGGGGGCAGATCTTCAATATTAGTAGCTGCCGCCTGGTCAGCACTCTTCTTGCTGGACTCGGCTTCAACTGCATCCTTCTTTGATGCATTACCCCCAAGCGGCACAAGCGCCACTACCGGCTCCTCCTCCTCCAACGCTTCCTCCAACGCCTCTTCCTCAGCAGCCGCCAGGATCTCTTGATTATATGTGTTAGAACACTGGCGGTACGTTTTTTCCCATGAGGCAAAGTCGGCATTGGGGAAGAGGCGGCCCCAAGTCATGCGCTGGATTTGAGCAGAGTCTTCCATCATCTCCCGGACCAGCTCTTTCTTTTCTTGCTCGGCCTTTTCCGAGATCTCCTGAGTAAGACTCTTCTCCTGGGTCACCAGGCGTTCCTTTACGTTGGCCAAGGATTTCTCCAAGGCTTCGTATGAGGACATCTTGTGGCGAAGAGGTCTCAGCTCGGCCTTGAGGTTGTTGATGGTCGCCTCCAGCTCGCCATTCCTCTTCTGGGCTGCCTCTAACTGAGCCCGAATAGCGGCGGTAGCCTGCGCCTGATAATAAAGAATATCAATGGTCAGAACTTCATTTTGGGCAATTTGAAACATTGCCTTATCACAGTTAGAGGCGGCCATAGCTTTTGCAGCCTTTACCTCTTTGTTCTTCCGGTCAAGCGGCTTGCGAAGGCCGTTCACTCGGAGCAGGGCCTAAGTAAAAAGGAACAAGCGTCAGTTTCCAAACAAAAAGAAAACAGGCGTCCTGGAATTCAAATACTCAAAAATATGCTAAGTATACCTCAGCAAGGACCCCTACAATCCCGTCTAGGTCAAGGGTGCCGACACCCCTGACCGCCTCCCTTTCAGCTGGAGGAATGGCCTTGATCATACTTGGCCACCTCTACCAAGTCAGGCTCCTGAGGGCCGGCTGCATCAAGCATAAACAAACGGATTAGACCTAGTAAAAAAGGGAGCAAGTCTAAAATTTACTAGGACAACTTCATACTTCTAGGCGGCCCAGCTGGAGTTTTAGAAGAAGTGGCCGGCTGTTTCTCAGCCGCCGCATGTTTCCTGGCAGAACCAGGAGAGCTTGCAACAGTCGTCCTCCGAGCCTTGGGGTCCGGCTGTTGGGAAGAAGAAGCTCTTGGAGCGCCCGTCTAAAAAAGAAGAAAAAAGTCAGTATATGCATAAACACAACTCCAAAAAGAGGGTGAAAGGTTCAAAGCCCACCAAGGGTGCCCCCTTGTTGGGGGAGTCGGTTGAAGCTTGTTGCATGATGGAGGCCCGCAACATGGCCGCCGCAGTCTTGGAGGCGGTAATCTTGCTCATAGCGTCCGCTGCAAAAATAAACAGCAAAGTTAATAAAAGTTATAACAAAAATGCACGGAACAGCAGAGTATTCGACAGGTCGACTACCTCTTGAGGACCGACTGCTGAGGCCACAGGCGGCCAAAAAGTACTCGTCGTAGAGCCATTTGAAGCTCGGGACGCAGTGCAGGGGTACTTGCTCTCGTACCCCTGAAGTAGAGTCGACCCTCAACTCTACTTTAAAGAGTCCTTTATCCAGGATCTCTTTCTTAGCTTTGGGGGGAACAGGCGGCATGCTGCGGCCGCCTACAAGAAGGGGCGGATTCCTGTTCCACCTGTTGAGGCGCTTGTTCAGCTCTGTGTCTGAACTCTCAATAATGAAGAAGGTGCACCGCCAGTCCTTCCATTTGTTTGCTTTACCTCTCGTCATGAGGTAGCCCCTGTGGCTCGTCAATTGATACCAGCCGGTACCGCCTGCCTTAGGGGTCCGGCTAAGGTAGTTCATGTGGACGAAAGCCTCGAAGCTCGGCTCCACCCCGTGCAGTTCGCACCCGGCCACATAGCCGAGTACGTTGACCCAGGAGTTCGTGGCTAACTGCCATAACCCCAACTCATACCCATCCAAGATCCGCTGAACAACCCATTGTGTGGTTTGCGATAAAGCTCTCCACTTTCTCTTGCATGGCCGTGATCCGGCCCCGAGGTACCGTGCAGTAGTAGGGGGTATTTTGCTCTCGGTAAGAGGCGGATGGCTCCGCCCAATTGTCCCCCTTCTCAACTGCGTCAGAAAGCCTCGCCTCTTGCAGGCGACTGTTTTTCTCTTCTGTGTCCAGAGAAGCATGGCCAGAAGAGCTAGACTCGGAATCGTCCTCTGACGAGTCCGAAGAGGACGACTCCTCCCCTCTCCCGGAGGGGCCCGCCTCCTCTCCTTTAAAAGGAGCAGGAGATAATGAAGAATTGTCAACTGTGAAATGGGAAGGGGTCACTTTGATTCCTCCCTCAGAATAGCCGGCTTTCAAGCCGCTTTGTTTCACTTCCACATCTGGCGCCTGGTCAGATGTTTCACTAATCGGCACCCTGCGGGAGGAGCCGTCTGAATTTGAGATCCTGGCAGTCTTTTTTGTTCTGGCCATCATGCTCTGCATAGACACAGATACAGTCGGACTTTGTATAAAGAGAAAAGATGGGTCTGGTAAAAGGGAAGGCGACACTCCTAGTCCTAGATTCAGCCGTCCCCGGTGACCGACTGATCACTAACCTAGGTCGTGTCGTGTGCTTTCGTGGTGCCATTTCAAAAAAGAATAAAATAAAGACAATTAAGAGTAAGAGAACCGACGGTTACCTGAACAAGTGACGTTGATGGAGTTCTGAAAAATCTTGTGCAGTCGGCTTGTCAGAGCAGGCGGTAGGCAGAAAGGGTCCAAAATGTCAGAGCAAGTTCAGGGGTCCGAATGTTCTCTCACAAAGTTCTCAAGTGTGAAAATGACTGAAGTCAACACTCCTTTATATAGGCGAAGTGAGAAGGCGAAGGGTCACTTCCAGAATTCAAAATTTGGGCGGGAGAATCTCTCGGCCTTTCGCCGAGTGACACCTGTAGCAGCCGTCGCCTGTTACAGTGCGGCACCTGTCACAGGTAACACGTGACCAGTCACGTGCCACCTTTGAGGGGCAAATGATTAGGGGATTTTGCTCCCACCAATCAGAATGCGCCACGTGGGCCAATCAGGTCCTGCCAAGTGTCCCCCATTTGGAACTGTCAGGGCTTGCCACGTGGCACGCGCTTATTCGTCTACCTTGGACCTATTATGTCATGACACGTGGCATACTCCATGCCTAATGGAGAAACCGGCCACCCAAGCCCAACTTCCGAGGGAAGCCCAATCAACCCTAGGTTAACCTAAACCTAGGATTGGCACGTTTCCCAAGGTTATAAATACCTCCCTTAATCCTCATTAAGGGGGGATTACAGAGATAACAGGCTGATCACGCTAACAAAGCAGATTACCTACATTAAACACTCTCACCTAGAGAGACCCAATCACTTTAATTTCCGCATTAATTACTCCTTAATCAGGTACTAACTTGACCGTTGGACGCGGAGCTCCCACCACCAGGAGTCTCCGTTGTTTTGCAGGTACAGGCGTCCGGTTCCAGTCTCGGAATTGTAACTCTCCCGCAGGACATCAGAAAACCCCGAAACACCAAGCTTGGTATTTATAGGGAAATGATCCCTTGATTCTCATTCCCCAACCAATGTGGGAGAATGTTTTATTTGTCAATTAATTTATTTCTAAAATTAAATCAATAAACAAATGCAATCACAATTCGACAAGTGTCAAGGAGGGAGAGAGTGTTAGGTGAAGACCATGGAGAGGTGGGGGGACCAATGCCTTGCTCCCCAAGGCTTTCCCAAAGCCTTGGTCCCCACTCTCCTCATAAACCACCTCACCCTAGCATGCTGCCCAGCTGCCAGCTAGCGTGCCAGCTGGCTGTGCCAGCTAGCCTAGCATGCTAGCACAAGCCCAGCAGCATCGCTGATGCTCGCTGGTGCGTGCTGGCGCTGGTGCTGGCTGGTTCTGCTGCCAGCATCCCTCGCATCCTCGCTACTCGCATGGCTCAGCATGCGTGCTGCTAGCGAGCCACGCATGCTGGCCTCTTGCCACGCACCGCACTCCCACACCATGCGCACCACACATCTCTCTCGCACACAGTGCCTAGCATGCGTGCTGCTAGCGAGCCACGCATGCTTGGCTTGACGTTGCTTGCTAGCTTGCCAGCCCCTCGCACACACTCTCGCACTCCCTCACGCATCAGCCTCGGCACTGCGCACTATGCACGCACATGCCTCGCCCAGGCACCACGCATGCGCCAGTGCCTAGCACTAGCTATGCTTGGTGCGTGTGGTCCTGCCATGCGCCCAACACTATGCTAGGGCTGCTATGGCATCAGGCCATCCTAGGGAACGCATGGTGCGCCTAGGGATGCTTCCTGGGTTGCGATGGCGCCCAGCCATCCTAGGCCACGCATGGTGCGCCTAGTGATGCGTACAGGCCCTGCGATGGGCTGCTGGCTTGCGATGGTGCCTAGCATCATGCTAGGGCTGCGACAGCGCCTAGGCATGATGCTAGGGTTGTGCTGGCGCGCCTGGTGCTAGCGATAGCCAGCCATGGTGCCTAGCATCATGCTAGGGCTGCCATGGCGCGCCTAGTGACTATGATGAGCTAGCCTAGCCTAGCTATGGCTACACTCATACTTGTCGATTGTGATTTTGCGACGCTCGGTCTCGACGCCCTAGGCTCGACTTCCGACGTCTGTATTCGTAAAACTCTGTCAACTCATTAAATCCTTTCGGATTAATTCGACGTCTCGGATCGGAGATTCGATTGGGTTCGACCCGAAGGGTTCAGTTAAGATTAAGCTGTAATATCAATTGTACCTTGATATTACTGATCGGAAGCGGCCTCCACCTAGGCATTCCGATCACTTGACCTTACTGAAGAATTACCTCTGTAATAATTCTGAACCCTCTACCGGAATAATACACTTGTTGGAAGGACACCATTCCTTTCAAGGTTAGGATTATAAATTGTTGATTTGATCTAGGATAGTAGACCACGACCTATTATCCGCCGATCAACATACATTGTAAGTTCAATTTGACCGAATAAGAAAAAAGGTTTGTTATATTTTGATAATTCCAGTTAGTTTAAAAAAAAAATTATATACTAAAAGGCACACCAGCAATAAAGGTGTTCGTTCATCCATTTCACTATTTGATACAAAAATGGGAAAAGAACAAGACATTTTTGGCCTTTATGGCTCTCTCTTGTTCAAAAACTTATGTACTTATCACATGCATCGATGTCATATTTAGCTATAAATTCACAAAAATACTCATATATGATGTTAACCAAGTGTTTGTTCCTTTATTTGTATGCTAGATAAAAAAATGGGAAAGGTTGAAGCCAATTTCGCCCAAAAACTCTATTTATTGTTCTTACTTGTACTTAAAACTTGTCAAATTTGGTCATTTATGTAAAATAAAGGTCTTACTTTAGCTTCCTAAATTTGTCAATGACATACAAGTTTGTGAAAGAAACAAGTCTATATATGGCCTTTGAAATATTTGACAGTTTTTGAATTTTTTGTAATATGCATGATAATGTTTGGGCTTTTTTGTTTTTGGGAAATTCTCAATGGCGACCCCCAACTTTTTCTACGCACCAATGGTAACCTCCCTTTTATTTCAATTATACAAATTAAAATGACCTTAGTTAAAATTTTCATCTCACTCATAACCTTATTTCATTAAATATTAACTATAGTTAGATTTATATTTAAAAAAAAAAACTAAAAAAATTAACCCAACCACCAAAAAATCCACCCACCATAACCCAGTCGTAGCCACCGCCACCACCCTATCCCCGCCAGCCCCCGGGCGGCGCTGAATCTGCCGGAACTCCCGCGCCGGCGCCACCTTGACCTCGACACCCAACTGCCGACACCCCAAAGCTTCCCCTAAACCACCAGCCACCCCCACCCCAAAGAACTCCTTTCTCCCTCGAAAAACGCACCCCTCCCCACCGCCGGCGTCCAATCACCCTTCCTCACACCAGCGAACCCCACGCTATCTCCCCCTTCCCCTCCCTCTGCCATCTCCACCCCCAGCACCACCACGCCAAAACCCGAAATTTAAAAACCCTAAAATCGAAATTTAGGGTTTCGATTTTAGGGAATTCGATTTTGGGGTTTTAGGGTGTTGAGGATGGTGGTTTAAGGGGGTGGGTGTATTTTCGACGGTATTTCGAGGGGGTGGGTGGGATCCGACGAGGTTTCAAGAGGGTGGGTGGGGGTGTTCAAGGAAGAGAAGGGTAGCCGGAAATGGTTTGAGGGGGGTGCTGGGAAAAGGAGGGGTAGGAGGTTGGCAAAGGTGGTCGTTCAGAATTAATGGAGGGTGAAGGGAAGAAGAAGAGGAAAGGGAAAGGAAAGGGAGGAAGGAGGAAGGAAGGAGGGGAGGGGTTGCCGGATTATGGTGGTGGAAGGGAGGGGCTGCCAGAAATTATCGAGGAAGAGCAAGGATGGAGGAAAGAGAAAGGAAGGAGGAAGGTGGTTGGGTTAATTTATTTTATTTATTTATTTTTTAAATATAAATCTAACTATACTTAATATATAATGAAATAAGGTTATGAATGAGATGAAAATTTTAATTATGGTCATTTTGTATAATTGAAAAAAAGGGAGGTCACCGTTGGTGCGTAGCAAAAGTTGGGGGTCGCCATTGAGAATTTCTCTTTTTTTTTCTAAGGTTTGCAAGCTTCAAAGGGAAGGCCCGTTAACAAGCAAGGAAATTAATGAAATTCGCGACATGTGGGCTTTTTTCGTGACATTTGATGGCTTGTAGAATTGTCGGAGTGGGTGCATCCATACCAAATTAGTGAGCTTGAGTTTAGTTATGAACTTTATTTTAGCTAAGTTTTTAATATATTAACATTAATTATAACTAGTAGTATTTGTGAATGTTATCTTTATATATTTTGGCATGATTACATATTATTGTTATTTGAGAGTAGTGTTGTTAATAAATATATTAATAGTGTTACTTTTAATATATTTATTTCATGTTTTTATTGTATTATTGTTTGTAATATTAATAATATTATTAATTATTGATTATTAATATTAATATTATAATTAATTAATAATATTAATATTATTATGACAGGTCACTGTTATTAATATTATTATTATTATTATTATTATTATTATTATTATTATTATTATTAATTTCGAGAAAACAAAATTGAAATGGGAAGCGGTTTGGAGTACTAAACCGCTCCCCATTACACTTCATATACCATGTGTGAAATGCAAATGGGGATGCCCCCCAAGCCCAAATGGTTCAAAACCGCTTCCCAAATGCTTTTCTCTACTAGTGAATGACACATGTCATTTTTCTAGTGTGGCATTTAGGTTTTTTTTTTTTTTTTTTTTTTTTTTTTTTTTTTTTTTTTTTTTTTTTACGAGAAACCATCGCTTTTACTAAGAAGAAGAAAGTTGCCTTAACTCAGCCATTACATACTTCGAAACTTAAGTTGGATACTATTCCAACCAAACACTAAGGTCATCAAAATAACTAAGTTTGGCCAAACCATGTGCAACACGATTGCCATTCCTTTTAACAAAAAAAAAAAACAAGACTGACAAGAGTTGGAGAGTTGCTGAATATCCTTGACGATCATCGTCCCAAAGGCAGTAGGAGAAGATTCACCCTTAACCAGGTTGTTGTACAACTTCAGACTATCTGTTTCTAGGCACACAGTAGCGAAACCAGCTTCCATGGCTATGGTGAGAGCATGCCACATAGCCATTGCCTCAACAGTATCCACATCGAACTTGCCCTGAATATTCAAGCAAGTAGTTTCCACAACATCAACTACAATGTCTTTCATAAAAACCCCCAAGCCCCACATAATTGTTAAAGATAGCAGCATTAGAGTTCACCTTAATTACACCAGGAAGCGGAGCAGTCCAACAAAAAGCAAGTGGCTGAGCCGTATTAGGAAGACTCCCCACCTCTTCTTCCAGTTCATAATCCCCAACAAGACCCACAACCCTACAAACACTATTATTAATATCCTTCCTCTTTGCCTCGAAAGTCCAAGCATTTCTACGAAGCCAAATTCCCCGGACAATACTCCAAAATATATCCCATCAATGATGATCCTTATGAGTATCACAAATAGAACAACACCAGTCATCAAAATTCTCCCCCATAAAACTCCCCACAATCAATCTCAAAGGTGACAAATACCAGATCAAACTTGCCTTTTGACAGAGAGCAAGCATATGCATAATAGATTCCTAGTTCTCGCCACACATCGGGCATGGGCATAAAGTCTCAATATCCATACCTCTACCAGCAAGGGTAACACGAGGAGCAACTGCACCCTTTATAGCACGCCAAGCAAAACTTTTAATATTTTGAGGAATATCAGCATTCCAGATTAAACTCCAGTCAAATTTGCGATTGTTGGTCGACGTTGTAGCCTCCTTTCTTGCTTGATTCATAGCCAGCAGGTTGAATGCACTCTTCACCGAGTATACTGCGTCTTTAGAGTAATGCCAGGTCCACAGATCCTTGTTATCAAAAAGAGGAATGGGAATATTACAAATTAAAATTTCCTTCACATCTACTTAAGAGAACCACCTACTAAGAACTTGAGTGTTCCACCTTCTGTCATCCCATAGATCACGCACATAATTAGGTTCATCTTCAGCATGTGTTAGGGTCGTGCATGGAGTAAACCCAGGGAGATTAGTGACCTAAGGATCCTTCCATATGTGAATGGAGGTGCCATATGATGAAGGATATTTTAGGTCGTTGGATTCTAAAACACCTTCAATCAAACAAAGATTTATAATACCTAAACCTAACACTAAACAAGAGTCTAATGGCAAGTCAAGGGTCGATTCACGGAGAACGAATAATCACCACTATCATTACCAACAACTAAGCTAGGCCAACCAAAGGTAAGAAATGACAACTAACACTACAAGACTAAACTAGACTAAGACAAAAGCTAAAACACTAAGGAATTGGTTAGGCATAGCTAAGTAACTCAAGTCAATGATGTTAAGGCACAATCTAACCACCTGTCGGGGTCAATTGCTTTCTTAATCCGATCAATAACCTATACTATTGTCATAGGCTACGCAAATCAAGGTACTATTCAAGCCAATCATTCAATGGAAATTCCTAAGTCACGCCATCGCATTAACCTAGTTCAATCCACCCAACTACTACAATTGATAGGCCTCTCAAATGCAATAATTGGTAGACATGGAAAACAAAGCATTTTAATCACAAACAAATCAATTCCAAACCCTAAGACATGTTCAAGATCCAACTACACCACAACCATCCCCTTAATGAGAGAACTACTCACTAATCATGCTAACAACAAGATTAATCAATAAATAAACAAGTATCAACATGATTAACAAACAATATTAACAACTAAATTAAAGCAAAATCAAAAGAAAACAATAAAGATAGAGGAGAGAAGATAAGAAATTCTCTTTGATTTAATAAAGAGATGTCCAAAATAATTGTCACAAGTTGAATCTTCAAGCTCCAAATCCCACCATTAAAGATCTCTCACTTTCTCTCTCTAAACTACTCTAATCCTAAGCTAAACCTAGAGAGAGAAGCTCTCCTAAAACAAGAGAAAGAGATCTAAGAAGAATAGAAGAACTCTAATTCATGCCCGTACAAAACAAGCCTCGTGCATGTATAGAGCTGTGGAAATAAGCTGAATAGGGGCCCGATGCGCGCCCGCGCACAAGGGTTTGTGCGCTCGCACAATATGCTGCCCGCGCCCGCTCTTTTGTGGGTATGCGCGCCCGCGCACAGCCCGCGCAGCTTCCGCGCAAACATTTGGCTTCTACTTCTGAATTTTGCCTCATGTGATGCCTTCTCACAGGGTTGCGCACCTAAGCAGGATTACCGTGCCACAACACAACTGTCGTGACACGAAAGAAACTGCCGCGCCACGGCAGCAGGCACCGCGACACGACAACATGCATCGTGACACGGGAACATGCGCCGCGGATCGGCAGCATGTGCCGTGACACGTCAACCCTTAATGCAGCGCGACAGCCACGCTGCGCCACACCAACTTGCTTTGCTGCTGTTTTGCCGCTTCTCCGCTGGTGCGCGCCCATGCTCAAGTCACGTGCGCCCTCGCACCTTGCTTTCCTCGATTCTTCTCTCGTGCTTCCTTGGATTTTTATTTGCAATTCTTGACTTCAAAATCCTAAGCACAAACACCAAGAAAGCAATAAGGTAGGGCAATGATATGAACACGCAATAAAGGCAAGCATTCAAGCACATACGCGATTTCATCCAAAATACATCGAGACATGAATGCACAAATTATTTGAATAAAACAACTATAAAACAATCAAAGAGAAGTTAAAACAAAGCAAAAACACTACCCTAGGAGTGACATAAATGTCACTCATCACCATCCCCCACCACTTTTCGCACTCCCTCCATAAGGACATTACGAGCACTTAAAATTGATCTCCATGTGTAACTCGAGTTGCTGGTCACTTTAGCCTCCATCTATCAAAGACGATTGTGAGAAGTATTTTCCTTTGAGAACTTTCGTCATTAATGAATCCTATTTGGTGAGAATACGCCAAGCTTGCTTCGCTAAAAGAGCTTTATTAAAATTTCTCATGTTTCTAAAGCCCAGACCACCATTTGAGTTTCTTCCAAATTCGATCCTGAATACTCTAGAAAATCTGTTTTTTAGAACCACCAATGTAAGTTGGTCATCCTAAATATTTGTCATGTTCTTCGACAAGCTTAAAGGATAACTTAACCTGAAGCGTGTTTTTCCGTTCTTGCTCAATCTTTTGGCTAAATGACACCTCCGATTTATTCATATTCAGTTTTTGTCCAGAAGCGATCTCATAAGTAAATAGAATCACAACCACATTCTCAACCTCTTTCTCATTCGTCCAAACAAAAAGAAGACTATCATCTGCAAAAAAAGATGAGTTATAGGAGGAACACTCCTTCCAATTTTGACACCATGAATGATATGTCGACTAAACAAAGCAGATAAACCCTCCGCACACATAATAAACAGGAAAGGAGGGAGAGGATCCCCTTGCCGCAAACCTCTACTAGGCTTTAAACTTTGTGAAGGTTGCCCATTTACTAGAACATCAAAAGAGGAAGAACTGACACATCTCATAATCATACTCACAAATGTATCCGGCAATCCCAATTTAATCATAATTCTTTCAAGGAATACCCATTCAACCCTGTCATAGACCTTACTCATATCGAGTTTGAGCCCAAAATACCCTTTCTTTCCTTCTTTTTTTTTTTTTTTTTTTTTTTTTTTTTTTTTTGCGGAGGTAGTGGAAACATTCATATGTAACCAAGATGTTATCAGTGATCCATCTTCCAAGGACGAAACCACTCTAGGACTCATTAATAATATACGAGAGAACATTTTTCAATCTATTAGCCAAAACTTTGGTGACAATTTTATACAACACATTACACAAACTAATAGGTCTATAATCAACATGAGACTCACATAATTTTTTTTTTCGGAATTAACATAATGTGAATTTGATTAATAGAGCCTATGTCACCATTATTATTTAAATCATTACCTACCATATCCCAAAATTTTGGAAAGAAAATAGCAAATATACCATCAGGGCCTGGGGCTTTAGTGGGATGCATTTTGGAAAAGTGCCACTCAAACTTCTTGAGCATTAAAGGGTGCGACCAGGATGTTATATTGCCTCTCCGTAACAATTTTCTCCACTTTTTCAATAACTGGCTCGGTCTCAACTTGGCTGCTCGTCGGGAAGAGATCTTTAAAGTACTCCACATCAGAAATTTGCTCCTCCATATGTTTGCTTGGCCTTATTGTGAAAAAAGAAGTATTTTTATCACCATGCTTTAACCAATCTTTCCTACTCCTCAGCTTCCAGTACATCTCCTCCCTCCTTTCTCATTGATTCATTCTATCATCTAAGGCTCTCATCTGAGCTATGAAATCCTTAGATTGATACTCCTTCATGAGCTTCTCCATTTGCGCCCTACAAGCATGAATTTCCTTCACAAAATCACCAAACTTATCCCTACTCCAAGCACTCAGGTGGGTCGAGGTAAAAGCAATTTCGGAGCAAAGATATCCTCTTCTTTCCCATGCATTCGAGATAATTTCAGCACATTTATCATCCCTTAACCACATCTTATCGAAACGATAAAGCTTTTTTTTCCTTTTTTTTTCCTTAGGGGTATTAACAACTTCTTTCACACACAAGAGAATCGGGAGGTGGTATGTAACACCCCGTATTTTTGATACGTATTTTCTAATTAATTAATTAATTATTATTTTTTAAAAAGGTATTTTAGTAAATTATTTTACTATTTGAATTTTGGAGCCAAAATGATATTTGAATTTTGGCGCCAAAAGTATTTTAAAACTTAATTATTATTTTTTGAATATAAGATCATTATCTATTTATTTAATTTTAAAAATCGGATTATTTATATATATTTCGGATATTTTAAATAAGCAAAAATTATATTTTATTATTTAATTAGGAGGTCTTAGAATTCCTAATGATTGAATATGATTTTCGGATTTTTCTAGTGTGGAAAATATGATTTTCTTAGTTAATTTAATTAGTGAATAGTTTGTACTCTATTAATTAATTATTTTATACAATATTTATTATTTACGCAATTATTTTTAATCCCTTAAATCTAGAAAAATAATTCCCTAAATACTACATAAGTGGTCCGAAAATTTGAGCTATGGAAGCTCAAAAATTTCGGCCACCATGGTTGGATTTTGGGTGATTTATTTTGGTAAATTGTATTTTAAATTATCTCCATTATACCTATTATTTTCCTTAATTCTTATTTCCCATCTCCTAAATATTTGATCATCTTAATTCCCTACCTTATTTCATCCTTGATTATTCTCCAAGCAAACCTCTTTTGCCATATTATTTTTCATGACAAAATACCTTCCTTAAATTCATTATTCTTAGTCACCTTAATCTTAAACTTTCTAAATCCTTTAGCTCTCTTCTCCAAGTAATTACTTAATTCTTTTTACCTTAATTCCCACATTCTCCTACCATAATTTTTGCATGAGGTATCCTATAAATACCCCTTGAATCATGGCTAATCACTCACACCAAGACCCTCTAATTTCTCTCTTAATTCTCCTCTCTCTTTCTCTTGTTCTTGCACCAACCACCACCACCAAACACCACCTGCCACCGCCGGCTGCCACCAACCACCACCTGTGACGTCGACCTCCGACAACAGCCATCTGGCGGCATGCTGCTGCCCTTCTTGCCACCACCTTCTTCTTCCTTTTTCCTTGGTTTTCTACCTCTTCTTCTTCTCTTCTCTTATTTATTTAATTATTATTATTATGGGGGATTTATAAAAATTATTATGATTAGTTTTAATGAACTAAAATCAGATTTTTATTCATGCTTATGAAAAATAAATTATAAGGTTCATGTACATATAGTTGGGGGTTTTTAATTTAATTGTTGTGATTATTTTGTTAACCTTATATAGATTAAGGTTATATTTATTTTTAGGGTGTGTTTAATCAAAGTTCTTGAAGTTCGTTTGTGTGTTGCTAGCAAGGATCAAATGTACGTTTAGGTGGCTAGATACCTTTGAAAGTGATTGCTTTGAATAACATGTTTTCATATGATTTTTATGATGATTGAATTAAATTAAATTGAATTATGATTTATGAAATAAAAACATGTTTGATTAATCGGTTTTGATAAAGCAATTGAAGGATTGATTTTTAGATCATGTTTTGAATGATAAATTATTTATCATGTTTAAAAAAATTTTGATTTTTGAAAGCATGTTGAATTTAATAAAAGGAGTTTTTAATTTTATTGGAATTATTGAATCAAAAAGGATTTATTGAATTATTATTATTAAAGCTTTACAAGCATGTTGATAGTAATCTCACTATGCGGATTTGGTTGATAAGACTATGGACTTTGTATGACCTAGTCTTTCCTCAAGAATAGCTTTATACAAAAGGAAACTAGCTTTAAAAAGAGGAATTGGTTTTATTAATTATTTTATTGAAATATTGGATCATTGGAATTGGTTTTTGAATAATGAGTTTGGAATTATTGGATTAATTATTGGAATTGATTTTAAAAGCATGTTTGCAAATAAATTGAGTTTACTTATCTTGCATTTATCGTACTTAGCATATTTTTCTAATCCGTATTTCCTATTTGTTTTGGTTCGCCCTGTTTACCATAATGGTAAGCAGTGTTGACTATTTTAAGGTGGAGTCAATAATTGAGCATATGGGAGTCCCAGGATGTTCTTCACCTAGAATTAGGAATGTTGGTCTTTGTTTTTATTATGAGTACTCATGATAATGGTTCTATTTATAGTTATTATTAATATAGAAAGTATTTGAGTTTCCGATGCAAAGTATTGGTTTTGGTAGCCTTACGTAATCACGCGGCGGTAATACGCCTAAGTTTATCTCTACGATATAATTATACGTATTATACTGGTATTTTCGTAGAGGGAGATTTGGGGGTGTTACAAAGTGGTACCAGTTTTTTCGGTCCTAAAAAGATTAAAATTGAGAATAATAAAAAAATTGTGGGTAGACTTAAGAGGGCATATAGGATAGATAGAGTTTCGTATTTGTGTGTGATGTCAAAAGCTTTATTTTTTTAATATAAAACTATTTTCCTATTTGTGGAAAGATGATTGAGAAAAGGATGCTTGAGTTCTCTACGGAGGCCTATAATGGGCACGCCACTCTGTCTAGGAAAGGCTCGCCTCGACGCTGTAGGTCACTTTCTTGGGAGACGCGGGCTCGACCATCCTATATTATGACTCAAGTACATTGTTATTATTTTCGAAAACAAAAAGAATTGAAACTATTTGAAACTTGAGTTGTGTGATTATGTATGCATTAAAGTTGGTGTTAAAACACCTTAGTTATGGTCATATGTATGAATTTTTGAGCTATTGCACATGGTTAGGTGATCTTGAGTTATACTTGGTTGATTGAGTTTTGAATTTCTTAATGCAAATGAATTTTTGAGTTGAATTGTTTATGTGATTTAGCATTGAATTGATTGTTTTGCATGTGTATGTGAAATAGATGAAAATGATTGATGAAATGAGAAAGAAATACTTTAACTTGCATTTGAAAGATGATGGAATCACAGTTAGTGAATTTATGACTGACATTGTTACTTTGGCCTTAACCCTTTATGAGAAGTGTTTAGGGTAAAAATTACCCCAGACACGTGTCCCAATAAGAGCCTGACACGTGTCACCTCCCTATAGCACCATGGGCATCCAACCAATGGACACGTGGCATTGTACCCCCAATGGGGGAGCAGATCCTCATCTGCTATAAATAGAGGAATCTACCTCATTTATTGGCATTCATAAATACACACTCCAAACCCGAGCAATATTAATTGCGGGATCTCTCGGAATCCGAGAGAACAACCAGTTTACTTTTCGCACGTAATCTCATCCGGAATCATACTAACTTGACCTTCGGAGGCGGAACTCCACCAACCGGAGTTTCGTGGTTTTGCAGGTACAGAAGTCATGCGTGCATTCCCGGTGATATAACTTTCTCGTATGACACCTCAAAAAACCTCGAAACATTTGGCGCCGTCTGTGGGGAGAGTACCACTGAGATGACATCTGAAAATGCACCAATTGTAGAGGGCAGCCGGCCCCCGGCTGACCTTGAGGTCCATACGGACCATGAAAGTGGAAGCGGTGACGACTACAATGTCGAAACCTATATGGCCCAAGACGGGTTCTAGGCGCACCCGTTCCAAAGAAAGGAAGGAACGGGGTCAAGACAAAGCTTTCCCCAAAAACCCAGGCGGCAAGCACCCTGGACAACCCTAGGCGGCGGAGGGGGCTGCCCCCGTCACCAGAGACAAGCTCATGAACCTCATGATTAGTTTCAAAGGGGAAATCAAGGACATCATCAAGAAGTCAGCTGGCTCCAGCAAGGGCCAGTCGGCCAAGAAGGCTTCCATGAAGAAGCCAATTAAAGACCGGGTGCATACTCCTCACCCGAAGCCTAAGGGGGCGGATGGGCCCCTGATGGATCTCTCAAAAATTCGTTTCCCTGAATCAGGGCAGCGAAAGGCCATCCAGCACATACAACCGGATGGGTCAAAAAAGACCTTCTTTGATGCCCGGTTGTTAATCCAGGAGAAGAGAAGTCAGAGCATGTCTCAGTCGGCATCTACGTCGACCTACCCAGACATTTTTGTTAATTCTTTAATTAAGCATTCGAAAACCCACCCAAGGAGCCAGTCACACGGCGCGTCCGTTCGTACTACTCCTCATGTGATCCATTAGGTCCCATATGTGCCCCAACAACCGTATGGAACCGGATCACCCTACATGCAGCTGTCTCCCTTTGGGGGAATGGCAGCGAATGCTGTCCAGCCCATGGACTGGCAGCTCCAGCTGCTAAACCTAGGGGATCAGCCTTCGGCTTTCTCCCGGGAGATAACCGAGGCGGCACAGCCGGCCAAGGTTAAGAACGTGTTGGTAGGTACCTAAGACGGTACCACCAACCCGGAAGACCACCTGATGGCCTACACCAACCTCATGTACCTACAAGGGTTGGATGACGCTGCCTGGTGTCGATGCTTCCCAGCAACGCTGAAGGGCATAGCCCAACGGTGGTTCGGCAACCTGCCGGCTGGTGCATCAATAACTTTAAGACGCTTGCATATCTGTTCGCGTCCAACTTCTCCATGGACATCCCTGCCAAGAAGACCAGTCACGACCTAGGGGCTATCCGGCAGGGTGAGAAGGAGGGACTCCAGTCCTATGTCAGGCGGTTCAATCTGATGAGAATTCAGATACAAGGACGGTCTGATGAAGTTGCATACACAGACTTCTTCAAGGGTCAGAAGGATGGGTCGACATTCAAGTTCGACCTATTCCGCAAGAGGGTCGCTACCCTCAAGGAGGCACTAATGGAGGTCGAAGCCTACATACAGGCAACGAAACTCTGTGCCGTCAAGCACTCGTCAGAAAAGAGAGCCGGTTCCAGCAGCCGGCCAGAAAAGAAGAGAAGAAAAGAAAAGAAGTCTGGGCAGCTGACCGCCCAGGTCAGTCATCTTAGAAGAAGCAAAAGAAGTTGGAACCGTACGTCCCCAAGTACGAGTTCAACAAGGACAGTTCCTCTATCCTCATGGAGATAAAAAACCGGTTGACCATTGAGAAGCCGGCTCCTCTGAAGAGCGCCATTAAAAATCGGGATAAGAGCAAGTATTGTCAATTCCATGAGGACATTGGCCATAACATCAATGGTTGCTAAAGCCTCAGGCGGCTATTAGACCGATTGGCTGATGAGGGGGCTTTGAAGTCCTATCTGACGAAGTCCAAGGGTAACCCCAAAAACGGTGGACAATCGTCTAAGAAGCCGGTGGTAAGCTCATACACTAATGAGGAGCATATCTACACCATTGCAGGCGGCTTCGCTAGCGGTGGTCCCACCATCCGGGGTGCCAAGGACAACATCAGAAAGTTGTCCACTTCAGAGGACGAGGGAAAGGCATCGAAAGACGTCTTCCTAGAGGTCTTTATCTTTGAGAAGGACAGGGGTACGGTCAGGCGGCCCCACGATGACCCTATCATCATCGAATGTAAAGTTGCCAATCAACGAGTTGGCCGGATCTTAATCGATACCGGGAGCTCGTCTGACCTGATAAGCTATCGCTGCTTGGCGAAGCTAAAGTACAAGCCCAGCAGTATGCACAAGGCTCCACACCCCCTAGTCGGCTTTGGAGGTGGGGTAGTGCATCCGGTGGGTAGGATAGACCTACCCATCCGGTTATGTGGCAAAGGGGAAGGGCGACACATGGTCGTCAATTTTCTGGTAGTCGAGGAATTAACTGCCTACAACCTCATATTGGGGCGTCCGACCCTCAACGAGTCCAAGGCGGTTATCATCCCTTCTCTCATGCTGATAAGATTCGAGAGGGATGATGGGTCAGTAGGCTCCCTGAACGGGGACCAAAAGGTGGCTAGAGAGCGCTATCTCTCAGACGTTAAGCCGACTGCCCATGCAGCCGGCCCCAGCGAGGAACCTACTGACCTCGTTAACAAAGAAGCTGGGCCTACCCCTAAGGCAGGTGGTATAAAGAGAAAGGCGGACCAACTGGCCCCCGCCAGAAAAACGAAATAGCAATCACTAGCCGGGGAAAGGCCGGATGACTCCCGGCCCCAGCCAGCCGGTGAAAGCCGTTGCTGTCGTCCTAGACGACAGCCGTCCTGACAGAACAATCAAGGTTGGGACGGTTGCTTTTGAAAAGTTGGGGGCAGACTTGCTCCAACTTCTAAGAGAGTTCAAAGAGCTCTTCGCTTTTGAAGTGGAGGAGATGCGAGGCGTTAGCCTGGATCTAGCCGTCCATAAGCTAGCCGTTGATCCCAAGATAAAAGCCACTTAAGAAAAAGAAGAGGGATCATGGCGAGGAGAGGTCTCAGGCGGCAGCCGCCGAGGTAAAAAATCTCCTTGATGCTGGGTTCATTCGGCAATGCTACTACCCGGATTGGGTAGCCAATGTTGTCCTTGTCAAAAAACCTAATGGTACCTGGCGGATGTGTGTAGATTACACAGACTTGAACAAGGCTTGTCCAAAGGATAGCCACCCGCTTCCTAAGATAGACAGCCTGGTTGACTCTACAGCCGGCCACGCCCTGATGAGCTTCATGGATGCCTACTCAGGCTTCCATCAAATTCCCTTATGGAAGAAGGATCAGGAAAAGACGGCCTTTGTTACTGATCAAGGGTTGTACTGCTACACGGTGATGCCGTTTAGGTTGAAGAATGCGCCAGCTACTTTCCAACGAATGATCAACACGGTTTTCACCAATCAAATGTTTAAAGGGGAACACTTAAGAAAGGGTTACCTCTAGCGTTGCTGAAGTGCGTTACCCCAGAAAGGGGAAAAGAAGTGCTAGAGGATCTGCATGCGGGCTTTTGTGCTTCACATATAGGCGGCAAAACTCTAGCAAAAAGAGCCAGACGACAAGGCTATTTTTGGCCTACTCTTGAGGCGGATGCCATGGATTTAGTGAAGAAGTGTGACAAGTGTCAGAAGTTTGGCCGGCTCATACACCATCTGGCAACAGATCTGACTGCTATCTACAGCCCGGTTCCCTTTGCAAAATGGGGCATGGACATCTTAGGCCCTTATACGCCTGCCTCAGGCGGCAGAAGATATATTCTGGTGGCTGTAGACTACTTCACTAAGTGGGTTGAGGCTGAGGCGGTCAAAGGCATCAAGATAAAGGACGTGATCTCCTTCATTTGGAGGAACATCATCACCCGGTTTGGGGTGCCTATGTCTATGGTTTTTGACAACGGTCCTCAGTTTGAAACGCCTGCCCTCATGGATTGGTTGGGAGATCAGGGGATCTCACATTGTTTTGTGTCTGTTGGTCGGCCCCAAGCAAACGGTCAAGTTAAAGCCTTCAACAAACTTATCTCAGACGGCATAAAAAAGAAGATTGAAAGAGCCGGTGGTCTTTGGGCGGATGAGTTACCTCACGTCCTTTGGGCCATCAGAACTACTAAAAAGGGGGCAACCGGAGAAACCCCGTTTCTCATGACATACGACACTGAAGCAGTTTTGCCAATTGAACTCTATGAGCCAACACTCCGAGTCATGCTCTATGATGAGGAGGCTAACTGGGAGGCCATGCGCCTGGCATTGGATTCACTCCCAGAACGCAAGGGCAACACCGCCTTGCGTCATGAGATATACCGTCTAAGAATGACAAGGGCTTACAACAAGAGAGTACACAAGCGGCCCCTCAATGTTGGGGACTTTGTACTACAAAAAATGGGAGCCACTGGCAGGGCAAATGAGCAAGGGAAGCTGACCCCCAATTGGGAAGGCCCCTATCGGATTTGTGACAATGTCAGAGGCGGCACCTACCGCTTGGAACCCCAGACGGTAGAAAGCTACCCAGAACCTGGAATGTAGATAACTTAAAGATGTACTAGTTCTAGGGAGACCATTTTTTGTAATTAGAGTAAATGAATGAGAGATTCTTTATTTCAATTTCTTTTTGTATTCCAAGGTCCCAATGTGAACAACACATCCGGGCATCTCCTAAGTCCCAATGTGAACAAACACATGCGGGCATTTTCTAAAACCTACTAGTGTAATGCACAACCAGGCATCCGTTTGCTCAAACTAAAAGCAAAATGCTAAGTACCTAACTTTGACGTTTAAAGGCACCGAGCCAACATATTTAAACTGCCTACTCTACCAATGAGCAGGCATCCGGCAACGCCCTTTCGGGTGAATTTGTCGAAGAGAACATCTCCCTTCCGGGTGGTACATTGGTCTAAGCGTCCAAAACTCGGACGATGTTAACCGCCTTGGTTAAGTTTATTACCGTTCGATTGACCTATTGCAAACAAGATAGCCGATTATTAACCCAAGATAATACAGACGGTAGATTTAAATCTTGCGGGGCAGACGGCTGTTGCCAAAAAGCAACCCAGCCGGCAACCATGCCCAAAACTAGTGGAACTTGCAAAAGATTCACTGGCTGTTACCCCAAGGTACCCCAGCCGGCGAAACTACATTTCAAGTCACAACCACCATTGCTCCATGGTAGTCCAGGCGGTAAGGCAGAATTCTGTCCCCAACCGACCTCGACTCCCTATACAAGCGGTCGCATAGACCCCCGATTCCATTCTATCACTCTAGCACAACTCAAGCAGAAATCAGAGCCTTAGAATGTGCCTGACCTAAAACCTATTAAATATTGCTCTGAATAAATATGGGCGGCTATTTGCTTAGTTTTTGCACTAAAAAACCACCCACCCAGGGGCAGGCATAGTTAACACATCCGACAATATCATGCAGTAAAAAAAAAAACCTAACACTGGAAAGAATAGAATAAGTGTTGCAAAGATGACCGACTCAGTCGGCATATATTCACAATAAAATCAAATTTGTTCAATTGTTAGCCGGACCCCTGTCCGGTAAAAGATACAATAAAAGCACACGGCACGCAGGCCGGAAAATTAGAAGACAAGAGCTTATGGCTGAGGCGGAGGCTGATCCGGGCCCTGCGAGGCGGCTCCTGGGGCAGGAGGGATAATTTCTTCTTGATTCTCTCCTCCTTCTGAGTCGATCTTCGCCTGTAAGGCCTTGATCTCCTTCTAGAGCCACTCCTCATAAGGCTCTGGAGCCGGCTGCTGCGATTCCTCGGCCTCAATGGCAAGATCAGCGTATTTGTAGGCAAGCTCCCAGACGGTATACTCCGTGTCCAGATGAACCAGGGACCAAGCCTTTTGCATTCGAGTGACGCAGTCTTGCTCATTCTCTTTAACGAGCCGACTCTGTTCAGCCTCCAGCGTAGATTTAAAGTTGTCGCTGGACTTGGTCGCCTCCTTCTTCAAGCGGACGTTGTCAGCAAGAAGATTTGTATTCTCCTTCCTGGCCAACTCCAGAAGTGTGGAAGAGTCGGTCACCTTCTTCAGCTCCACCTCGGCATTCTCCTTCTCCACCTTGAGATTGTGGAGCTTGGTGCCGGCCTCATTAAGCGCCTTCTGGAGCGTCTTGATGGAATCGACATGTTGCATGATTATGCTTTTAGTTTTCAATTCATGCATAATCATGGAATACTGGGCAATGTTATGGGCGTCAGACGCATACCGTTTAGCCCGTCTTACCTCCACACACTTGCGGGCGTAGGCTTTCTTGAGCCCCTCCACGCGCAGCATTGACTGCAAAAGCCCAAGCGGTGTCAGAAGGGGTCAGGCGGCATAACAACTTAAACGAATTAGAAGATCATGTACCTAAGACAGTCCGGCCAGAGCCTGGTCGGCATTGAAGGTGTGGATCCCTAGGATCGCCTCCTTCCCTTCATTGGGTACGGCCTTCAGCATGGCCTGGGCGTATTTCTGTACATCTGGCCATCAAGGGGAGTGATCTGCACCAGAAAAAGATGGTGAGAAGGCAACATACTTCCCTCCTATCGACTGCCGACTGCTAGAAGAGTCTTCTGGCTGGAGCTGGGAGTGCGACTTGATCCGCATAGGCTTGCCAAGCAAAGAAGGGTTGAAGGGGTCAATAGTACCTTAGGATGTAGGCAAAGGGTCGCGACTGCCCTCAGCCGGTACAAAAGCGCCGGATGCCCTAGGCGGTGCCGTCTCCTTCTCAGGAACATCCGGCTGCCTCGCCGTTAGATCAAACCCCAGGCCGAGGTTTTTGACAGATTTACCCCCAACCATCCTGAAAAAACGAGCACAAAGATCAGGCGGAATAGAAGTCAAACGAAAATCGAAGTAAAAAGAAAAGGAAAAAGGAAGATACCTTATTTATCGCCGCCTGGGCAGCAAGCTTCTTCTCCGCATTAGCCTTGTGGATTTCGGCGGCTGACTTGGCGGGCGTCTTTTCAGCAGGCAACATGGCTAGGCAACGCACTGCACAAAAGAACCCATCCGGTTAGGAAAACAAACAAAACAAGGAATGAGTCATTGCAAAACAAAATAGGGGCAATCTCTAACGTGACCTACGTTTATCAAAATGAGTGCTAAGCTTACAGACGGACAAAAACGCCTCGTCTCGAAGAAATTCGTGCCTGGGCACCCAATTTCTGGGTACGCTTATTAACTCCCCATTGGAGAGGGTTGTTGTAGTCTGTTCAAATAACTTGGACTCAATTATTCGCTCTTAGTCCTCATCCGGGATACGAGGCTTCTTGCACTTGTGGCCCAGAAGGTCTGGCTTCCGGTTGTATGTCCTATACTCCCGGTTTTCCTCCTGGTTGGGGGCGGAGACCAAGTAGAACCTGTTCTTCCAGTCTGACCACTTAGACGGTTTGTCTAAGGTCATCAAGTACTAGGGATAGGTGGTCAACGTGTACCAGGTGTAAGGTTTCGTAGTGACCCGACACTACACGGAAGGAAACCCACCAAGACCCGCCCCTTAATTAAAACAATTAACAAGCATACTAAACTTAATCAAACAAGATTAAAAACAAGAATTATACCTTTGTCGCGTGCTTCGCTCCCAAAGAGCTCTTACTTCAAAATCCCGAAAACACGAGATCTCCGACGGATCGTACCCTCGACCCGACCCGAGCGTCCTAAGTCTTGAAGGTTAGTCAAGACCCGGACAAAATAACTATGAGTTTTACGAATCAAATGTTTACTCTTTATTACAGTTGCCTTTTTAATTCCACTCAAGGTTGTTCATTTCCCAACACCCTTGAAGGGTATTTATAAGGAAATGAATCCTTGGTTTCCAATCTCCCATAAATGTGGGAGAGTTAGTGAAATGATAATTATTTAATTCCAAAATTAAATGATTAATCAATTCAATCACAAAACGACACATGACCATCGCACACACTAGCATAGCCAGCATGCGTGTTGCTAGCAAGCCACGCATGCTGGCCCTTGCATTGCCAGCCATGCGCACCAGCCTCGCATACACTCGCATGCTGCTGCGATGCCCTCCACGCACATGCACACGCACACAAGGCTTACAATGGTGTTGTGCTTGTGCGAGGTGCCTGCGATGGTGCCTAGCACCCAAGCACGGCGATGCAGTGCCATGCGAAGGCACGCATGTGCGCAGGCATGCTTGCTGCGACAATGCGATGGGCTAAGGCACAAGCACACGCATACACGCACTAGCCTAGCCATCCAATGGTGTTGTGCTTGTGCTGCGATGGTGCAATGGGTTGCTATGGTGCGCATAGCAATTGCGATGGGTTGTGATGGTGCCCAAGGTGCGCCTAAACCTACGATGGCAGCGACGGTGCCTAGGCATCATGCTAGAGCTGCGATAGCGCCTAGGCATAATGCTAAGGCTGCATAGGCTGCCATGATGCGCCTAGGCTGCGATGGTGCACCTAGGCTGCGATGGTGCGCCTAGCACACCTAGCTTGCTTAGGCTTGCGCCTAGCCATGCTAGGTGCATGCTAGCCTGAACTAGCCTAGCATCCACATGGCTAGGCCAGTGTGGTTCTAGGGCTATGTTCATACTTGTCGCTTTGTGATTTTGCGACGCTCGGTCTCGACGCCCTAGGCTCGATATCCGACGTCTGTATTCGTAAAACTCTGCTGACTTATTAAATCCTTTCGGATTAATTCGTCGTCTCGTATCGGTGATTCAATTGGGTTCGACCCAAAGGGTTTAGTTAAGATTAAGCTGTAACATCAATTGTACATTGATATTACTGATCGGAAGAGGCCTCCACCTAGGCATTCCGATCACTTGGCCTTACTGAAGAATTAGCTCTGTAATAATTCTGAACCCTCTATCGGAAGAATACAATTGTTGGAAGATCACCATTCCTTTCAATCTCCCACTTGTCCTTCCGGACAAGTGTGCATACAGTGTGTAGCCCATTTCCTATGTCACTTAATGTTTCTTCGTGAACTATAAGGTAAGATTCTTTGTCATCCTTATTACGTTCAGATGTGTTTTTCGATCTCCGAGTTCGACTGTCAATAAGCAGATGATTCCTAAAATCTATCTGAGCACGGCCATGCATTTTTCACAGTCTCGCTCTTCGAGCGGCCTTGTAAACAACAAAACATTTTCCCTATTGTTAGTAGGGGGACAATCCCAATCTTTTATTATAAGTTCCTCTTACTAAGAGGAAATAGTCTCCTGAGTGTTCCCGTTATGATCCCCAGTTACGACAGACGTTAGGAAACATCAAAGAGTCTAGTACTCTAACAAGAAAACTTCACAATACTCATGGTCGGAGGAAACAGGTTCCGATAGTCATAATGAGAAATGTACTCTCATAGGTCTTATCCAGTACAGTTCCAAACTGTGCCTGTGCAAATGATTTATGACCGTCACGTCCTCGCAACACAAGAAACGGTGCTGTAAATCATACTACACACTAATTTATGGCGGTCATCAATCGTCCATCTGTTAGATGACCTCGATTAGGGACAATTTTCGATTTAAATATTCAATGTTCACTTAACAGGTGTTTCTTTATCCAAGACATGGTCTTGATACCCTGTTTTGAATATTTCCGTAAATCGAATGGACTCATTATTTAATTCTAAACCACAATTAAATAGTAATGGAGTGAATGATAATTTTGCACAAAATTAATTACTCCATTAATGAATGGTTTTAATACAGTGTCTTACATTAAATATTCTATTTAATTAAAACACATGTACAAGAAATTTTAAAGCCAGTCTCCAACATGCTTAATTCCCATCGCCTCAATGTGTTTGTTTTGTTTCACTTGAGGCAGCGGTTTAGTCAAAGGATCGGCCACATTTTCATCTGTGCCAATCTTACAAATTCTGATTTCACCTTCGGATTTCCATTCCCTTATCATGTGAAATCGCCTTTGCACGTGTTTGACCTTCTGGTGCTCTCTCGGCTCCCTGGCCTGAGCGATAGCTCCATTGTTATCACAGTAGAGGTCTATCGGCCCCTTGATTGAGGGTACAACACCAAGTTCGCTAATGAACTTGCGAATCCAAACAGCTTCCTTGGCAGCTTCTGAAGCGGCCAAGTACTCGTGTTCAGTTGTAGAGTCTGCAGTGGTGCTTTGCTTGGCACTCTTCCAGCTAAACGCTCCTCCATTCTGACATAATATGTACCCTGACTGTGACTTGAAGTCATCTCTGTCTGTCTGGAAGCTAGCGTCGATGTAACCTTCAACAACCAGTTCTTTGTGGCCTCGATACACTAGGATTTTATCCTTGTTCCTTTTCAGGTACTTAAGGATGTTCTTGGCCGCAGTCCAATGCGCCTCTCCTGGGTTCGATTGGTATCAACTCGTTGCACTCAGGGCATACGATACATCTGGCCTTGTACATATCATGGCATACATGATCAATCCGATTAGCGAAGCATATGGGATCTGATTCATTCTTTCTCGCTCAACAGGTGTTTGTGGACACTGTTTCTTGCTGAGAGTTATGCCATGGGACATGGGTAAATGCCCTCTTTTGGCATTCTCCATGTGGAATCGAGCCAGTACTTTATCAATGTAAGTACTATGGCTTAATCCAATCATCCTATTAGATCTATCCCTGTAGATCTTGATGCCCAATATGTACTATGCCTCTCCTAAGTCCTTCATTGAAAAGCACTTTCCCAACTAGCCCTTTACGGACTCCAATAATTTTGTGCTGTTTGCAATGAGAAGTATGTCATCGACATACAGGACTAGGAATGCAATGTCACTCCCACTGACCTTTTTGTATACACAAGATTCATCTGGATTCTTGATAAAACCAAACTTCTGCTGGCTTGCTTTAGTCCCTAAATGGACTTCTTCAGCTTGCAAACCTTTTCAGCGTTGCCTGGATCGAAAAAAACCTTCTGGCTGTGTCATATACACAGTTTCTTCCAAAATTCCATTAAGGAAGGCGGTTTTGACATCCATTTGCCATATTTCATAATCGTAATATGCAGCAATCGCTAGAATGATTCGGACAGATTTTAGCATTGCAACTGGTGAAAAAGTTTCATCATAGTCAATCCCGTGGATTTGTCTATAGCTTTTTGCCACCAGTCTAGCTTTGTATATTGATACATTTCCATCCTTGTCTTTCTTCACTTTGAAGATCCATTTGCAACCAACGGGTGTATAACCCTCGGGCAAATTCTTCAAGTCCCAGACTTGATTTTCAGACATGGAGTCCATCTCGGATTTCATGGCCTCTTGCCATTTTGCAGAGTCGGGGCTCGTCATAGCTTGCTTGTATGTCGCCGGCTCATCATCATCCATGACTAGGATGTCCTGATCATCGGTTAAGACGATACCGAGGTATCTGTCTGGTTGAGATCTTTGTCGTTGCGACCTACGAAGGGTAATCGGTTGAGCATTTTCATTGTCAGTTTAATATTGACCAATCTTCTTAGATGCTTCCAATGCATCTAGATTGTCAGTTTTGTCAGGTTGACGTTGTTGCTCGTCCTCTCGAACTTTGTCGAGTTCGATTTTCCTCCCACTTGTCATTTTGGAAAGTTGTTCCTTCTCCAAAAAGACACCATCACGAGCAACAAATACTTTGTTCTCGGATTTATTGTAGAAGTAATACCCTTTGGTTTCTTTTGGATATCCCACAAAGAAACACTTATCAGATTTGGGGTGAAGTTTGTCCGAAATTAATCGCTTGACATATGCTTCGCATCCCCAAATCTTGAGAAAAGACAACCTAGGAGGTTTCTTAGTCCATAATTCATATGGAGTCTTTTCAACAGCTTTTGACGGAGCTCTATTCAGTGTTAGTGCTGCAGTTTGTGGCGCATGTCCCTAGAAGGAGATAGGGAGTTCACTAAGACCCATCATTGATCGAACCATGTCTAACAAGGTTCGATTCCTCCGTACGGACACTCCGTTCCATTGAGGAGTTCCGAGAGGTGTTAACTCCGAAAGAATGCCATTTTCTTTCAAGTTATCAAATATTCGCCACCTCGATCTGATTGAAGTGCTTTAATTTTCTTGCCAAGTTGATTTTCAACTTCTTTCTGAAATTCTTTGAATTTGTCAAAGGATTCAGATTTATTCGACATTAAGTAGATATAGCCATATCTACTATAATCGTCGGTGAAAGTGATGAAATATCGGTAACCTTGTCTTGCAAGTGTACTCATTGGTCCACATACATCCGTGTGTATTAGACCTAATAAGTCACTTGCCCTTTCTTCCAACTTGGAGAATGGCTATTTTATCATCTTTCCTAATAAGCATCTTTCGCAATTTTTAAACGACTCTAAGTTGAATGAGTCAAGAACACCTTCTTGAAGAAGTTTCTTGATGCGCTTGATGTTAATATGGCCAAGACGACAATGCCACAAGTAGGTTTGATTCGACTCGATGGTCTTAGTTCATTTGGTATCATTCCTATGTTTTTTTGTGTAAAGCATGCAATTTAATTTGAACATATGTTTGAAAGATAATCTTTGAAACAACTACATTAGAAGTCTTTCATTTCAAACATCTTGGTGTCCCACACCATTGATCAAAGTATTGTTCAAAAGCATGATAAAACTAGAATTAGTTTTAATTACATCTCAAAGACAAAATGGTGCATGCAAGCACGACCGAAAAACCGTCTTCGTCGTCTTCTTGCTCTTGCACCAACACTTGATAAGCTTCTCACTTGGTTCCTGAAAAGGCAACATAAAGTGAGTCATACTTGGTATCCAATACCTTATGATAAGCTTAATTCACAAGTGTTTAGGAAGATACCTGAGGTAGATGATTCTTTTCTCTCTTCCTCCTCTCGAAAGAGCTTGCATTCTCTCTTGAAGTGGCCTTGCCCGCCACAATAGAAGCAACGCATCTTAGCCTTAACCTTGAAATCTCTCCTTCTTGACGGTCTTTTGGTTGCCCCAAATGAGTTGGCTCGGTGAAGTAGCTCCACCACATTCTTCAAGGAATGTGTCTCCTTCGATTCAAAAATATATTCCCTTAGCGCATCATATCCTGAGTGGAGTGAAGTGAGCATAATATGACCAGCCATTCCATCTTCTTGTGGAATTCCAAGGAGTTCCATGTGCTTGAAGAGCTTAGTCATTCTTGCCACATGGGGTCGGAGGGGCATACCCGGTCTCAACTTGGTGTTGCAGACTGTAAACCAAAGATGGTACCTCTCTTTTGCAAGACAACCTTGATCCAATGGCTTTACATTCATATCTGTAAGTGACCTAGTCACTTCAAACAAGAGTCCATCATTGTTGTCGTTGAAACTCTTAGAGAATCTCACACCGACAACATCCCTTAGTCCTCCAAGGAACAAGTCCGGGAAAGAGAATGAAAGTTTTTCTTTCCATTCTTCCGGGATGGAGTTAGCCATGAGTTGTGACACTGATTTGCAATGTTTTGACCATGAACAATAAGTTTCGTCACTCAAGTGTTTCTTGGAACAGAGGGTTGGGAGGGAAGTATCCAGAACATACTCCTTGGAACAACTCCGGAGAGTTCTCCTAAGTTCTTCTTCCCATTCTTCAAGGTTTGTTAAGTTAAGCTTGATAGCTAACTTTTCGGGGAGTTTCGGGCACATATGATTGTTGTTTGAGTTACATGCAGACATTGTTCTACAATTGAAAGAATTTGAAGTGAAAAACCATTCATAAATCAATAAGTTGAAATTTAAAACGTTTATGCATATATTCAATCTTATTGAGCATTTTATCCACGCATTTAAAACGTCCCTTATGGGCGAGAATAAAATGATTCCAAGATCCCAAAGATCAAGAAATGGTTAAGCATGCTTTGGCTTGTCTTAATCATTAAATATCTTACGGTAAGCAATCTAATTGCTAATAGCTCCAAGCTACTCTCGGTTTGATAAAATGTCGCATCTAATGCATCCTTGACATTTTATCTCTTTTGCCACGAAATCTAAGGACTCCTTACTGATATCGTTGAGCTTAACCAAGACAACTTGTATACCTAGTATACCTTACGTTCCTAGGGAAGTAGTGATGCCTCGCTTTGGCGTAGCCCATCACATACGCGCATTAGTTTGGTAAGTGTTGTTCTTGGAATGGCAAATTTCAGCTCAATATTATTAAGGGACCTAGGGTTTCTATGTTGGTTGATTTATGTGAAATTAACTAATCGTCGCAACATAATAGAAATCCTAGACATTCATCTAGCAATCATATATAATAAAAATATATAAGGCATAAAAAAT
Organism: Chenopodium quinoa; assembly: GCF_001683475.1. NCBI lineage: Eukaryota > Viridiplantae > Streptophyta > Magnoliopsida > Caryophyllales > Amaranthaceae > Chenopodium > Chenopodium quinoa. The sequence continues at coordinate 504,499 of NW_018743176.1, forward strand.
AGATGTATTTGGCAACTAGCATGACCCCTTGAAATCTTCAATTTCCATGGGTCTTCACCTTGGCTCGTCTTCATCGAAACGCCGTCTTGAGACATCTTGGCCAAAATGAAATAAAAGAAGCTAGCTAGAACGACTAAGATTAATCTAATAGTACAAAAATACTTAACGCTTCGCAGACCGTATTTAGATTTACAAAAATACATAACGGAACGGTCCGTATTTTCTATCCTAATCGGGTCCCACTAGTTGCCATTTTCAAATACCTGTTTTGAAAAACAATCTTCCATTCACCCACTCACTATTTGTGAATGGCCCATGCAATTTTACGAAATACATAATTAAACACGCAAAACTAGTAACTAACTTAGGTGGTTAATCCAATTAACGTGCCTAATTAAAACTAGTCAAAGTTGTTTAATCCATTATTTCTAAATGCAAAATGCTTACGCAACTAATTAAGCTCCCACTAAATTCCGCATCCGTACTTAATTAATCCGATTAATCAAGTCGGCATAACCCATAATTTGTCAAAATTTTGCAAAATCGAAAATCAAGGTTTTTAACCTCGTTAAAATAAAATTATTAAAATGGCAAAAATTATCGCAAAACATAGCTCAAACTTAAGCAACGAGGCCCCATCCTAGCATGATGCATGGCGCACCATGGCTGCTAGGCAGCAGTGGGCTGGCTGGCTGGGGCTTGCTGCCTTGCTGCCCAGCAGCACAAGCTCGCTAGTAGCTCACGCCTCACACGCACTAGCAGCATTAAGGGGTTGGGCTGGCGCTTGGTGCTAGCATGCTGCGCCCAGCACATCACACTACACTGGCCAGCACCACGCATGCCTGCACGCATGCTGGCCCAGGCAGCAAGTGGGGCTGGCTGGTGCTTGCTACCACGCTGCCTAGCAGCGCCCCCAAGCACCAAGCAGCCAAGGCCACTGCCCAAGCCCAGCCTTAGCACCACTCGCCACACAGCCACGCAACATTGATGCTTAGCCATGCGCGCACCATAGGCAGCCTACATGTGGGCTGCTAGGCAGCCCGGCTAGCCTTGGTGACGCTTGCGGTTTTGCATCGATTTGCGTGCATTTTACTAGAGATTTTAATTCCGATTTGTGTGTGACAATAATTAATTCTAAATTAATTTTTATAATCAATTTGAGGGAAAAATAAAATAAAATAAGTCTAACTTAAATAATTTTTATTTTATTGGTGCACAAGCCTAAATTATCCAAAATTTTTAATTTCGAACAAAATTAGGTCTAACTTTATGCTTACAATAAAATGAGCTATGCCCATAATTAATCTTGCCAATATGCAAATTAATAATGGGTTTGACAAATGGGAGTTGGAAAAATGAATTAACCATCCAATGATAAAAAATTTTCCAACTTTCATACTTGTGTAAAATACCAAGATTACATCTTCCAATATGAAGATTAATCAAATTTTACTCACAAGTAATTGAACTTGATGGATTTTAATAAACCAAACATGAAAAATCCAAACTTCGTTCAACATGGAATTTAGGGTTAGGGTTCCAATCATTTAAACCTTTAAAGATTAGAACTTTAACATTACTTGGGAACTTAAAATTACAAGATCACAACAAGTTTTCACATTTTATTGCAATTTATTTGCAAAATTTGTGAAAAACAAGTTTATGTGAAAAAATGGTATATCAACTTAAGCACTAATAAAAACTCCATTATTATGCTTAAGGATATTTTAAAACCAGTAGATTAGTGATGCAAATGTGCATTTAATCTAACCTTGTAATGCTTGCATTAATCAAGGCTTATAAGAATTAAAATTCTCGTTCAAAAATGAAAAACCCCAGAATAAATGGGTTTCTGGTTCGAATTTGGCTTCTAGGCATCCCTAAAAGAAATGAATTTGTTCCAGAATGTCGATTCCACCCAAAAAACACTATTTTGAGCCAAAATCTGGGTTCGACAGCCAAATCGAAAATAAAATCGAGTTTTAAAATTAATTAAAACGAGCATCTAATCTAATTAGAAGAACATGAACCAGAAAAATAAATTCTTTTAAAACTCCTAATTAAAAATAACTGCAAAAATTAAAAGGAGCGTGGCTCCGATACCGCTGTAAGGTTTCGTAGTGACCCGACACTACACGGAAGGAAACCCACCAAGACTCGCCCCTTAATTAAAACAATTAACAAGCATATTAAACTTAATCAAACAAGATTAAGAACAAGAATTATACCTTTGTCGCGTGCTTCGCTCCCAAAGAGCTCTTACTTCAAAATCTCGAAAACACGAGATATCCGACGGATCGTACCCTCGACCCGACCCGAGCGTCCTAAGTCTTGAAGGTTAGTCAAGACCCGGACAAAATAACTATGAGTTTTACGAATCAAATGTTTACTCTTTATTAGAGTTGCGTTTTTAATTCCACTCAAGGTTGTTCATTTCCCAACATCCTTGAAGGGTATTTATAAGGAAATGAATCCTTGGTTTCCAATCTCCCATCAATGTGGGAGAGTTGGTGAAATGATAATTAATTTATTCCAAAATTAAATGATTAATCAATTCAATCACAAAACGACACATGGCACAATAATAGAGAAAGCCAAGTGAGGACCAAAGGCTTGGGGGGACCATTGCCTTGATCCCCAAGCCATTGCTCCAAGCAATGGTCCCCACTTGTAAAACCGGATCTAGCAAGGCCTGCTGGGCTGCTGCCAGTTAGCACGCCAGCTAGCAGTGCTAGCTAGCCCAGCCAGCTAGCACCAGCCTGCCTAGCAGCTCCCTCGCATGCACAGCACGCCCAGCGTTGCTGCTCGCTAGCTAGCCAGGCGATGTTGCTTGCGAGCTAGGCGCTAGTGCTGTCTCCTGGCACGCATCAGCCCTCGCCATGCGCACCAGCCTCGCATACACTCGCATGCTGCTGCGATGCCCTCCACGCACACGCACACGCCCACAAGGCTTACCATGGTGATGTGCTTGTGCGAGGTGCCTGCGATGGTGCCTAGCACCCAAGCACGTATGCTGCGATGCAGTGCCATGCGAAGGCATGCATGTGCGCAAGCATGCTTGCTGCGACGATGTGATCGGCTAAGGCACTAGCACACGCACACACGCACTGGATTAGCCATGCGATGGTGTTGTGCTTGTGCTGCGATGGTGCGATGGGTTGCTATGGTGCGCATAACACTTACGATGGGCTGCGATGGTGCCCAAGAGGCGCCTAGTGCTTATGATGGCAGCGATGGTGCCTAGGCATCATGCTAGGGCTGCGATAGTGCCTAGGCATGATGCTAGGGCTGCGATAGGCTGCCATGGCGCGCCTAGGCTGCGATGGTGCACCAAGGCTGCGACGGTGCGCCTAGCACACCTAGTGTGCTTAGGCTTGCGCCTAGCCATGCTAGGTGCATGCTAGCCTGAACTAGCCTAGCATCCACATGGCTAGGCCAGTGTGGTGCTAGGGCTATGTTCATACTAATCGCTTTGTGATTTTGCGACGCTCGGTCTAGACGCCCTAGGCTCGATATCCGACGTCTGTATTCGTAAAACTCTGTTGACTTATTAAATCCTTTTGGATTAATTCGTCGTCTCGTATCGGTGATTCGATTGGGTTCGACCCGAAGGGTTCAGTTAAGATTAAGCTGTAACATCAATTGTACATTGATATTACTAATCGGAAGCGGCCTCCACCTAGGCATTCCGATCACTTGACCTTGCTGAAGAATTAGTTCTGTAATAATTCTGAACCCTCTATCGGAAGAATACACTTGTTGGAAGGACACCATTCCTTTCACCAGGCTCTCCAACCACCTGGACTTCTACTCAAGTAATGCATTTGAGCAAAGGCCTCCCAGCCGGGGTTGATTTCCTGCATCTCACAGGCGGCAATATATCCCTAAATGTTAACCCAAGAATTATGGGTTAACTGCCAGATGCCCAGGCCATACCCTCGAAGGATGGCCTTTATTGTGTCATGAAGGGGGAAATGGAGGCCGGCCAGAAACGCCGCTTCATAGCAGGCAAAATACCCGTTCGCATTGGGCTGCTTGTCTTCCCAAACAATAGTGCCCCTCTCAGGCGGCACGATTATTTTCCAATTCTTCCCAAGATGACGAATCTTAATGAAGTCCTCTAAGTTATTGGCCATGCTAGCCCTATCCTTGGCAGAAACGGCGATGAGGAAGGGGTCGCCTTTATTATTCCAATTAGGCCTCCCCTCCGCCTCACTATCAGCATCCGGCGTCAAGAGGCTGCTGCTACTGCCACTCTGCTCTGTACCAGATGAGGAGGCGGTCTCGTTGTCGCTGGCATCCCTTTCTTGGGTTTCCAGCTCGACCCTAGAAGGTGAGGCAACATCTTCGCTGCCTCCCTGATCCATACCCAATATCCTATCACTAGGAGTGCTTGGGGTGCCAGGCGGTGAGTCCCTTGTCACCTCCGCCTGATTAGGGTCAGGCGGCAACTCGCCAGAGTCTGCTTCTCTGTACTCTGGATTGAAGGCAGTCTTTTTTGTGCGAGCCATTGCGTCCTGCACAGAGACAGAGACGGTCGGTTTCGGAGATGAACAAGGAGACTCCCCGTACCTAGAGGCGGCACCCCCAGTCCTAGACTCAGCCGTACCAGGAGACCGGCTAACCTCTAAATTGTGGTGTGCCGTGTGTGTGATAGGTGAGGTCATTATTCTAAGGTATATACAGCCAAAAGATTCAAAAATAAAGAAACTCCAAAAAGACAAGGAACCAAGACGTTACCTTGAAATTGAAAAAGTTTGGAGAAAGGAGTCGAACGGCTGTTGACCAAAGATACTTAGATGGTATCACTTTGAGCAGACTGCAAATTGGCAAAAGAAGGGAAAATTAATCACCAATGTTGCCCAAAGATACCACAGGCGGGATAGGCCGGTTGTGGTAGATTTGCAGAAGCAACTAATCTGAAGATTTTATCAAAGATTGTCCAAAGACCCCACAGACGGTGTAAACCAAATGAGGCTCACTAGTGGACAACGCGCAAAAAGAATTGAACGAAACCAACACAAGGGGCCTGAAGGCCGGTTGCGTATCCGTTAAAATGAAAAGGCTGTTTGAAGGCACCTCAGGCGGTAAAGGACCAGTTAGGGGTTCCAACAAAACAGTTTTGGAGGGAATTGCTTGCTCACCCCCCAGACGGTGTGAGACCAGTTGAGGGAACAACAAAGCAGATCAAAAGAAAGTTTGATCAAAGATACCTCAGACGGTTTACACCAGCTGAGGGTCTATTGAATGCAACTCGCCAATGAGATTGCTTGAAGATAGCTCAGACGGTTTACACCGGTTGAGGACCAATCGAATGCAACTCACCAATGAGATTGCTTGTTTGATGCCCCAAACGGTGTAAACCGGCTGAGGGTCTATTGAATGCAACCCTTCAATGAGAGTGCCTGAAGATAACTCAGATGGTTTACACCGGCTGAGATTTTCAATAGATGCAATTTGTTATAAGATTGCCTAAAAAAGCTCCAAACGGCAAAAGCCGGTTGTAGCATAATAAAACATCCAACTAAAGAGGCCGATTAAGTCAGAAGGATACCTTAGTGAGACGGGCTACGTAACTCAAGCGGTATCCGGACATTTGGAAGTTGAAGGCTGTTTGCACGAGCAAGCAGGTGGGGTCAGGAGCTCTCACTTTTTCTCTCAAGAAATTTCTCTCAAAAATGGTAAATTGAGAAATGAAAGGAGGGAAATTCCTATTTATAGGAAATCTCAGAAGGTGAACCGTCACCTCCTCTTCCCCCCTTAATTTAAAATTTGAAAAAGAAGAGGGCAGGAGGCAAACTGTCGCCCTCCTGCCCGGTTGGCACGTGTCACAGGTGCCACGTGGCATAGCCACGTCCGCACCTGTGAGGGGAAAATTTTTAGGGCAACATTACCCTAGACACGTGGCCCAATAAGAGCCTGACACATGTCACCTCCCTATAGCACCATGGGCATCCAACCAATGGATGCCACGTGGCATTGTACCCCCAATGGGGGAGCAGATCCTCATCTGCTATAAATAGAGGACTCTACCTCATTTATTGGAATTCATAAATACACACTCCAAACCCGAGCAATATTAATTGCGGAATCTCCCGGAATCCGAGAGAACAACCAGTTTACTTTTCGCACGTAATCTCATCAGGAATCATACTAACTTGACCTTCGGAGGCGGAACTCCACCCAACCGGAGTTTCGTGGTTTTGCAGGTACAGAAGTCAGGCGTGCATCCCGGTGCTGTAACTCTCCCGTAGGACACCTCAAAAAACCCCGAAACAAGAAGTATGGATTGGAAGCTTGACCCAACTACGCACCTTGGATGGTTCTTTTGGCCTTAGCCCATCTACCTAGAGTTCTCAAATATAAACCTCTCTTTGACAAGTATGGGGATGTGGTCAAGAGGAATGGGTTGTGGAATGAAAAACACTATCATGAAGGGAAGTGGTTAGCAAGCATGTCTAGCCTTAAAAGACACTTGCACTATGTTAAACGTGACTATGAGCCTAGAAGAAGAATTGTGAGATTCCCCAAATGTTCAAAGACTGAAATCTTGAGAGAAGATGACCAAATGTACTACTTAAATGCCCAACTACCTTTTTCATACCGAAAAGATCCTCATGAATTTATGTCATCTAGTGATGAGTCCATACCACCTCTTGGTAGGAGCAAGAATTACACTTCTCCTAATCGTACTCCAAGTTATGAAACTCCAAAATGTCCAAGTCCAATAGTCCACTTTCATGTTGCAAAAAGGACAAAACTCGTACCCAAGTAATCTATCAAAAGTCACCAAGTCCAGAATATCATCCACTTTCACCAAAAGTTCAACCAAGGCCCAATGCTTCTTCAAATCAACCTCGTGGTAGTGCTAGCCCAGTTAAAAGCCCAAGGTAATTTTCCTTATGCAAGCCCGGATAATAATCTAAGTGAATCTGAGTCAAGTCAGGGCGTACTCCAAGCTATAGTGGCTATAACCCAACTTTCATGACTGACCCAAGTGATAGGGATAAGTCCAAGCAAGATGATCCTGACTATGATCCGGATGAAGATGACTATACTGAGAGTGTTGCTTGAATGGTTAAACTATGATTATGTTTATTTCTTTCAATAATTGCCTTAGATGGCAAAGTTTTACTTTTTCTTTGATATTTAATGAATGAAGTTCTTTTATTGAAATTTTCTCTATGTTACTAAGTGAATTAAATGCTTATGTGAGTAGAACTTATTTTTAATTTTCAAAGTATGATAATTATACCCAAGAAAAATGTCTGCAAGGATGAGAGACCAAAAGAGAAGTAAGAGCACTGGTTCCAAAGTAGGGAAGGTCCTTAGAAACCTAACCCATATCACTGAAAACATCACGAAAATGGTGAACAAGGGAAACCGAAATTCTAACCTTGACTCTTATAGTGAGGTTTTTAACAGAGTTGCTGTAGCCAAACCACCTGTTTACTTGGGAAAGGAAGACCCAGCAAGCATTGAAAACTGGATTAGAGAGTTTGATAAGCTGTTTGATTCAATCAATTGCCCAAGTGAGCTGAGGGTGAATGATGAGTGTCATTTATGGCACTCATATGGTAGCATTTTAGGACGTTTTACTTCTCTGTTACAGCTTTTCTCTTTAAATAATGCATTAGTTTCGTTCATTTATGCTTTGGTTTCGTCGTTTCCTTTATTTTGTGATTTCTTATAATTTAAGGGTATTTTCGTCTTTTCTACTTTACTCGCTTTACTTTCTTTTATTGTAGGTCTTGTTCGGGGCTCAGGATTTACTTTGGAAGATTCTCCAAGTCTTTTGGATGCTCGGGACAAGACCTCATATCATTTGGTTTGCTAGAGTTCAAGATACGAAGCAAGCTCCTACTCTTGGCATTAGCGCTCTCGTGCATCACCCTAATCACATGTCTTGGTTATGAACCTGCAAAAATGAAGAATTCAAAGTTGATCCCCTCATGAGCATCACGTGAGAGCATTAACCATGGAGATGCTTGGGCGCACAATTTAGGTGTGCAGCTGCTGCTAGCAAGCGCCGCGCCACGGCATTGAAGCACCGCGCTACTCCAATTTTCGCCGCGCCACGGCAAGCAGCAACGTGCCGCGGCATCAGCGCCGTGTCACGACAGTTCCAATGCGTGACGGCACGGAACATCGTGGCATGGCAGAGGGCACCGTGGCACGACAACCTCATTTTATGCCTGCTGCTCGTGAGTGCAAACCCTTGTGTGAGTGCGTGCAGACCCCCTTGTGCGTGCGCACCTCTGGGTGGTCGATCCTAGACTTCCTACTACTATATATACTTCTCTTCTTTCTATTTTTGGGGATGACATAATTCTAGTACATTTTTGAGATTTTCCATATTTAGTAGAGAGGAAAGTAGAGAGAGAAACACTTGGATATTAAATTTGTACTTCAATTTACTTCAATCAAGCTTGGATTTCCCCTTAATCAATGATAATTAGTGATATTTCTTCCCCTTAATTCTTCTCCTTTGGTTTGATCATTAGTTTTTGATGTTTGATAACTGTTTTGCTTGATTTAAATTCTTGATTAGTTGCTTAATCATTTGAATTTCTCTTTGATCTTGATTTTTTCTTTGCTTGGTTGAATATTATGATAATCATGATTAGCCTTGTTTTGTTTCTTGAATTCATGATGGTTAGTAGTTTAATGTTGATTTGGGGATTTTGATCAATAGATTGTTGTAATGAAATTGATTGATGAATTTATGCTTGTGTTTAGCATAAGAGGATTGATCAACCTTGAATTCTAAACTTGATTACATTGATAATCTTGATGACATGACCAGTTGATTTGAAATTGTTAATTTTCATCTTGTTTGATTTGTGATTCTACTAATTTGTCATTCATAGAGGAAACCTAGCTTGGCAATTAGTCTAGATAGCCTTTTGACACTTTGAATGCATTTATCATTAGTCCTTGCAACACTTGTTGGCTCAATTTACCCCAATTTAGCACCTCTATCATGAAAACATGTGAACCTAATCCCTAGCATCTTTGTTATTGATTTTACCCCTTTTATTTTCTTGCTTTAGTTAGTTTGCTTGACTACGCATTGATACACACTTTCAAAATAGCTTAACACATAGACTATAGTCATTGACCCTCCATTCCCCGTGGATCGACTTGGACTTGCCCCTATACTAGGAGTAGGTTTGGGTATAAAATTTGTTGACTTGGGAAGACTAGCCTAAAAACCCTAGTTTCACCCCATGTCGAATGGCATCGTTGCCAGGGAATGGTGTAGTTGTTTTCTATAGTTGTTGAGTCTATTTCATTTTATTTGAAAAACACAAAATGATTTTTTCCTTTTTGGCTACATTTGTAGTTGTGCTACTAATTGTTTCTTTTGAGATTGTATGCATAGAGCACGTGGACGTTCTCTTGTGCCATTTGATCCAGAAATAGAGAGGACAATTACTAAGATAAGAGTTGCTAGGAGTTCTTTGAGTTCTAGTCCTCTAAGTGAAGAAGAAACACAAGAATAAGAAGGAGTTAGGCATTCCAGGAGCCTATAGGTTTGAAAGTGGCATTCCACCACCCACCACACCCGCAAAAGATTTTGAAATCCGACTGGCAGTGATCACACTGATAGAAAGGCGGCAATTTAGTGGGGCCAAACATGAAAGCCCTCTAAACCACCTCAAAGAATATGAGAATTATGCAACACTATCAAGGTGAACGGAGTTTCACAAGAGTTCATTCGCTTAAAGTTCTTCCCCTTTTCTCTCATAAGGCGTGCCTTGGAATGGTTGGACAAAGAAGTCAAGCCAAACTCATTGAAGACATGGGACGAGGTTACTAAAGAATTTCTATCCCGGTTTTACTCTCAAAAGAAAACAACGGAGGCAAGAGTGAAAGGAATGGTGTCCTTCCAACAAGTGTATTATTCCGATAGAGGGTTCAGAATTATTACAGAGCTAATTCTTCAGTAAGGTCAAGTGATCGGAATGCCTAGGTGGAGGCCGCTTCCGATCAGTAATATCGAGGTACAATTGATATTACAGCTTAATCTTAACTGAACCTTTCGGGTCGAACCCAATCAAATCTCCGATCCGAGACGTCGAATTAATCCGAAAGGATTTAATGAGTCGACAGAGTTTTACGAATACAGACGTTGGAAATCGAGCCTAGGGCGTCGATACCGAGTGTCGCAAAATCACAAGCAACAAGTATGAGCGTAGCCGTAGCTAGGCTAGGCTAGCTCATAGCAAGCCTAGGCGCGCCATGTGTATGCTAGGCGCACCATGGTGTGCTAGGCACCATCGCAGCCTAGGCGCGCCCTGGCAGCCCATCGCAAGCTAGCAACATGCCAGCATGGGTGCTTGGGTGCGCATGGCAGCTATCGCTAGCCACACAGGCACCAGGCAACCCATAGCAACTAGTAGCATGCTAGCATGGTGCCTGGGTTCATATGGTGCCCTATCGCAGCGCACACCCCTTGCTAGGCACCATCGCAAGGCCTGGCACCATGCACAAGCACCATCGCAATGCCAGGGGCATGTGTGTGTGTGCGTGTGTGCCTCGCAGCCTCGCACACTAGTCTCGCACAGCAGCCGCACTAATGCGTGTGGGCTGGTGCGTGTGCGTGCAATGGCTGGCTAGGGTGCTAGGTAGCAGCACCACGCATGCATGTGCGTGTGCGTGGTGCATGGCGCATGGCTGGTGCGTGATGCGAAAAGCAAGGCTTGCACATATGCGACCAGCCAGTGCGTGTGGGCAGGAGGCGTGTGCGCATGATGCGAGGGTCAGTGCGGCCAGCATGCGTGGATCGCTAGCAGCACGCATGCTGGCTGTGCTAGCAATGCGATGCGAGAGAGTGTGCGTGGTGCGATAGGAAGTGCTAGGCTGCCAACAGCAGCAGCGCCTAGCACTGGCTAGCACCAGCGCCTAGCATGGATTAACACCATGCATGCAAGGCTGCTGGGCAGCACCATGCTAGTTGGCTGGGCTGGCCAGCTCCATGCTAGCTGGCGTGCTAGCTGGCAGCAGCCCAGCACTCCATGAAGTGGCGGTTTAGGTGAAGGGTGGGGACCAAGCTTGGGCAAGGCTTTGAGGAGCAAGGCAATGGTCCCCCCCACCCATTCATGGTCCTCACCTAACCTTCTATCTCTATTTGACACTTGTTGCATTGTGATTAGTTTTGTTTAATAATTTATTTTAGAAATAAATTAATTAGCAAAAATACATTCTCCCACATTGGTGGAGGATGAAAAATCAAGGGGTCATTTCCCTATAAATACCAAGCTTGGTATTGGGATTTGATACAACCTTGAGTGGAATTAAAAAGGCAACTCTTGAAAAGAGTAAACCTTTGATTCGTAAAACTCATAGTTATTTTGTCCGGGTCTTGACTAACCTTCAAGACTTAGGACGCTCGGGTCGGGTCGAGGGTACGATCCGTCAGAGATCTCGTCTTTTCGGGATTTTGAAGTAAGAGCTCTTTGGGAGCGAAGCACGCGTCAAAGGTATAATTCTTGTCCTTAATCTTGTTTGATTAAGTTTATTATGCTTGTTTAATTGCTTTAATTAAGGGGCGGGTCTTGGTGGGTTTCCTTCCGCGTAGTGTCGGGTCACTACGAAACCCTACAGCGGTATCGGAGCCACGCTCCTTTTAATTTTTGCAATTATTGTTTAATTAAGGTGTTTTAAAGAATTTATTTTTCTGGTTCATGTTCATCTAATTAGATTAGATGCTCGTTTTAATTATTTTTAAAACTCGATTTTATTTTTGATTTGGATGTCGAACCCAGATTTTGGCTCAAAAATAGTGATTTTTGGGTGGAATCGACATTCAGGAACTGTTTCAACCCTTCAAGGATTGTCCAGAAGCTAAATTCGAACCAGAAACCCAATTTTTCTGGGGTTTTTCGTTTTTTAACGAAAGTTTTAATTCTTTTTAAGCCTTGATTAATGCAAGCATTACAAGGTTAGATTAAATGCACATTTGCATCACTAATCTACTGGTTTTAAAATATCCTTGAGCATAATAATGGAGTGTTTATTAGTGCTTAAGTTGATATACCATGTAATCACATAAACTTATTTTTCACAATTTTGCAAATAAATTGCAATAAGGTGTGAAAACTTGTTGTGATTTTGTATTTTAAGTTCCCAAGTGATGTTAAATTTCTAATCTTTAAGTGTTTAAATGATTGGAACCCTAACCCTAAATTCCATGTTGAACAAAGTTTGGATTTTTTTTCATATTTTGGTTGATTAAAATCCATTAAGTTCAATTACTTGTGAGTAAAATTTGATTAATCTTCATATTGGAAGATGTAATCTTGGTATTTTACACAAGTATGCAAGTTGGAAAATTTTTATCATTGGATGGTTAATTTATTTTTCCAACTCCCTTTTGTTAAATCCATTATTAATTTGCATATTGGCAAGATTAATTTTGGACATAGCTCATTTTATTTTAAGCATAAAGTTTGACCTAATTTTGTTCAAAATTGAAAATTTTGGATAAATTTAGGCTTGTGCACCAATTAAAATAAAATTTGTTTAAGTTAGACTTAATGGTTGTTTTATTTTATTTTCCCTAAAATTAATTCTAAAATATAATTTGGAATTAATTCATGTCACACGTAAATCGGGATTTAAATCCCGAGTCATAGCAAGCAAATCAAGGCAACACACCCAAGTGCCACCAAGGCTAGCCGGGCTGCCTAGCAGCCCACATGTGGCTGCCTGTGGTGCGCACAAGGGCGAGCCTTGAATGCTGCTATGCGCTATGTGTGTGGCTGGGATGCATGGCTGGGGTGCATGGGGTGGTTGGGCTGGCTTGCGAAGCATGCTACTTGGCAGCAGGGCAGCAAGCATCAGCCAGCGCACCACAAGCATCAAGATGCGCCTGCCCAGCAGGCCAGATGCTTGCAGGCCACAGCGTGCTAGCAAGCATGCGAAGCATGCTAGCAAGCAGCTGGGCTTGAGGCACTGCTTGCTAGGCGCAGCAGGCCTCACCCACGCACCATGGCGCGATGCCATGGGCTGCCTAGCAGCCATGGTGCGCACCCACCAAGGGATTTGTTGGGTGATTTTGCTTAACGTTGAGCTATGATTTTGCGATTTTTCCCGTATTAATAATTTTAATTAATTATTTTAACGAGGCTAAAAACCTCGATTTTCGATTTTGCAAAATTTTGACAAAGTATGGGTTATGCCGACTTAATTAATCGGATTAATTAAGTACGGATGCGGAATTTAGTGGGAGCTTAATTAAATGCGTTAGCATTTTGCGTTTAGAAATAATGGATTAAACCACTTTGACTAGTTTTAATTAGGCGCGTTAATTGGATTAACGACCTAAGTTAGTTACTAGTTTTGCGTGTTTAATTATGTATTTCGTAAAATTGCATGGGCCGTTCACAAATAGTGAACGGGTGAATGAAAGATTTCTTTCAAAACAGGGTCTATGAAAATGGCAACTAGTGGGGCCCGACTAGGATAGAAAATACGGACTGCGTTCCGTTATGTATTTTTGTAAATCTAAATACGGTCTGCGAACCGTTAAGTATTTTTGTATTATTTAGATTAATCTTAGTCGTTCTAGCTAGCTTCTTTTATTTCTCTTTGGCCAAGATGTCTCAAGACGGCGTTTAGAGGAAGACGAGCCAAGATGAAGACCCATGGATATTGAAGATTTCAAGGGGTCATGCTAGTTGCCAAATGCCTCTATTTTATGCCTTATATATTGTTATTATATATGTTTGCTAGATGCAAGTCTAGGATTTCTATGATGTTGCGATGATTAGTTAAGTTCACTTAAATAACCAATATAGAAACCCTAGGTCCCTTAATAATATTGAGCTAAAATTTTCCATTCCAAGAACAACACTTACCGAACTAATGCGCGTACGTGATGGATTACGCCAAAGCGAGGCATCACTACTTCCCTAGGAACGTAAGGTATACTAGGTATACAAGTTGTCTTGGTTAAGCTCAACAATATCAATAAGGAGTCCTTAGATGTCGTGGCAAAAGAGATAAAATGTCAAGTATGCATTAGATGCGACATTTTATCAAACCGAGAGTAGCTTGGAGCTATTAGCAATTGAGTTGCTTACCTTAAGATATTTAATGGTTATGACAAGCCAAAGCATGCTTATCCATTTCTTGATCTTTGGGATCTCGGAATCATTTTATTCTCGCCCATAAGGGACAATCTTAAAATGCGTGGATAAAATGTTCAATAAGTGTGAGTAAGTGCATGAACGCTTTAAATTTCAACTTATTGATGTATGAATGGTTTTTCACTTCAAATTCTTTCAATTGTAGAAATCATGTCTGCAAGTAACACAAACAACAACCAATTCTCTTTGCGCTCAATTCTCGACAAGGAGAAGTTGAGCGGGCCAAACTTTCTTGATTGGGAAAGAAATCTCCGCATTGTACTAATGCAGGAGCAAAAGGAATACGTCCTTGATCAGGAAATGCCCGACGCTCCCAATGAGGAGGTCACTCAGGCAGCCTTTAACCGATGGCATAGTGCCAATCGGGATGTCAAATGCATCATGCTGGCCACAATGTCTCCGGACCTTCAAAAGACTTTCTTTGAAAAGGAGACAGCTTTTGAGATCATTTCTGAGCTTCAGAATATGTTCCAAGAGCAGGCCCGAACTGAAAGGTTCGAAACCCACAAGCTGATCCTTGAGAGAAAGCTCAAGAAAGGAGAGCTAGTCAGCCCGCATGTTATCAAAATGATTGAATTATTTGAAAACATGGAAAGGCTTGATGCTGGGTATTCAACTGAAATGGCAGTTGACATCATTCTCCACTCCCTTCATAAAGGCTATGATCAGTTCAAGATGAACTATAACATGCATAGTATGGAGAAAACCCTCACCGAGCTTCATGGTATGTTGAAGCAAGCCGAGCAAACCCTCAAGGATGAGGGCAAGCATGACATGCTCATGGTGAGGAAGGGCAAACCGTTCAAACGCGCGGGCAAAAAGAGAGCTTTAAAGGGAAGAAGAAGAAATTCCCGCCTAAGTCAAAGTTTGCCAAGGGCAACAAGGACAAGAAGGCAGCTTCTTCTAAGTCTGATTCCGAATGTTTCTACTGCAAGAAGAAGGGACATTGGAAAAAGGACTGCCTCAAATTCAAGGAAGATAAGAAGAACGACAACGTTGCTTCTTCATCAGGTATTTTCGTTATAGACTTAAACTTCGCTAGCAAAACATCATGGGTATTAGATACCGGATGTGGCTCACACCTTTGTTCCAATGCTCAGGGGCTAAGGATAAGTAGGAGGCTAGAGAAGGGAGAGGTCGAGCTTCGGGTCGGCAACGGAGCAAGGATGTCTGCCATCTCCGTTGGAACTCTCAGTTTGTCTTTGCCCACTGGGCTTGTTCTAGAACTTGAAAATTGTTATCATGTTCCTAGAGTGACCAAAAACATTATTTCAATATCGGCGTTGGACGCCAAAGGATTCGAATTTCGAATCAAAAACAATAGTTGTTTTATATATTTTGATAATGTTTTATATGGAAAGGCACATTCAGAAAATGGTCTTTATGTGTTGTCACTAGACAAACAGGTCTATAAAATCGAGAATACTGCCAAAAGGGCTAAGATCATCGAGTCGAATCAAACCTACTTGTGCATTGTCGTCTTGGCCACATTAACATCAAACGCATCAAGAAACTTCTTCAAGAAGGTGTTCTTGACTCATTCGACTTAGAGTCGTTTGAAAATTGCGAAGGATGCTTATTAGGCAAGATGATCAAACAGCCATTCTCCAAGTTGGGAGAAAGGGCAAGTGACTTATTAGGTCTAATACACACGGATGTATGTGGACCTATGAGCACACCCGCAAGGCAAGGTTACCGATATTTCATCACCTTCATCGACGATTATAGTAGATATGGCTATATCTACTTAATGTCAAATAAATCTGAATCCTTTGAAAAGTTCAAAGAATTTCAGATAGAGGTTGAAAATCAACTTGGCAAGAAAATTAAAGCACTTCGATCGAATCGAGGTGGCGAATATTTGAGCCATGACTTCGACGATCACTTGAAAGAATGTGGCATTCTTTCAGAGTTGACACCTCTCAGAACTCCTCAATGGAACGGAGTGTCCGAACGGAGGAATCGGACCTTGTTAGACATGGTTCGGTCAATGATGGGTCTTAGTGAACTCCCTATCTCGTTCTGGGAACATGCGCTACAAACAACACCAATAACACTGAATAGAGCTCCGTCAAAAGCTGTTGAAAAGACTCCATATGAATTATGGACTAAGCAACCTCCCAGGTTGTCTTTTCTCAAGATTTGGGGATGCGAAGCATATGTCAAGCGATTAATTTCGGACAAACTTCACCCCAAATCGGATAAGTGTTTCTTTGTGGGATATCCAAAAGAAACCAAAGGGTATTACTTCTACAATAAATCCGAGAACAAAGTGTTTGTTGCTCATGATGGTGTCTTTTTGGAGAAGGATCACCTTTCCAAAATGACAAGTGGGAGGAAAATCGAACTCGACGAAGTTCGAGAGGACGAGCAACAATGTCAACCTGACAAAACTGATAATCTAGATACTTTGGAAGCATCTGAGAAGATTGGTCAGAGTCAAACAGACAATGTAAATGCTCAACCAATTACCCTACGTAGGTCGCAACGGCAAAGATCTCAACCAGACAGATACCTCGGTATCGTCTTAACTGATGATCTGGACATCCTAGTTATGGATGGTGATGAGCCGGTGACTTACAAGCAAGCTATGACGAGCCCCGACTCTGAAAAATGGCAAGAGGCCATGAAATCTGAGATGGACTCCATGTCTGAAAATCAAGTTTGGGACTTGGTGAATTTGCCCGAGGGTTATACACCCATTGGTTGCAAATGGATCTTCAAAGTGAAGACAGACAAAGATGGAAATGTATCGATGTACAAAGCTAGACTGGTGGAAAAAGGTTATAGACAAGTCCACGGGATTGTCTATGACGAAACTTTTCACCAGTTGCAATGCTAAAGTCCGTCCGGATCATCCTAGCGATTGCTGCATATTACGACTACGAAATATGGCAAATGGATGTCAAAACCGCCTTCCTTAATGGGATTTTGGAAGAAACTGTGTATATGACACAGCCAGAAGGTTTTGTCGATCCAGGCAACGCTGGAAAGGTTTGCAAGTTGAAAAAGTCCATTTAGGGATTAAAGCAAGCCAACAGGAGTTGGAATCTGCGATTTGATGAAGCCATCAGCAAGTTTGGTTTTATCAAGAATCCAGATGAGTCTTGTGTATACAAGAAGGTCAGTGGGAGTTATATTGCATTCCTACTCCTGTATGTCGATGACATACTGCTCATTGAAAACAACACAAAATTGTTGGAGTCCGTAAAGGGCTGGTTGGGAAAGTGCTTTTCAATGAAGGACTTAGGAGAGGAACAATACATATTGGGCATCAAGATCTACAGGGATAGATCTAAGAGGATGATTTGATTAAGCCAGAGTACTTACATTGATAAGGTACTGGCTCGATTCAATATGGAAAATGCCAAAAGAGGGCATTTACCCATGTCCCATGGCATAACTCTCAGCAAGAAACAGTGTCCGCAGACACATGTTGAGCGAGAAAGAATGAATCAGATCCCATATGCTTCGCTAATCGGATCGATCATGTATGCCATGATATGTACAAGGCCAGATGTATCGTATGCCCTGAGTGCAACAAGTCGATACCAATCGAATCCAGGAGAGGCGCATTGGACTGCGGCCAAAAACATCCTTATGTACCTGAAAAGGAACAAGGATAAATTCCTGGTGTATGGAGGCCACAAAGAACTGGTTGTTGAAGGTTACACCGAAGCTAGTTTCCAGACTGACAGAGACGACTTCAAGTCACAGTCGGGGTATATATTCTGTCTGAATGGAGGAGCGTTCAGCGGGAAGAGTGCTAAGCAGAGCACCACTACAGACTCTACAACTGAAGCCGAGTACTTGGCCGCTTCGGAAGCAGCCAAGGAAGTTGTTTGGATCCGCAAGTTCATTAGTGAACTTGGTGGTGTACCCTCTATCAAGGGGCCGATATATCTCTATTGTGATAATAATGGAGCTATCGCTCAGGCCAGGGAGCCGAGAGAACACCAGAAGGTCAAACACGTGCAAAGGCGATTTCACATGATAAGGGAATGGAAATCCGAAGGTGAAATCAGAATTTGTAAGATCGGCACGGATGATAATGTAGCCGATCCTTTGACTAAACCTTTTCCTCAAGTGAAACACAACAAACACGTTGAGGCAATGGGAATCAAGCACATAGGAGAATGGCTTTGATATTCCATGTACAAGTGTTTTAATTAAACAGGGTTGATTTAATGTAAGACACTGTACTAAAACCATTCATTAATGAAGTAATTAATTTTGTGCAAAATTATCATTCACTCCATTACTATTTAATTGTGGTTTAGAATTAAATAATGAGTCCATTCGATTTACGGAAATATTCAAAACAGGGTATCAAGACCATGTCTTGGATAAAGAAACACCTGTTAAGTTAACATTGAATATTAAATCGAAAAGTATCCCTAATCGAGGTCACCTAACAGATAGACAATTGATGACCGCCATAGATTAGTGTGTATTATGATTTACAGCACCGTTTGTTATGCTGCGAGGACGTTACAGTCATAAATCATTTGCACAGGTACAGTTTAGAACTGTACTGGATAAGACCTATGAGAGTACTTTAAGAAAATTTAAATTTTTTCATAAGTACATTTCTCTTTATGGCTATCGGAACTTATTTCCTCAAACCATGAGTACTGTGAAGTTTTCTTGTTTGAGTACTAGGCTCTTTGATGTTTCCAAACGTCTGCCGTAACTGGGGATCATAACGGGAACACTCGGGAGTTTATGTTCTCTTAGTAAGAAGAACTTACAATACAAGACTGGGATTGTCCCCTACTAACAATAGGGAAAATATTTTGTTATTTAAAAGGCCGCTCGAAGAGTGAGACTGTAAAATGCATGGCCATGCTCAGATGGATTTTAGAAATCATCTCCTTATTCACAGTCGAACTCGGAGATCGAGAAACACTTCTGAACGTAATAAGGATGACAAAGAATCTTACCTTACAGTTCACGAAGAAACATTAAGTGACAAAGGAAATGAGCTATACACAATATGCACACTTGTCCGGAAGGACAAGTGGGAGATTGAAAGGAATGGTGTCCTTCCAACAAGTGTATTATTCCGATAGAGGGTTCAGAATTATTACAGAGCTAATTCTTCAGTAAGGTCAAGTGATCGGAATGCCTAGGTGGAGGCCGCTTCCGATCAGTAATATCGAGGTACAATTGATATTACAGCTTAATCTTAACTGAACCCTTCGGGTCGAACCCAATCGAATCTCCGATCCGAGACGTCGAATTAGTCCGAAAAGATTTAATGAGTCGACAGAGTTTTACAAATACAGACGTCGGAAATCAAGACTAGGGCGTCGATACCGAGCGTCGTAAAATCACAAGCAACAAGTATGAGCGTAGCCGTAGCTAGGCTAGGCTAGCTCATAGCAAGCCTAGGCGCGCATAGTGTGTGCTAGGCGCACCATGGTGTGCTAAGCACCATAGTAGCCTAGGCGCGCCCTGGCAGCCCATCGCAAGCTAGCAACATGCTAGCATGAGTGCCTGGGTGCGCATGGCAGCTATCGCAAGCCACACAGGCACCAGGCAGCCCATAGCAGCTAGCAGCATGCTAGCGTGGTGCCTGGGTGCATATGGTGCCCTATCGCAGCGCACAGCCCTTGCTAGGCACCATCGCAAGGCCTGGCAACATGCACAAGCACCATCGCAATGCTAGGGGCATGTGTGTGTGCGTGTGTGCCTTGCAGCCTCGCACACTAGTCTCGCACAACAGCCGCACTGATGCGTGTGGGCTGGTGCGTGTGCGTGCAATGGCTGGCTAGGGTGCTAGGTAGCAGCACCACGCATGCATGTGCGTGTGCGTGGTGCATGGCGCATGGCTGGTGCGTGATGCGAGGTGCAAGGCTTGCACATATGCGACCAGCCAGTGCGTGTGAGCAGGAGGCGTGTGCGCATGATGCGAGGGTCAGTGCGACCAGCATGCGTGGCTCGCTAGCAGCACGCATGCTGGCTGTGCTAGCAATGCAGTGCGAGAGAGTGTGCGTGGTGCGATAGGCAGTGCTAGGCTGCCAGCAGCAGCAGCGCCTAGCACTGGCCAGCACCAGCGCCTAGCAAGGCCTAGCACCAGGCATGCGAGGCTGCTAGGCAGCACCATGCTAGCTGGCTAGCCAGCACCATGCTAGCTGGCGTGCTAGCTGGCAGCAGCCCAGCACTCCATGAAGTGGCGTTTTAGGTGAAGGGTGGGGACCAAGCTTGGGCAAGGCCTTGAGGAGCAAGGCATTGTGATTAGTTTTGTTTAATAATTTATTTCAGAAATAAATTAATTAGCAAAAATACATTCTCCCACATTAGTGGAGGATGAAAAATCAAGGGGTCATTTCCCTATAAATACCAAGCTTGGTATTGGGATTTGATACAACCTTGAGTGGAATTAAAAAGGCAACTCTTAAAAAGAGTAAACCTTTGACTCGTAAAACTCATAGTTATTTTGTCCGGGTCTTGACTAACCTTCAAGACTTAGGACGCTCGGGTCGGGTCGAGGGTACGATCCGTCGGAGATCTCGTCTTTTCGGGATTTTGAAGTAAGAGCTCTTTGGGAGCGAAGCACGCGTCAAAGGTATAATTCTTGTCCTTAATCTTGTTTGATTAAGTTTATTATGCTTGTTTAATTGCTTTAATTAAGGGGCGGGTCTTGGTGGGTTTCCTTCCGCGTAGTGTCGGGTCACTACGAAACCCTACAAAGAGCACTTATCCAAAGTTTCAAGCAAAGGTCTAATGAAAGCCTCTATGAAGCTTGGGAAAGGTACAAAGAGTATCAAAGGGAGTGTCCTCACCACCGAATTCCTACCTACCAAGTCATTCAAATCTTTTATGGTGGCCTAAGTCCTCAAGGGAAGTCATGTCTTGATGTTGGAGCCGGGGGCCCCATTATGAATAGAACGGAGGAAGAAGTTGTGGACATCATTGAAGATGTAGTGAGGCACTACATGGATTGGCAAGATGGTGAGAGGGAGACAACAAGCAAGAGTAGCTCCTCGGTGTTCTCCGTTGATCATCTAAATGCCATCAACGATTAATCTTCATATAAATATCAAGTTTAGGGAAAGAGATGTCATCAATCAAAGCTAAATTAGAGAATTCTACCTCCCAAGCTCCAAATCTTCCCTCCCAATTTAAGGGGAGAGGTACATCTTCTAACTCTACTCCTCTTTCTTCTTCTAATAACATGCCTAGTGGATGCTTGTTTTATGATGTGTGTGGTTCATTTGAGCATGATTCTTCTATGTGCCTTCATTCATTTGTGGATGGATGTGATGATTTTGATGTTAAGGTGAATGAGAATGTGAACTTTGTGTCTAACAATAAAGGATCAAGGTTTGATAATACAGAGGCCAAGGGAATAGGAATTATCACAACCAAGGCAATTTTGACAACTATAACCAAGGTGGTGGTTATAGGAACTAAGGAAACCAAGGTTTCCGAGGTAACTACAACAACCAAGGTTATAATAGCCAAAATCAAAACCATAAGGTTATGGTAACCATAATCAAGGTTATGGCAAAAATCAAAATAGGGGTGATGGGAACAATCAAAATAGGGGAAAATTTCAAAACAATGCTCAAAGGGGTCCCCCACCTGGTTTTGTTTCAAAGACCCAAGGTCAAGGTGATAATTCTTATGCTCAACCCTCCTCTTCTTCTTCTAGGTCTAATTTAGAAGAGATAATTAAAAATCAAACTAAGATTTTGAACACATTCATGGCGATTAGTGATAAGAAATTCAATGAAATAATGACCCATAATAAGATGTTAGAGACCCAAATCACTCGACTAGCCAAAACTTTGAAAGAGAGTGCTAGCCCTTCTTCTCTACCCTCCCAAGGTCTTGACCCCAAGAAACCGGTATATTATATCACCACTAGAAGTGGAAAAGTGCTAGAGGAGAGAGTTTCTAAGAGGAGTCAAGAGAAGGAGAAGGTGAGTGAGTCATTTGATGAGGATGAGAATGATGTGTCTAGCAAGAAGAGTGAGAGTTCTAATGAGAAGGCCAAGGAGAAAGAGAGAGTGCAAGATGAGGTTATCAAACCCAAATTTCCCTACCCCCAAAAATTCATAAGGCACAAATTGGAAGAACAATTCGGGAAATAAATCGAGAAGCTTAAGCAACTTCATCTTTCTATTCCTTTCACCTATTCTTTGTAACAAATGCCAAAATATTCTAAGTTCCTTAAGGACATTTTGAGTGGAAAGAGAGAATGCAATGTGGTTGATTCGGTGAGTGTTGGGGAATGTTGTAGTGCTCTTATCCATAATGACTTACCCCCTATGATGGAAGACCCGGGGAATTTCTCCATCCCTTGCAGTATCAATGGAAAATTGTTCCAAAACGCTCTTTGTAATTTGGGTGCTTGTGTTAGCATCATGCCATACTCCGTTTTCAAGAAGCTTAAGCTAGGAGAACTACTTCCTACCAACATGAGAGGAACAAATTTCTCCATCCCTTCGCTAGCAGCACGCATGCTGGCTGTGCTAGCAATGCAATGCGAGAGAGTGTGCGTGGTGCGATAGGCAGTGCTAGGCTGCCAGCATCAGCAGCGCCTAGCACTGGCCAGCACCAGCGCCTAGCAAGGCCTAGCACCACGCATGCGAGGCTGCTGGGCAGCACCATGCTAGCTGGCTTGGCTTGCCAGCACCATGCTAGCTGGCGTGCTAGCTGGCAGCAGCCCAGCACTCCATGAAGTGGCGGTTTAGGTGAAGGGTGGGGACCAAGCTTGGGCAAGGCCTTGAGGAGCAAGGCAATGGTCCCCCCCACCCATTCATGGTCCTCACCTAACCTTCTCTCTCTATTTGACACTTGTTGCATTGTGATTAGTATTGTTTAATAATTTATTTTAGAAATAAATTAATTAGCAAAATACATTCTCCCACATTGGTGGAGGATGAAAAATCAAGGGGTCATTTCCCTAAAAATACCAAGCTTGGTATTGGGATTTGATACAACCTTGAGTGGAATTAAAAAGGCAACTCTTAAAAAGAGTAAACCTTTGATTCGTAAAACTCATAGTTATTTTGTCCGGGTCTTGACTAACCTTCAAGACTTAGGACGCTCGGGTCGGGTCGAGGGTACGATCTGTCGGAGATCTCGTCTTTTCGGGATTTTGAAGTAAGAGCACTTTGGGAGCGAAGCACGCGTCAAAGGTATAATTCTTGTCCTTAATCTTGTTTGATTAAGTTTATTATGCTTGTTTAATTGCTTTAATTAAGGGGCGGGTCTTGGTGGGTTTCCTTCCGCGTAGTGTCGGGTCACTACAAAACCTTACAGCGGTATCAGAGCCACGCTCCTTTTAATTTTTGCAATTATTGTTTAATTAAGGTATTTTAAAGAATTTATTTTCATGGTTCATGTTCATCTAATTAGATTAGATGCTCATTTTAATTATTTTTAAAACTCGATTTTATTTTCGATTTGGATGTCGAACCCAGATTTTGGCTCAAAAATAGTGATTTTTGGGTGGAATCGACATTCTGGAACTGTTTTAACCCTTCAAGGATTGTCCAGAAGCTAAATTCGAACAAGAAACCCAATTTTTCTGGGGTTTTTCGTTTTTCAACGAAAGTTTTAATTCTTTTTAAGTCTTGATTAATGCAAGCATTACAAGGTTAGATTGAATGCACATTTGCATCACTAATCTACTGGTTTTAAAATAACCTTGAGCATAATAATGGAGTGTTTATTAGTGCTTAAGTTGATATACCATGTAATCACATAAACTTATTTTTCACAATTTTGCAAATAAATTGCAATAAGGTGTGAAAACTTGTTGTGATTTTGTATTTTAAGTTCCCAAGTAATGTTAAAGGTCTAATCTTTAAGTGTTTAAATGATAGGAACCCTAACCCTAAATTCCATGTTGAACAAAGTTTGGATTTTTTTTCATATTTTGGTTGATTAAAATCCATTAAGTTCAATTACTTGTGAGTAAAATTTAATTAATCTTCATATTGGAAGATGTAATCTTGGTATTTTACACAAGTATGCAAGTTGGAAAATTTTTATCATTGGATGGTTAATTTATTTTTCCAACTCCCTTTTGTCAAATCCATTATTTATTTGCATATTGGCAAGATTAATTTTGGACATAGCTCATTTTATTTTAAGCATAAAGTTTGACCTAATTTTGTTCAAAATTGAAATTTTTGGATAAATTTAGGCTTGTGCACCAATTAAAATAAAATTTGTTTAAGTTAGACTTAATGGTTGTTTTATTTTATCTTCCCTAAAATTAATTCTAAAATATAATTTGGAATTAATTCATGTCACACGTAAATCGGGATTAAAATCCCGAGTCATAGCAAGCAAATCAAGCCAACACACCCAAGTGCCACCAAGGCTAGCCAGGCTGCCTAGCAGCCCACATGTGGCTGCATGTGGTGCGCACAAGGGCGAGCCTTGAATGCTGCTATGCGCTATGTGTGTGGCTGGGATGCATGGCTGGGGTGCGTGGGGTGGCTGGGCTGGCTTGCGAAGCATGCTGCTGGGAAGCAGGGCAGCAAGCATCAGCCAGCGCACCACAAGCATCATGATGCGCCTGCCCAGCACGCTAGATGCTTGCCGGCCACAGCGTGCTAGCAAGCATGCGAAGCATGCTAGCAGGCAGCTGGGCTTGAGGCACTGCTTGCTAGGCGCAGCAGGCCTCACCCACGCACCATGGCGCCATGCCATGGGCTGCCTAGCAGCCATGGTGCGCACCCACCAAGGGATTTGTTGGGTGATTTTGCTAAACATTGAGCTATGATTTTGCGATTTTTCCCGTATTAATAATTTTAATTAATTATTTTAACGAGGCTAAAAACCTCGATTTTCGATTTTGCAAAATTTTGACAAATTATGGGTTATGCCGACTTAATTAATCGGATTAATTAATTACGGATGCGGAATTTAGTGGGAGCTTAATTAAATGCGTTAGCATTTTGCGTTTAGAAATAATGTATTAAACCACTTTGACTAGTTTTAATTAGGCGCGTTAATTGGATTAACGACCTAAGTTAGTTACTAGTTTTGCGTGTTTAATTATGTATTTGGTAAAATTGCATGGGCCGTTCACAAATAGTGAACGGGTGAATGAAAGATTGCTTTCAAAACAGGGTCTATGAAAATGGCAACTAGTGGGGCCCGACTAGGATAGAAAATACGGACTGCGTTCCGTTATGTATTTTTGTAAATCTAAATACGGTCTGCGAACCGTTAAGTATTTTGTACTATTTAGATTAATCTTAGTCGTTCTAGCTAGCTTCTTTTATTTCTCTTTGGCCAAGATGTCTCAAGACGGCGTTTTGAGGAAGACGAGCCAAGATGAAGACCCATGGAAATTGAAGATTTCAAGGGGTCATGCTAGTTGCCAAATGCATCTATTTTATGCCTTATATATTGTTATTATATATGTTTGCTAGATGCATGTCTAGGATTTCTATGATGTTGCGATGATTAGTTAAGTTCACTTAAATCAACCAACATAGAAACCCTAGGTCCCTTAATAATATTGAGCTAAAATTTTCCATTCCAAGAACAACACTTACCGAACTAATGCGCGTACGTGATGGATTACGCCAAAGCGAGGCATCACTACTTCCCTAGGAACGTAAGGTATACTAGGTATACAAGTTGTCTTAGTTAAGCTCAACAATATCAGCAAGGAGTCCTTAGATGTCGTGGCAAAAGCGATAAAATGTCAAGTATGCATTAGATGCGACATTTTATCAAATCGAGAGTAGCTTGGAGCTATTAGCAATTGAGTTGCTTACCATAAGATATTTAATGGTTATGACAAGCCAAAGCATGCTTATCCATTTCTTGATCTTTGGGATCTCGGAATCATTTTATTCTCGCCCATAAGGGACAATCTTAAAATGCGTGGATAAAATGTTCAATAAGTGTGAATAAGTTCATGAATGCTTTAAATTTCAACTTATTGATGTATGAATGGTTTTTCACTTCAAATTCTTTCAATTGTAGAAATCATGTCTGCAAGTAACACAAACAACAACCAAATTCTCTTTGCGCTCAATTCTCGACAAGGAGAAGTTGAGCGGGCAAAACTTTCTTGATTGGCAAAGAAATCTCCGCATTGTACTAATGTAGAAGCAAAAGGAATACGTCCTTGATGAGGAAATGCCCGACGCTCCCAATGAGGAGGTCACTCAGGCAGCCCTTAACCGATGGCATAGTGCCAATCGGGATGTCAAATGCATCATGCTGGCCACAATGTCTCCGGACCTTCAAAAGACTTTCTTTCAAAAGGAGACACCTT
The DNA here is from genome assembly GCF_001683475.1 of Chenopodium quinoa. NCBI lineage: Eukaryota > Viridiplantae > Streptophyta > Magnoliopsida > Caryophyllales > Amaranthaceae > Chenopodium > Chenopodium quinoa. The sequence continues at coordinate 530,917 of NW_018743176.1, forward strand.
TTGAGATCATTTCTGAGCTTCAGAATATGTTCCAAGAGCAGGCCCGAACTGAAAGGTTCGAAACCCACAGGCTGATCCTTGAGAGCAAGCTCAAGAAAGGAGAGCCAGTCAGCCCGCATGTTATCAAAATGATTGAATTATTTGAAAACATGGAAAGGCTTGATGCTGGGTATTCAACTGAAATGGCAGTTGACATCATTCTCCACTCCCTTCATAAAGGCTATGATCAGTTCAAGATGAACTATAACATGCATAGTGTGGAGAAAACCCTCACCGAGCTTCATGGTATGTTGAAGCAAGCCGAGCAAACCCTCAAGGATGAGGGCAAGCATGACATGCTCATGGTGAGGAAGGGCAAACCGTTCAAACGTGCGGGCAAAAAGAAGAGCTTTAAAGGGAAGAAGAAGATATTCCCGCCTAAGTCAAAGTTTGCTAAGGGCAACAAGGACAAGAAGGCAGCTTCTTCTAAGTATGATTCCGAATGTTTCTACTGCAAGAAGAAGGGACATTGGAAAAAGGACTGCCTCAAATTCAAGGAAGATAAGAAGAACGACAACGTTGCTTCTTCATCAGGTATTTTCGTTATAGACTTAAACTTCGCTAGCAAAACATCATGGGTATTAGATACCGGATGTGGCTCACACCTTTGTTCCAATGCTCAGGGGCTAAGGATAAGTAGGAGGCTAGAGAAGGGAGAGGTCGAGCTTCGGGTCGGCAACGGAGCAAGGATGTCTGCTGTCTCCGTTGGAACTCTCAGTTTGTCTTTGCCCACTGGGCTTGTTCTAGAACTTGAAAATTGTTATCATGTTCCTAGAGTGACCAAAAACATTATTTCAATATCGGCGTTGTAAGCCAAAGGATTCGAATTTCGAATCAAAAACAATAGTTGTTTTATATATTTTGATAATGTTTTATATGGAAAGGCACATTCAGAAAATGGTCTTTATGTGCTGTCACTAGACAAACAGGTCTATAACATCGAGAATACTGCCAAAAGGGCTAAGACCATCGATTCGAATCAAACCTACTTGTGGCATTGTCGTCTTGGCCACATTAACATCAAACGCATCAAGAAACTTTTTCAAGAAGGTGTTCTTGACTCATTCGACTTAGAGTCGTTTGAAAATTGCGAAGGATGCTTATTAGACAAGATGAGCAAACAGCCATTCTCCAAGTTTGGAGAAAGGGCAAGTGACTTATTAGGTCTAATACACACGGATGTATGTGGACCTATGAGCACACCCGCAAGGCAAGGTTACCGATATTTCATCACCTTCACCGACGATTATAGTAGATATGGCTATATCTACTTAATGTCGAATAAATCTGAATCCTTTGAAAAGTTCAAAGAATTTCAGATAGAGGTTGAAAATCAACTTGGAAAGAAAATTAAAGCACTTCGATCGGATCGAGGTGGCGAATATTTGAGCCATGAATTCGACGATCACTTGAAAGAATGTGGCATTCTTTCAGAGTTGACACCTCTCGGAACTCCTCAATGGAACGGAGTGTCCGAACGGAGGAATCGGACCTTGTTAGACATGGTTCAGTCAACGATGGGTCTTAGTGAACTCCCTATCTTGTTCTGGGGACATGCGCTACAAACAGCTGCAATAACACTGAATAGAGCTCCGTCAAAAGCTGTTGAAAAGACTCCATATGAATTATGGACTAAGAAACCTCCCAGGTTGTATTTTCTCAAGATTTGGGGATGCGAAGCATATGTCAAGCGATTAATTTCGGACAAACTTCACCCCAAATCGGATAAGTGTTTCTTTGTGGGATATCCAAAAGAAACCAAAGGGTATTACTTCTACAATAAATCCGAGAACAAAGTGTTTGTTGCTCAGGATGGTGTCTTTTTGGAGAAGGATCACCTTTCCAAAATGACAAGTGGGAGGAAAATCGAACTCGACGAAGTTCGAGAGGACGAGCAACAATGTCAACCTGACAAAACTGATAATCTAGATACTTTGGAAGCATCTGAGAAGATTGGTCAGAGTCAAACAGACAATGTAAATGCTCAACCAATTACCATACGTAGGTCGCAACGGCAAAGATCTCAACCAGACAGATACCTCGGTATCGTCTTAACTGATGATCAGGACATCCTAGTTATGGATGGTGATGAGCCGGTGACATACAAGCAAGCTATGACGAGCCCCGACTCTGCAAAATGGCAAGAGGCCATGAAATCTGAGATGGACTCCATGTCTGAAAATCAAGTCTTGGACTTGGTTAATTTGCCCGAGGGTTATACACCCATTGGTTGCAAATGGTTCTTCAAAGTGAAGACAGACAAAGATGGAAATGTATCGATATACAAAGCTAGACTGGTGGCAAAAGGTTATAGACAAGTCCACGGGATTGTCTATGACGAAACTTTTTATCCAGTTGCAATGCTAAAGTCCGTCCGGATCATCCTAGCGATTGCTGCATATTACGACTACGAAATATGGAAAATGGATGTCAAAACCGCCTTCCTTAATGAGATTTTAGAAGAAACTGTGTATATGACACAACCAGAGGGTTTTGTCGATCCAGGCAACGCTGGAAAGGTTTGCAAGTTGAAAAAGTCCATTTAGGGATTAAAGCAAGCCAGCAGGAGTTGGAATCTGCGATTTGATGAAGCCATCAGCAAGTTTGGTTTTATCAAGAATCCAGATGAGTCTTGTGTATACAAGAAGGTCAGTGGGAGTGATATTGCATTCCTAGTCCTGTATGTCGATGACATACTGCTCATTGGAAACAATACAAAATTGTTGGAGTCCGTAAAGGGCTGGTTGGGAAAGTGCTTTTCAATGAAGGACTTAGGAGAGGCACAGTACATATTGGGCATCAAGATATACAGGGATAGATCTAAGAGGATGATTGGATTAAGCCAGAGTACTTACATTGATAAGGTACTGGCTCGATTCAACATGGAAAATGCCAAAAGAGGGCATTTACCCATGTCCCATGGCATAACTCTCAACAAGAAACAGTGTCCGCAGACACCTGTTGAGCGAGAAAGAATGAATCAGATCTCATATGCTTCGCTAATCGGATCGATCATGTATGCCATGATATGTACAAGGCCAGATGTATCGTATGCCCTGAGTGCAACGAGTCAATACCAATCGAATCCAAGAGAGGCGCATTGGACTGCGGCCAAAAACATCCTTAAGTACCTGAAAAGGAACAAGGATAAATTCCTGGTGTATGGAGGCCACAAAGAACTGGTTGTTGAAGGTTACACCGAAGCTAGTTTCCAGACTGACAGAGACGACTTCAAGTCACAGTCGGGGTATATATTCTGTCTGAATGGAGGAGCGTTCAGCTGGAAGAGTGCCAAGCAGAGCACAACTGCAGACTCTACAACTGAAGCCGAGTACTTGGTCGCTTCGGAAGCAGCAAAGGAAGCTGTTTGGATACGCAAGTTCATTAGTGAACTTGGTGTTCTATCGCTTAGGCCAGGGAGCCGAGAGAACACCAGAAGGTCAAACACGTGCAAAGGCGATTTCACATGATAAGGGAATGGAAATCCGAAGGTGAAATCAGAATTTGTAAGATCGGCACGGATGATAATGTAGCCGATCCTTTGACTAAACCTATGAGAGTACTTTAAGAAAATTTAAATTTTTTCATAAGTACATTTCTCATTATGGCTATCGGAACTTATTTCCTCAAACCATGAGTACTGTGAAGTTTTCTTGTTTGAGAGCTAGGCTCTTTGATGTTTCCAAACGTCTGCCGTAACTGGGGATCATAACGGGAACACTCGGGAGTTTATGTCCTCTTAGTAAGAAGAACTTACAATACAAGACTGGGATTGTCCCCCTACTAACAATAGGGAAAATGTTTTGTTATTTAAAAGGCCGCTCAAAGAGTGAGACTGTAAAATGCATGGCCATGCTCAGATGGATTTTAGAAATCATCTGCTTATTCACAGTCAAACTCGGAGATCGAGAAACACTTCTGAACGTAATAAGGATGACAAAGAATCTTACCTTACAGTTCACGAAGAAACATTAAGTGACAAAGGAAATGAGCTATACACAATATGCACACTTGTCCGGAAGGACAAGTGGGAGATTGAAAGGAATGGTGTCCTTCCAACAAGTGTATTATTCCGATAGAGGGTTCAGAATTATTACACAGCTAATTCTTCAGTAAGCTCAAGTGATCGGAATGCCTAGGTGGAGGCCGCTTCCGATCAGTAATATCGAGGTACAATTGATATTACAGCTTAATCTTAACTGAACCCTTCGGGTCGAACCCAATCGAATCTCCGATCCGAGACGTCGAATTAGTCCGAAAAGATTTAATGAGTCGACAGAGTTTTACGAATACAGACGTCGGAAATCAAGCCTAGGGCGTCGATACCGAGCGTCGTAAAATCACAAGCAACAAGTATGAGCGTAGCCGTAGCTAGGCTAGGCTAGCTCATAGCAAGCCTAGGCGCGCCATGTGTGTGCTAGGGGCACCATGGTGTGCTAGGCACCATCGTAGCCTAGGCGCGCCCTGGCAGCCCATCGAAAGCTAGCAACATTCTAGCATGGGTGCCTGGGTGAGCATGGCAGCTATCGCAAGCCACACAGGCACCAGGCAGCCCATAGCAGCTAGCAGCATGCTAGCGTGGTGCCTGGATGCATATGGTGCCCTATCGCAGCGCACAGCCCTTGCTAGGCACCATCGCAAGGCCTGGCACCATGCACAAGCACCATCGCAATGCCAGGGGCATGTGTGTGTGCGTGTGTGCCTCGCAGCCTCGCACACTAGCCTCGCACAGCAGCCGCACTGATGCGTGTTGGCTGGTGCGTGTGCGTGCAATGGCAGGCTAGGGTGCTAGGTAGCAGCACCAAGCATGCATGTGTGTGTGCGTGGTGCATGGCGCATGGCTGGTGCGTGATGCGAGGTGCAAGGCTTGCACATATGCGACCAGCCAGTGCGTGTGGGCAGGAGGCGTGTGCGCATGATGCGAGGGTCAGTGCGACCAGCATGCGTGGCTCGCTAGCAGCACGCATGCTGGCTGTGCTAGCAATGCGATGTGAGAGAGTGTGCGTGGTGCGATAGGCAGTGCTAGGCTGCCAGCAGCAGCAGCGCCTAGCACTGGCCACATCAGCGCCTAGCAAGGCCTAGCACCAGGCATGCGAGGCTGCTGGGCAGCACCATGCTAGCTGGCTGGGCGTGCTAGCTGGCAGCAGCCCAGCACTCCATGAAGTGGCGGTTTAGGTGAAGGGTAGGGACCAAGCTTAGGCAAGGCCTTGAGGAGCAAGGCAATGGTCCCCCCCACCCATTCATGGTCCTTGTTTCGGGGGTTTCTGATGTCCTGCGGGAGAGTTACAATTCCGAGACTGGAACCGGACGCCTGTACCTGCAAAACAAACGGATGCTCCAGACGGTTGGAGATCCGCCTCCGACGGTCAAGTTAGTAATTAATGCGGAAATTAATGTGATTGGGTCTCTCTAGGTGAGAGAGTTTAATGTGTGTAATCTGCGTAATCTCCCTTAATGAGGATTAAGGGAGGTATTTATAACCTCGGGAAACGTGCCAATCTAGGTTTAGGTTAACCTTGGGCTGATTGGGCTTCCCTCGGAAGTTGGGCCTGGGTGGCCGACTTCTCCATTAGGCATGGAGTATGCCACGTGTCATGACATAATAGGTCCAAGGCAGACGAATAAGCGTGTGCCATGTGGCAAGCCCTGAGAGGTCCAACTGGGGAACACTTGGCATGACCTGATTGGCCCACGAAGCCCATTCCGATTGGTGGGAGCAAAATCCCCTAATCATTTGCCCCTCACAGGTGGCACGTGACTGGTCACGTGTTACCTGTGACAGGTATCGCCCTGTAACAGGCGACGGCCTGCTACAAGTGTCACTCGGCGAGAGGCCGAGAGATTCTCCCTCCAAAATTTTGAATTCTGGAAGTGACCCTTCGCCTTCTCACTTCTCTTATATAAAGGAGTGTTGACTTCGGTCATTTTCACACTTGAAAACTTTGTGAGAGAACATTCGGACCCCTGAACTTGCTCTGATATTTTGGACCCTTTCTGCCTACCGCCTGCTCTGACAAGCCGACTGCAAAGGATTTTCAGAACTTCATCAATCGTCACTCGTTCAGGTAACCGTCGGTTCTCTTACTCTTAATTTTCTCTTTACTTTATTCTTTTTTGAAATGGCACCACGGAAGCACACGACACGACCTAGGTTAGTGATCAGCCGGTCACCGGGGACGGCTGAATCTAGGACTAGGAGTGCCGCCTGCCCTTTTCTGGACCCATCTTTGCCCTTTATACAAAGTCCGACTGTATCTGTGTCTATGCAGAGCATGATGGCCAGAACAAAAAAGACTGCCAGGATCTCAAATTCAGACGGCTCCTCCCACAAGGTGCCGATTAGTGAAACATTTGGCCAGGCGCCAGATGTGGAAGTGAAACAAAGCGGCTTGAAAGCCGGCTGTTCTGAGGGAGGAGTCAAAGTGACTCCTTCCCATTTTACAGTTGACAATTTCACATTCTCTCCTGCTCCTTTTAAAGGAGAGGAGGCGGGCCCCTCCGGGAGAGTGGAGGAGTCGTCCTCTTCGGACTCGTCAGAGGACGATTCCGAGTCTAGATCTTCTGGCCATGCTTCTCTGGACAAAGAAGAGAAAAACAGTCGCCTACAAGAGGAGAGGCTTTCTCACGCAGTTGAGAAGGGGGACGATTGGGCGGAGCCATCCGCCTCTCACCGAGAGCAAAATACCCCCTACTACTGCACGGTACCTCGGGGTCGGATCACAGCCATGCAAGAGAAAGTGGAGAGCTTTATCGCAAACCACACAATAGGCCCGGCTTTTTAGTGTTCGTGCCGGATCTAGAAGACACAGTCGTCTGGCCGGCTGGTACCAGTTATGATGACGCCTCCTTTGGCTGCTACTAGGCGGCCATCAAGGCTGGGCTGCGCTTCCCACTACATCCGGCTGTTCAGCGGATCTTGGATGGGTATGAGTTGGGGTTATGGCAGTTAGCCCCGAACTCCTGGGTCAACGTACTCGGCTATGTGGCCGGGTGCAAACTGCACGGGGTGGAGCTGAACTTCGAGGCTTTCACCCACATGAACTACCTCAGCCGGACCCCTAAGGCAGGCGGTACCGGCTGATATCAATTGACGAGCCACAGGGGCTTCCTCATGACGAGAGGTAAAGCAAACAAATGGAAGGACTGGCGGAGCACCTTCCTTGTCATTGAGAGTTCAGACACAGAGCTGAATAAGCGCTTCAACAGGTGGAACAGGAATTCGCCCCTTCTTGCAAGCGGCCGCAGCATGCCGCCTGTTCCCCCCAAGGCTAAGAAAGAGATCCTAGATAAAGGACTCTTCAAAGTAGAGTCGAAGGTGAACTCTACTTCAGGGGTACGAGAGCAAGTACCCCTGCACTGCGTCCCGAGCTTCAAAAGGCTCTACGACGAGTACTTTTTGGCCGCCTGTGGCCTCAGCAATCGGTGCTCAAGAGGTAGCCGGCCTGTCGAATACTCTATTGTTCCATGCATTTCTTGTTATGTCTTTTATTAACTTTGCTATTTGTTTTTGCAGCGGACGCCATGAGCAAAATTACCGCTTCCAAGACTGCGGCGGCCATGTTGCGGGCCTCCATCATGCAACAGTCTTCAACCGACTCCCCCAACAAGGGGGCACCGTTGGTGGGCTTCGAACCTTTCACCCTCTTTTTGGAGTTGTGTTTATGCATATACTGACTCTTTTCTTCTTTTTTAGACGGGCGCTCCAAGAGCTTCTTCTTCCCAACAGCCGGACCCCAAGGCCCGGAGGACGACTGTTGCGAGCTCTCCTGGTTCTGCCAGGAAACATGCGGCGGCTGAGAAACAGCCGGCCACTTCTTCTAAAACTCCAGCTGGGCCACCTAGAAGTATGAAATTATGCTTGTAAATTTTAGACTTTCTCCCTTCTTTACTAGGTCTAATCCGTTTGTTTATGCTTGATGCAGCCGGCCCTCAGGAGCCTGACTTGGTCGAGGTGGCCAAGTCTATGATCAAGGTTGTTCCTCCAGCTGAAAGGGAGGCGGTCAGGGGTGTCGGCACCCTTTACCTAGACGGGATTGCAGGGGTCCTTGCTGAGGTATACTTAGCATATTTTTGAGTATTTGAATTCCAGGACGCCTGTTTTCTTTTTTGTTTGGAAACTGACGCCTGTTCCCCTTTTTACTTAGGCCCTGCTCCGAGTGAACGACCTTCGCAAGCCGCTTGACCGGAAGAACAAAGAGGTAAAGGCTGCAAAAGCTATGGCCGTCTCTGACTGTGATAAAGCAATGTTTCAAATTGCCCAAAATGAAGTTCTGACCATTGATATTCTTTATTATCAGGCGCAGGCTACCGCCGCTATCCGAGCTCAGTTAGAGCGAGGATAAAGGAGCGCCTGGTGACCCAGGAGAAGAGTCTTACTCAGGAGCTCTTGGAAAAGGCCGAGCAAGAAAAGAAAGAGCTGGTCCGGGAGATGATGGAAGACTCTGCTCAAATCTAGCGCATGACTTGGGGCCGCCTCTTCCCCAATGCCGACTTTACCTCATGGGAAAAAACGTACCGCCAGTGTTTTGATAGATATAATCAAGAGATCCTAGCGGCTGCTGAGGAAGAGGCGTTGGAGGAGGAGGAGCAGCCGATAGTGGCGCTTGTGCCGCTTGGGGGTAATGCATCAAAGAAGGACGCGGCTGAAGCCGAGTCCAGCAAGAAGAGTGTTGACCAGGCGGCAGCTGCTAATATTGAAGATATGCCCCCTTCTTAAGCTTTATGTCTTCTTTCCACGGCCTGCGTGCCGTTTGTTTGTATTTATCCGGCCAGGGGGCCGGGGCTCTGAATATTTTGCCGGTATTTAATGACCGGCTTCTTTTTAATGAATATTTTTGTTTTGCTTCAAATTTGTTTAAGTATTGAATATTCTGATATCCAATTGTACACTATACCGACTGTTTTACATGGCCGATAGTTGCAGACAGGTACGGATAGTTAGTCACGCCGCCTATGCCCCTGGACGACTAGTTGTCTGTTTCCAGGCTAGATGATCAGTCGGCCATTTATCCAATCGGTATTCGAACCATTTTAAAGACTGGATCCCCTTTAGGCAGGCGGTCCTGTCATTTGTAAAATTAACCAAGTAGGAAAGTTGTTTCCTACTTGTCATGCTTTTAGGATAGAGACTTTAGGCCGTCTAGGCCGACTGTTTCCCGCCATATTTAATCTAGTGTGAACAGGTGCTGTATGAACACCTTTTTAGTTTCATACTAAATTTTTAAGGAGTGGCCAAGTAAACATGATTGTTACCTAGTCGCCAAGTAACTGAGTAGTAGAGGTATCAATCGGTGGGTACCGGTTGTTCCCCTTTATTCTCCAATGTTTGTTGGCTTTTAACTCATAGGTTGTTAACCTAGCAGGAGTAGTGGTTGAGAGCCCCTGTTTGCTAAAAACAGGCGGACGACTCATACCTTTTAGGCTTCATACTAAGTTTGAGAGAGTGACTATGAGTTAACTTTGGTGTTACTCAGTCGCCGTCACTCCTGCTTGAGTAGTAAAGGTACCAGGCGGCGGAGGCCGGCTGAACCTTTTGATTCGCCAATGTTTGTTGGCTATTAACTCAAGAGGTACCCCCTGCATTTATCCCAAGTAATACAGGCGGTCATCTGACTCAGATGCCAACTGCTACCACTGGTTTGGTTAGTGATAGAGTTATTATTTGTCTCAAAAACGGCTACGTGGTTGCCCTTGGGGACAGTCGTATAGGTGCCGTGTAATTAGTTTATAGAGCAATGTTCCACCCAAAAAGGGAGCTGCTCTCTGCGACGAATTCCATCCGGAGGGATGCCGCCGGACGCCTGCTATGATGTTGGGACAGGTCGAATTAGTTTAAAGATTGGATCAGTTGGCTTGGCGCCTAGACTGATCATTCGGCTTGTGGAATTGGTTAGTTCTTGGTGAACGTAGGTGCTAAGTAAGAGGAGGGTAGCCGCCTGTTTAGGCACAGGGTCAGCCAGGCCCTGATCATTTTTAGCTAAGTATAAGGGGGGTGGCTGTGTGCTTTGGAACCAGTCGGCCCTCTTCTATGGAGAGTAGCCGACTATATATCAAGACGGCATGCCCCTATGGTGATAAAGTAAAATATTCAATGGGGAGTAGCCGACTGTAAAGGTACAGGCGGCATGCCCCCTTGAAGATAGAGTAAAATACTCAATGGAGAGTAGCCGACTGTAAAGGTACATACGGCATGCCCCTTTGAAAATAGAGTAAAATACTCAATGGAGAGTAGCCGACTGTAAAGGTACATACGGCATGCCCCTTTGAAGATAGAGTAAAATACTCAATGGAGAGTAGCCGACTGTAAATGTATCGGTGGCCTGCCCCTCTTAAGTAAGAATAAAAATTAAACATGGAGAGTAGCCGACTGTTCGTCAGTAGGCATGCCCCTCTTAAGTAAAAATGAAAACTGAGTATGGAGAGTAGTCGACTATTTGTTAATAGGCGTGCCCCTCTTACTACAAAATTGAATATTAAGTATGCAAACTTTTATTTAGTAGCCCTTGACTATTTATATCATTCAAAAGAAATATTTCTTAAGATTATCTGCATTCCAAGTTCGAGGCAACGGTTGGCCGTCTGGTGTTTCCAGACGGTAGGTACCGTCCCTGACCTCTTCACAGATTCGGTAGGGTCCTTCCCAGTTGGGAGTTAGTTTTCCAGACTCATTAGCCCTACCAACTGCTTCCATTTTTCTAAGTACAAAGTCCCCCACTTTGAGTGGACGCCTGTGTACTTTTTTGTTGTATGATCTAGTCATTCTCAGGCGGTAAATTTCATGGCGCAAGACAGCATTGCCCCTCCTTTCAGGAAGTGAGTCTAATTCCAGGCGCATGGCTTCCCAGTTTGCCTCTTCGTCATATAGCATTACTCGAAGAGTCGGCTCGTAGTGTTCTATTGGAAGAACAGCTTCCGCACCGTAAGTTAGGAGGAATGGAGTTTCTCCAGTCGCCCCTTTTTCAGTCGTCCTAATGGCCCAGAGAACATGTGGTAATTCATCCGCCCATAGGCCGCCTGCTCGTTCAATCTTTTTCTTAAGACCGTCTGAGATGATTTTATTAAAGGCTTCTACCTGGCCGTTTGCTTGTGGACGGCCGACAAATGCAAAGTAGTGTGCAATTCCTTGGTCACCCAACCAGCTTTTGAGAACAGGCGTCTCAAATTGGGGACCATTATCAAAAACCATAGACATGGGAACCCCGAACCGAGTGATGACATTTTTCCAAATGAATGAAATTACATCCTTTGTCTTGATTCCCTTTACAGCCTCCGCCTCTACCCATTTAGTGAAGTAGTCGACGGCAACAAGTATGTACCTCCTTCCGCCTGTAGCAGGCGTATATGGACCCAGAATGTCCATGCCCCACTTAGCAAACGGTAGTGGGCTATGAATAGTAGTGAGGTCAGTAGCCGGACGGTGAATTAGTTTGCCAAACCTTTGGCACTTGTCACACTTTTTCACCATCACCATCGCATCTGCCTCTAAGGTAGGCCAAAAGTAGCCCTGCCGCCTTGCCCGTTGAGCAAGCGTCCTACCGCCTATATGGGAAGCACAGTAACCAGAGTGAAGATCGTCTAGTATCTCTCGTCCCTTTACAGGAGTAACACACTTTAAGAAGGGTTGAAGGTACCCCCTTTTGTGAAGTTCTCCCTTTATTATTTCAAAACTGGTGGCTCGTTTTTTCAGTGCTGCCGCCTGTTGATGATCATCCGGCAGGGTACCATTTTCCAGATATGCCCTGATTGGATCCATCCAGGTTGAGCTTCTGTCTAGGATTCCAATAGGGTCTTCCTCGATGCTTCTCTTCTCCATTACTTCCCAAAAAACAGTTCGAGGAGTATCAGAGGAGACGGATGATGCTAATTCTGACAGTGCATCCGCCTGGTTGTTTTCTGATCTCGGCACTTGGATCAGATTGAAATCCTCAAGGGAGCCGACTGCTTGTTGGACCGCCTGTAAATACTTGACATGGCCGGATGGGTTGCTTCATATTCGCCATTGTACTGACTCACTATCAATTGTGAATCGGAACAGGCGTCTATTTTTCTTGCTCCTGTCGCCTTGCACATGCGGATTCCGGCTAGTAAAGCTTCATATTCTGCCTCATTGTTTGAGGCCTGAAAACTGAAGCGTAAAGCATACTCGTACCTGTCGCCCTCTGGCGACTGACATATGACTCCTGCTCCACAACCATTTGAAGTAGAGCTTCCATCCACATATACCTTCCAGACTTGGTCTGTAACTTGAGAGTCAGGAGGACGAGTCATCTCAATAATAAAGTCAGCAAAGGCTTGTCCCTTCACTGCTTTTCTAGGCTCCAAAGTAACTTCGAGGCTCTGTATTTCTATGGCCCATTTGATCATTCGGCCTGACGACTCCATGATGGTCAGTGGCCGCTTGATAGGTTGGTCTGTATACACGACGACTGCATGTGCCAAAAAGTAGGGCTTCAATTTTTTAACAGCCATGAAGAGTGCAAGACCAAATTTCTCCACTAAGGGATACCTCAACTCGGCATTTTTCAGTACATGACTGACAAAGTAGACCGGGAGCTGACAGCCGTCTCTTTCAGCAAGGAGAACAACGCTTAACGCATGATCAGAGACGGCCAGGTACATGTAGAGTACTTCTTTGGGCAAAGGGCTGACCAGCCTCGGCAAGGAATGCAAGTGAACTTTCAATTTCTGGAAGGCCGCCTCAGCATCCGGCCCCCATTCAAACCTTGCCTTTTTCTTAATTGCCTGGAAAAAGTATAGTCATTTGTCGCCTGATCGGCTTAGAAATCTTCCCAAGGCCGCCAGACAACCTGTTAACTTCTGAACCTCTCGGATGGTACGAGGCGATTGCATGTCGATGACCGCCTGCACCTTCTCAGGGTTCGCCTCTATTACTCTCTGATTGATAAGGAATCCGAGAAATTTCCCAGACTCAACTCCAAAGACACATTTCTTGGGATTGAGCATGACATGGTGCCGCCTGAGTGTGGCGAAAGTTTCTCGGAGGTCCGACAGATGATCTTTCTGAAGTTTAGACTTGACAATCATATCATCAATATATGCCTCGACATTTCTCCCAATCTGATCAAAGAACACAATGTTTATCATTCGTTGGAAAGTGGTCGGGGCATTCTTAAGACCAAACGGCATGACCGTGTAACAGTATAACCCCTAATCAGTGACGAAGGTCGTCTTCTCCTGATCTTTCTCCCATAAAGGAATTTGATGGAAACCAGAGTAGGCGTCCATAAAGCTCATCAAAGCATGGCCGGCTGTTGAGTCGACCAGGTTATCAATTTTAGGTAGAGGGTAACTGTCTTTGGGGCACACCTTGTTTAAGTCTGTGTAGTCTACACACATTTTCCAGGTGCCATTCGGCTTTTTAACAAGCACCACATTTGCAACCCAGTCTGGGAAGTAACATTTCCGAATGAACCCTGCATCAAGTAATTTTTTAATTTCGGCGGCTGCCGCTGGACTTCTTTCTTCGCCATGGTTCCGCTTCTTCTGTCGTACCGGCTTCTTTTTCGGATCCACGACCAGTTTATGTACCGCCAGATCAGGACTAATGCCTGGCATTTCATGGACTTCGAATGCAAAGATGTCCTTGTATTCTTTCAATAGTTTGTGAAAGTCGTCACCCAGGTCCCTTAGAGCAGTCGTCCCAACCTTGATTGTTCTGTCAGGACGCGAGTCATCTAACATCAGGTCCGTATGCTCACCAGCTGGCTGTGGGTGGAATTCATCCGACCGCTCTTCTGCCAATGATTGCTATTTTCTGTCTTTTCTTGCGGCCCCTGCCTGGGATGCCTTTCTCTTCTTGCCGCCTGCTTCTTGAACAGGCGCACTCTCCTTGACATTGTCAAGGTCTATTTTTCCACCGCTCGACATAGTGGCCATAACAGTGGGCTTGACATCCGAGAGATAACAGCCTTGGAATTATTCAGGGTTGGTCGTCCCAGAATCATGTTGTAGGCCGAGAGTTCTTCTACTACCAGGAACCGGACTACCATGTGTCGTCCTTCCCCTTTTTCGCCCAGGCGGATGGGTAAATCCACTCGTCCCACTGGGTGGACGACTCCTCCTCCAAACCCTACTAAAGGGTGGGATGCCGGATGTATGCAATCAGTCTGATATTTTAGTTTCGACAAACATTTGCTAATGATGAGATTTGAGGAGCTTCCGGTATCTATGAGGATTCGGCCAACTCTCTGGTTGGCCACTTTACATTCAATAACGATAGGGTCGTCATGCGGCCCTCTTACCCCTCCTAGATCTTCTTTAGTGATGACAATCTTAGGAAATGAATATTTGGAGGGTCGTTCTTGGTGAACGGAATTTACATCTAACCGTTTGATATTGTCTTTTTTGCCTCTAATAGTGGGGTCGCCTCCTGAGAAGCCGCCTGCAATGGTGTAGACGACTGCATCATCTGTATTGGAGTTGTCGGCCTGTTGATTCTTTTTGGTCGACTGCTTTTTCGAGGAAGTGTTCCCCGTAGATTTCTTGACATAAGTGTCAAGGTCACCTTGCTCAGCCAGGCGGTCCAGATACCGCATGAGACTGATGCATTCATTGGTGTGATGACCAACATCTTCATGATAATCACATAATTTTTCTTGGTTCCGATTGTTTGTAGAACCCTTCATGGGGACCGGCTTCTCAATTGAGATCCGTCCCTTGATTTCCTTTAGGATAAATTGGCTATCCTTGTTAAACACATATTTTGGGGAGTATGGTCTGAATTCTTTTTTCTTCTTCTAGGACGGCTGTTTAGAGGAATCAGTTGCCCATACCTCTTTTCTCTTCTCGTCTTTGTTTGACGACTGCTTCTGTCGTCCTTCTCTTTTGTCGGACCTTTTCCCGTCTGACTATTTTACCGTACTACAAAGATCAGTCGCCTGTATATAGGCTTCCGCTTCAATCAAGGCCTCTTGAAGAGTCGCCACCCTCTTTCGGACCAAATCAAATTTGAAGGTCGACCCGTCTTTGAGACCTCTGAAAAAGTCAGTATAGGCTACTTCATCCGGTAACCCTTGAATCTGTATTCTCATTAGGTTAAACCGCCTGATGTAAGAACGAAGCCCTTCCTTCTCGCCCTGCTGAATTGTTCCGAAATCAAGGGTCGTCTTCTTCGCAGGGATGTTCATGGCGAAGTTGGAGGTGAATAAGTAAGCAAGCGTCTTGAAGTTATTTACACAACCAGTCGGCAGGTTTCCGAACCATTGTTGTGCGATTCCTTTGAGAGTCGCTGGGAAACACTTGCACCAAGTGGGATCATCCAACCCTTGAAGGTACATCAGGTTGGTGAATGCCATCAGATGGTCTTCTGGGTTAGTAGTGCCGTCATAGGCGCCTACTAATACATTTTTCACTTTGGCCGGCTGAGCGGCTTCAGTAATTTCCTTGGAGAAGGCCGACGGTTGTTCACCAAGTCTAAGCAACCGTAGCTGCCAGTCCATAGGTTTGACATTTTTTGCTGCATGTCCACCAAACGGAGGTGGCTGTAAAAAATACTGTTGTTGCGGTACAAACGGTAAGTTTGGTACCGCCTGGTCGCTATGAAAGCCGGATTGACGGGAGGTGCCGCCTGACTGACTCTCATGATACGACTGAGTATGCCTCATCGAGGTATTTCGCAGACTGTCTTGGAAGTTTGAAGTAGAGGCCGACTCTTACAATCGGTCACTCTTCTTCTGTTCTAGCAGTAGCCGAGCATCTGTGTATGTTTTCCTCGACCCGTCCGTCTGAATATGACGAACAAGTTTCCTATTTCCTGGAGTAGGAAAACGGTATTTTGTGAAATCAAGGGCAGGTGGCTCCCACTTCCTAGATTTAGGATGAGGGGTCGCCTCTCGCCCTTGAACTGGCTTCCTCTTCCGTGAAGTGGAGGGTTTCTTAGCCGACTGCTCCTTGTCCAGAGCAGGCGGCTTCTTGTTGATCAACTCTTGAATTTCTCCCTTGAAGTCCCTCATGAAGGTCATGAGTTCATTCCTTGTGATGGGAGCAAACCCATCAGTCGGCTGCTGCCAAACAGGCGGTGCGGCTGCTGGCTCGCTTCCAGTTTGAAGATGTTCCCGTTCCCTCCTTTCGGTATGACGGGTACGTCGGGCCGTTAGGGTCCCGTCTGAAGCTGTGTGAGCTTCAACTTCAAATTCATTCTCAGTATCGTGGTCCGACTGAACTAAAGGGTCGTCCAGGGGACGTCTCTCTTCAGGAGCCGGTACAAACGTGGATGCCATCTCAGAAGTACTCTCCCCACAGACGGCGCCAAAATGTTTCGGGGTTTTCTGATGTCCTGCGGGGGAGTTACAATTCCGAGACTGGAACCGGACGCCTGTACCTGCAAAACAAACGGATGCTCCGGATGATTGGAGATCCGCCTCCGACGGTCAAGTTAATACTTGATTAAGGAGTAATTAATGCGGAAATTAAAGTGATTGGGTCCCTCTAGGTGAGAGAGTTTAATGTGTGTAATCTGCGTAATCTCCCTTAATGAGGATTAAGGGAGGTATTTATAACCTCGGGAAACGTGCCAATCTAGGTTTAGGTTAACCTTGGGCTGATTGGGCTTCCCTCGGAAGTTGGGCCTGGGTGGCCGACTTCTCCATTAGGCATGGAGTATGCCACGTGTCATGACATAATAGGTCCAAGGCGGACGAATAAGCGTGTGCCACGTGGCAAGCCCTGAGAGGTCCAACTGGGGAACACTTGGCAGGACCTGATTGGCCCACGTGGCGCATTCCGATTGGTGGGAGCAAAATCCCCTAATCAGTCCTCACCTAACCTTTCTCTCTATTTGACACTTGTTGCATTGTGATTAGTTTTGTTTAATAATTTAATTTAGAAATAAATTAATTAGCAAAAATACATTCTCCCACATTGGTGGAGGATGAAAAATCAAGGGGTCATTTCCCTATAAATACCAAGCTTGGTATTGGGATTTGATACAACCTTGAGTGGAATTAAAAAGGCAACTCTTGAAAAGAGAAAACCTTTGATTCGTAAAACTCATAGTTATTTTGTCCGGGTCTTGACTAACCTTCAAGACTTAGGACGCTCGGGTCGGGTCGAGGGTACGATCCGTCGGAGATCTCGTCTTTTCGGGATTTTGAAGTTAGAGTTCTTTGGGAGCGAAGCACGCGTCAAAGGTATAATTCTTGTCCTTAATCTTGTTTGATTAAGTTTATTATGCTTGTTTAATTGCTTTAATTAAGGGGCGGGTCATGGTGGGTTTCCTTCCGCGTAGTGTCGGGTCACTACGAAACCCTACAAAGAGCACTTATCCAAAGTTTCAAGCAAAGGTCTAATGAAAGCCTCTATGAAGCTTGGGAAAGGTACAAAGAGTATTAAAGGGAGTGTCCTCACCACCGAATTCCTACCTACCAAGTCATTCAAATCTTTTATAGTGGCCTAAGTCCTCAAGGGAAGTCATGTCTTGATGCGGGAGCTGGGGGCCCCATTATGAATAGAACGGAGGAAGAAGTTGTGGACATCATTGAAGATGTAGTGAGTCACTACATGGATTGGCAAGATGGTGAGAGGGAGACAACAAGCAAGAGTAGCTCCTCGGTGTTCTCCGTTGATCATCTAAATGCCATCAACGATTAATCTTCATATAAATATCAAGTTTAGGGAAAGAGATGTCATCAATCAAAGCTAAATTAGAGAATTCTACCTCCCAAGCTCCAAATCTTCCCTCCCAATTTAAGGGGAGAGGTACATCTTCTAACTCTACTCCTCTTTCTTCTTCTAATAACATGCCTAGTGGATGCTTGTTTTATGATGTGTGTGGTTCATTTGAGCATGATTCTTCTATGTGCCTTCATTCATTTGTGGATGGATGTGATGATTTTGATGTTAAGGTGAATGAGCATGTGAACTTTGTGTCTAACAATAAAGGATCAAGGTTTGATAATAAAGAGGCCAAGGGAATAGGAATTATCACAACCAAGGCAATTTTGACAACTATAACCAAGGTGGTGGTTATAGGAACCAAGGAAACCAAGGTTTCCGAGGTAACTACAACAACCAAGGTTATAATAGCCAAAATCAAAACCATAAGGTTATGGTAACCATAATCAAGGTTATGGAAAAAATCAAAATAGGGGTGATAGGAACAATCAAAATAGGGGAAACTTTCAAAACAATGCTCAAAGGGGTCCCCCACCTGGTTTTGTTTCAAAGACCCAAGGTCAAGGTGATAATTCTTATGCTCAACCCTCCTCTTCTTCTTCTAGGTCTAATTTAGAAGAGATAATTAAAAATCAAACTAAGATTTTGAACACATTCATGGCGATTAGAGATAAGAAATTCAATGAAATAATGACCCATAATAAGATGTTAGAGACCCAAATCACTCAACTAGCCAAATCTTTGAAAGAGAGTGCTAGCCCTTCTTCTCTACCCTCCCAAGGTCTTGACCCCAAGAAACCGGTATATTCTATCACCACTAGAAGTGGAAAAGTGCTAGAGGAGAGAGTTTCTAAGAGGAGTCAAGAGAAGGAGAAGGTGAGTGATTCATTTGATGAGGATGAGCATGATGTGTCTAGCAAGAAGAGTGAGAGTTCTAATGAGAAGGCCAAGGAGAAAGAGAGAGTGCAAGATGAGGTTATCAAACCCAAACTTCCCTACCCCCAAAAATTCATAAGGCACAAATTGGAAAAACAATTCGGGAAATATATTGAGATGCTTAAGCAACTTCATCTTTCTATTCCTTTCACCGATTCTTTGTAACAAATGCCAAACTATTCTAAGTTCCTTAAGGACATTTTGAGTGGAAAGAGAGAATGCAATGTGGTTGATTCGGTGAGTGTTGGGGAATGTTGTAGTGCTCTTATCCATAATGACTTACCCCCTAAGATGGAAGACCCGGGGAATTTCTCCATCCCTTGCAGTATCAATGGAAAATTGTTCCAAAACGCTCTTTGTGATTTGGATGCTTGTGTTAGCATCATGCCATACTCCGTTTTCAAGAAGCTTAAGCTAGGAGAACTACTTCCTACCAACATGACCCTACAATTAGCCGATCGTTCCATTAAGATTCTCAAGGGTAGGATTGAGAATGTGCCCCTCAAGATAGGAGAGTTTACCATTCCCGTTGATTTCATTGTGCTAGAAATTCCGGAAGATGATAATATTCCTATCATCTCAGGGAGACCATTCTTAGCCACTTCGGGTGCCTTGATTGATGTGAAGGGTGGCCTTATTACTTTGTGTGTTGGTAATGATAAGACAAGTCTTAAGCTCAAGTCAATGCATGAGTCTTTATCTTACGTGCAAGGTATCATGTGTATCAATTCACTTCCTTCAAATGACAATGCTTGCATGTTTGTGTCTCCTACTAACTATATTCTTGTAGCTTGTGATGATGTTTCTATAAGTGTTGAAAGCAAGTTGGTTAGTAAAGACGTCAAGGAGCCCTCAAAGCTTGAGGATGAGGACGAGATTGAAGTACCTCTATGGTTTGAGCTTTCTTTGAAAGGTGACGAGAATGGTTTTTCAAATATTGGTCATGTGGAGCTCATAACTCCAAGGAAGAAGAAATCAAGGAAGAAAAAGAGAGTTCCCACAAAAAAGAAAGATAAGTTGAAGCATAACAAGTTTGATCTGGTTTCTATGATTCAAGATGATATGTCTCATGATGTGATTTTGCCCAAGCTTAGCAATGACTTTACCCTCTCCACCACTTGGACAAGGTGGTTTTCTTTGATCCTTTGTGACTTGGTGATAGGCTAAAGTCGTATCACCTAATCAAAAGTAATTCCTAAAACCACTAACTAAAATAGATAGGGAAGTAGGGTCGAATCCACAGGGAAACAAGTCTTTCTATTCCTAATTAATTAATATAATCTAAATTATCAAGTAACCAAATTGTTTTTAATGAGAATTAAACTAAAAGAAAATTGAATAAGAGAGGAAATCAATAATAAAAGGCCTAGGGTGTAGGTTCACCAATAAATAATATTCCAGGGTAAAACACAACAATCAATTATCAATGCATCAATTAATCAGACCATAAAGGGCTTTCGCTACGTATTACAATCACATAATTAATCTACCGGTATTAAATCACATCTCTTGAATCTTGACTTAACCATTTATAAATTAACCTGACTATTGAAATTAAGCCTAAACATTAATTCTCATCTCTCGAATCTCGAATCAATATTGCATAACTCATATAATTAAACCAGGCCTAATCTAATTGCATAGCATTAATTCAATCAACAGGAAATCAACCAAAACATTAACAATCAATAATAGTAAATTACGCCTTCATATTATTTATGGATCCCCACAAACCCTAGAAATAAACTACTCACACATAATTAAGTCTAAACTAATCAAAGCAATTGAAGAAAGCATAATTAAATCAAAGCAATTAAATTACCGAAAGTAAAGAGCGAAGCAATCGTTACCAAAATTAATGGAAATAATGAATTGCATAAAACTCAAGAGTGTAGAGAGAGAAACTGTAGAGAGAGGAAGTAAGAGTATTAACAAAAGCTTAGAATAATAATGATCCGTAATTTTTTGTAAAGAGTAAAAAAAACCTCCTAATCTTCCTAAAATAAATCGTATTTATACTTAGGCTAAAAAGATAAAACAAATAAAATCATAAAACTCTTTCAGAAACACGCGCCCGGTTGCGCGGATGCTCGCCCGTCCTTGCCCGCATTTTTTTACCCTTTTAGCTTCATTCGCGCCCGGTCGGGCGCGCGTCAAGGCGAACACTTCTTTTCCTCTATATGCCTCGCCCGGCCGGGCGCGCCTTTGGGCGAGGGCTTGCCCGGTCGGGTGAGCTCCTGCAAAGCTGGACCTTCACTTTTGGGCTATTATCTTGGCTCAATTCCTCGTTTTCCACCTTGGGTCTTGGATAATTGGTCTATTGCCTTAGTCTCTTCTATGCCGAGCCCTTAATCACCGATTTGATGACTCCAACCGGTCTTGGGCTATGAAATACGGTCATAATTCTCCAATGCTCGTAGTGGCTTATCATAAGTCCGGGAAAAAGCTCCAAATCTGCAATTTCCTATAAAATAGTACCAAAACTACGAAAACACTAGAAAACGCATATTAGTAATAAAAGTGGCTCCAAAGAGCCAATAATACTCCTAAATATGACCAAGGGACGAGGGTAAATCTATATATAAAATGAACATATCACTTGGAGGAAGCGTCAAGTTAATGACGTTAAACAAGCGCTTTTTGAGAGGCAACCCGGTTTTCTAACCCTTTTTCCTATTTTTCTTCCTTTTCTTTCTTATGCTTTTTTTTGGTTTATTACCTTAATTCCCTTTATTTTCATAATTTTAGGTACAATTGGATTCATTGAATTTCGATCTCCAACAATTTTGGTGTCATTTGAAGGTTTGGAGTGCTTGCAATTTGAGTTTGAAGTTGAGTGTTGAAGGTAAGAACACTCTCATGGTTGCGCTCTCATGAATTTTGACGATGAACAAGTCTATATTCCAATTTTGGGGCTGCCATGTTCTTGGGCATCATACGAGCATGATGGTCGAAGGCGTCGATGTGCCTCACCGCACCTCGCGCGCAGCACTTTCGCAGCCTCCCCCGCAAGCAGCACACCAACCAAGCAGCTTAGCTCGAGAAAAAAAAGGGGAAATTGCTGTGACACGGCGCCATTGCCGTGGTACGGCGCTGCCTGCCGCGGCGTGGCGTTCCATGCCGTCACGCGACGAATGCTGCCCTGGCACGGTGTGCTGCTATGTTGCGGTTTTTTCCCCCTTCTTCCCCTCATTTCTCCTTTCTCTCTCCCCGACTTTTCACTCTCTCTCTCCTCCCTTCTTCCTCCATTTTCTTAACTCCATCTCCTCATCATTTTCACTCTTTAATCCACAAATATCAATTGATTTTGCATCATTAAAACATTAAAACAAACTCAAATTTTCGAATTTCAAGAACAAATTTCTTGATTTTTGAACCATATTTTCGAAATTTTTCACTTGTTGTTGAAGTTTGGGTTTTTCAAATTTGGCTTTGGAGCTTGCATTTGGGTGTTTTCATTGCTTTATTTCCATTAGTTCATCCATTTTCAAGGGTTTTTATTCTCTATTGAGGTGTGATTTCTACTCTAATGATTCATCTACTTCCTCATTTGAGAACTTCAAACCCTAGGTTGGGCTTTAATGGTAGATCCTCATTGTTAGTTCGTTTTGCTCATATTTTGTGTTTTATGATGTTGATTGATGTTGATTTGAAGCTTTTTCATCTTGAAATTGATTATTTTCTTGAACATTTGACACCACCATTATTGGATACTTTTCTCTTTCTTGGGTATTGTTCTTAGTAGTACCATTTCTTTGTGTTTCATTCCCTTGTCATTTGGCCTATGATGTTCATGAATTTGTGCTTCCTTGTTGTTAACTTTTTCCATCGATTTTTGTATTGAATGCTTCTTAGTTCTTATTATGACTTTATTTGTTGATTCTACACTATTCATGGCATGAGTTCATTAAGCTAATTCTTATTCATCTATATTGGGGTTAATCTTGTGCTTGAAAGTCTTATACTATTCATGATGATACTTTGGTGCTTACTATATTTCAAATACATTGATTGAGTTTGTTTCTCTCATGAATAGCTTATGCTTGCCCTTGTTTCTTGTAGATGGCTACATTGATCCCCTTGAATCCAAACTACCTTAGTTTAGCATAGTGTTTTTCTTTTATTCCTTTTCTTTATTATTCATGAAGTTACTAACTTTCTATTTTGTGGAGTTTTTCTCTTTCTCCTCTTCTCCTCTCACGTTCTAAGTACTTTGTTGGAGCATATGACACATGGAAATGGTGATAGCTTTCTTATTGTCACATTTGTTCTTTTAGCTCGAGATCGCTTGGTGAGACCTTTCTATTTTCTTCTCTCTTTTCTCATTTTATTTTCTTGTGTGCATAGTTTAGGTTTTAGCTTAAGTAGGAGTTGAAAGGTTCGAGGATGTATGCTTTTAACACCTAGTGTGTTTGGGATAGTTGACATTGTGGTCGAACGATCATTGTTTGTCGATTGGGATTTCATTGCTTATGCTTACTTCCTTAGCTTTTCATCTCTCTTTTTCCTTTTACTTTTTCTTTAAAACAACCTCATTCAAGGCAATTTTTGCTAAATGTATTTTTCTATCTCTTTGTGGTTGGACAAATTCATTTTGGTCTTGTGTTTCTGAATTACTTCCTTCTAAGTGGTACATGTGTGCATGATTTGAGAGTGTTGGTGGTTGATTCTAGGATATTACATGCTAAGGTAGCTGGTTTAAGAACTTTAGGGTCCATGAAGCCTTAGTTCATTGAAAGTGGTAAGATGGTGTTGCTTTTCATAAGGATTTGATACCTTTGAGTTAGTATTTGTTACAAAAATCCCGTGTAAGGTATATTGTTCAAGCCATCATCATCTTTGTTGAGCGGCGCTTTGGATCCTTGGCTATGCATATTTTAATCTTTGGTTTGTCCACTAGCTCTCAAGATCAAGACCGAGCCACTTTAGGGGAGGAAAAAGGCTCTTTTAATTTTTCTTTGTGTTCCTTTTATTTAGTTACTTTCTTGTCTTCTTTTACATTCACCCTCTTGCTACCCCTTGAGCTTATTTCCATTTATTAGGCTACTAGCCACATTACAAGTCTATCGACCTTTACCCTTAGTTTTGAAGCTAACTTTGGTTGGATGCTTGTTTTGTCATTCATATGGATTCTTAATGGTTTATGTTCAAAGTGTTTGGCAAGTTTGTGATATGGGGTTCTCAAGGTTCTTATATGGAAGAAGCACAAGAAAAGTAATGTGAAAGGATGTAATAAGTTGAAATTTGAGTTTGGGAAAAAAAAAAATGGAGCAAAAGTGAAAATGAAATGAGAAATGAAGATAGAGAAAATAATGATCAATTGTGTGAAATGTCATGAGTTGCACCAATGATATCTTTGTTATGATCATTTTCCGAGTTTAAGCATTGAGGACAATGCTTTGTTTAAGCTTGGAGAAGCGATGCTTTACTTTGGTGAGTTAAAGTTTAGTGTATTTATTAAATAAGCTTGGGGGAGATGGAATTTTTGTTTGATATGGTGACTTCTTAAGTTTGTTTTTGAGAGATGGCCACTCTTTCGCTTCACTTAGGAATTACCACCAAATTTTCAAATTTACACCCCCACCTATACCTTAAGCCATGACATTACAACCTTGCAAAGTCCTTTAGACCATAGAGGGTTGAGTCTACATCGGTGGAGGGAGATGGTTTTCAAGCCTATAGAGATAAATGTGCATAGCTAAGACGTCGGGATAGCCTTCTCATGTTTTTCATTTCTTTATATTTTTCCGGTTCTTTCGAGGAATCATGAGGAGCTAACTTGAGGGTTGATTTGAAGCTAGTGGAGAGAACGCGGTGAGACTAGTGGGGAAGAGGGTGGATTGAGTCTCCTAGAGTTCTTTATGCTTAGAATGTTCTATGTTTCAATCAACCATTGACATCTTATAGCATGCATACATATATTATTTAAGAAGTCTCTCATTCATTGGCATTTGCTTCCTCTACAATTGTCCAACTCAAGAGCTCTTTGTGCTTTGTTTTCTTGATTTTGATTGCCTTGCCTTGACTTTGGTTGCTAGAGTTATGGGTTATGCTCTTTTAGAAACCCTTATGAGACCTCACTCGTCCTCATTGGCGACTTTGGGGTTTTAAGGGCTTGTTGTAGCTAAAAACAACCGTGATTCCTGTGTTAGTGAGTTAGTGTATATTCTCAATCCTCTTCTTTCATCTCTTTATTTGAATAAGCTACCATGTGAGTGTCATTCGCTTTCTTTTTCATTTCCCTCGCTTTTGTTTTGCTCGAGGAAGAGCAAAAGTGTAGCTAGGGGGAATTTGATGAGTGTCATTTATGGCACTCATATATATGGTAGCATTTTAGAACATTTTCCTTCTCTTTTACAGCTTTTCTCTTTAAATAATGCATTAGTTTCGTTCATTTATGCTTTGGTTTCGTCGTTTCCTTTATTTTGTGATTTCTTATGATTTAAGGGTATTTTCATCTTTTCTACTTTACTCGCTTTACTTTATTTAATTGTAGGTCTTGTTCGGGGCTCGGGATTTACTTTGGAAGATTCTCCAAGTCTTTTGGATGCTCGAGACAAGACCTCATATCATTTGGTTTGCTAGAGTTCGAGATAAGAAGCAAGCTCCTACTCTTGGCATTAGTGCTCTCGTGCATCACCCTCATCACATGTCTTGGTCATGAACACGCAAAAATGAAGATTTCAAAGCTGATCCCCTTGTGAGCATCACGTGAGAGCATCGACCATGGGGATGCTTGGGCGCACAATTTAGGTGTGCAGCTGCTGCTAGCAAGTGCCACGCCACGGCATTGAAGCACCACGCCACTCCAATTTTCGCCGCGCCGCGGCATCAACGTCGTGTCACGGTTGGTCCCCGCGTGACGGCAGGGAACACCGTGGCACGGCAGAGGGCACCGTGGCACGACAACCTCATTTTATGCCTATTGCTCGTGCGTGCAGACCCTTCTGTGCGTGCATACAGACCCCCTTGTGCGTGCGCACCTCTGGGTGGCCGAGCCTAGACTTCCTACTACTATATATACTTCTCTTCTTTCTATTTTTGGGGATGACATAACTCTAGTACATTTTTAAGATTTTTCAGATTTAGTAGAGAGAGAAACACTTGGATATTCAATTTGTACTTCCATTTACTTTAATCAAGCTTGAATTCCCCCTTAATCAATGATAATTAGTGAGATTTCTTTAATTCTTCTCCTTTGGTTTGATCTTTAGTTTTTAATGTTTGATAATTGTTTTGCTTAATTTAAATTCTTGATTAGTTGCTTAATCATTTGAATTTCTCTTTGATCTTGATTTTCTCTTTGATTGGTTGAATATGATGATAATCATGATTAGCCTTGTTTTGTTTCTTGAATTCATGATGATTAGTGAGTAGATTTCTTAGCTAGGGTGAAAGGGAAGCATGTTGATTCGTAGTTTGATGTTGATTTGGGGATTTTGATCAATAGATTGTTGCAATGAAATTGATTGATGAATGTGTGCATGTGTTTAGCATAAGAGGATTGATCAATCTTGAATTCTAAACTTGATTGCATTGATAATCTTGATGACATGACCAATTGATTTGAGATTGTTAATTTTCATCTTGTTTGATTTGTGATTCTACTAATTTGTCATTCATGGAGGAAACCTAGCTTGGTAACTAGTCTAGATAGCCTTTTGAACACTTTGAATGCATTTATCATTATTCCTTGCAACACTTGCTGGCTCAATTTACCCTAATTTAGCACCTCTATCATGAAAACATGTGGAACCTAATCCCTAGCATCTTTGTTATTGATTTTACCTCTTTTATTTGCTTGCTTTAGTTAGTTTGCCTGACTACACATTCATACACACTTTCGAAATAGCTTAAAACATAGACTATAGTAATTGACCCTCTATTCCTCGTGGATCGACTTGGACTTGCCCCTATACTAGGAGTAGGTTTGGGTATAAATTTTGTTGACTTGGGAAGACTAGCCTAATGACCCTAGTTTCACCCCATGTTAGTGAATAATGGTGCTTACTATATGAGGGAGGAAGCTGACTTATGGTGGGCCCAAAGAAAGGATGATTTGCTAAAAAGACCAAACTTTGGGTGGGATGAGTTCAAGGAAGCCTTGAGAGAGAAGTTTTACCCTTCCTACCTAAGAAAGCAAAAATGCATGGAGTTTACCAACCTGAGAATGGGGAGCATGTTTATCAATGAATACTACAACAAGTTCATTGATAAGGGGTCCCCTTGCCTGATGCCCCTAGCTCCCTTGAAAAAACCATGACTACCCCCATTTATCATGAGAGAAAAAGAAGGAGAAGAGACACATGCCATGATCCACTTCACAAACACAGAAGGAAACCCAAGAGCAGTCAGCATATTCTCAATAAAAGACCAGTTGACAGTGTCATAGGCTTTACTGATATCAACTTTTATAGTGCATCTTGCTAGTTTCCTCAAATTCATATAGTACTTTACAAGGTCTTGACAGAGCATTATGTTATCTAAGATTGCTCTACCAGAAACAAATGCTCCTTGTTCCTCACTAATTACAGAAGGCAAAACCTCCTTAATCCTGGCACAGATCATCTTAGAAAGGATCTTATAAAGCACATTACAACATGCAATAGGTCGAAATTGAGTAATAGCATTCGCATGAGAAACTTTTGGGATCAGAGTAAGGGAAGTAGTATTAACCTGTTTTAAGAGCTGACCATGGTCAAAGAAAGATAACACAGCTTGACAAACATCCTCCTTCACAATGTTCCATGATTTCTTGAAGAATTTACTAGTGTAACCATCAGGGCCAGGGGACTTATCCTCATCAATGCTCCATAAAGCCATTCTCACATCATCTTCAGTAAAAGTTCTACATAATCTATTCCTTTGCAAATCTGTCAAAATAGGACCCTCTTGGATAACAGATTGATGAATCTGTCTCACTGCACTTGTGTCAGACCCTAGTAAGTCCTTATAGTAATCAATAAAAGAGTCTGCAACCTCATTTGGATCATTTACAGTTACTCCATTCTGGTTCTGAACACTACAGATCCTATTTTCAATCCTTCTCTACTCGATGCAAGAATGAAAATACTTAGAATTACCATTACCCTCCTTCAACCAATGAGTCTTTGCCTTCTGTTTCAAAAACAGAAACCTAGCTGTGTGAGCTTCATTATAAGCAATTCGCGCCTCATGCTCATGTTGATAAACTCAGTATTCGTAGGGTCAGCATTCAACTTCCTCTGAATCTCAGCCAAAACCTTACCAGTAGCTAGGTCAGTGCTTTCAATAGTAGAGGAATGAGTAAGGTTCAGAAGTTTAAGATCATGCTTAAGAGCTTTCAGCTTCTTTACCACCCTGTTCATTGTTGTTCCCTGAATTGGTCTATCCCAAACCTTCTGAACAATATCCTGGAAACAAGGAGCATCAGTCCACATGTTGAAAAATCTAAAAGGTTTTTTAGTATTCCCAGCATTTGTATCAAGATTCATACAACAAGGAGTATGATCCATCAATCCTTCTGGTAGGAATTCAGCTGAAAAGTTAGGAAACTTATTGAGCCACCCATCATTCACAATGACTCTATCAATTTTTGTAGAAACCCTATCCTCACCCCCTTGCTTATTTGTCCAGGTATAGTACAAACCTCCCACATTAAAGTCAATGAGATTATTCATTCTCAGACAACTTCTAAACTGCTTAACATCAGCTAGAGTACATTGAGATCCAATTCAATCCTCGAGATTTAGGATATTATTGAAATCACCACATAGGATCCAAGGATCATCTCCCTAGGGAGCAATCTGGGAAATCTGAGCCCATAGACCTTCCCTTTCTACAGCAGTGCTCAAGCCATACACCATAGTCAACCAGAACTTCTTCCTCATAGCAATATGAGTAATACAAACATGAACAAATTTAACATCAATTTTACAACTTTCCACAAAGAAAATGCTAGGCAACCAAACTATCCAGACCCTACCTTTATCACTGACAGAATGATTGGTGATAACAGACTAATCCCTACCAAAATTTCCAAAGACTCCCCCAAAATTCTTACCTCTTACCTTAGTTTCTAAGAGGCCAAACAAACCCATGTTGTGGTGTCTCATAAAGCATAAAACATCACACAGTTTCCCAGGCTTGTTCATTCCTCTCACATTCCAGAACCCTAACTTATCCATTAATGGAAATTGAGCACTGCCCCCCTTCCATTCTGCTATACAACACCTGTCTACTAGCAATTACAGCTTTATCTTGTCCAGCACTACTCCATGTCTCCTTCCCATACCTACCCTTTTCAATATCCTCCTCTGTATCTTCCTTCTCAAGGCTACTAAATCTATTCCTCTGTATCAACTTACCAGAATCCTTCCTTCTATCTCTCATGGCATTAGGGGAACCCTGATCATCTCTAGCTTCCTAATTTCTTTTGATAGGCCTCCAAACTTTCTCCACCCTATGTCTTGTATACCCATTCCTTGCCCCTTTTCGATAATCTTGTCTTTTAAGATTAGGGCATTCCTCCCCTGAGTGTCTCACACCTGTGCAAACAGTACACTTAATCGGTTTCCATTCATACACAATCTTTTGAGTTATTACTTCACCTTTTTCATCAAGAAATTCAATTTCCTCAATCAAATCATCCTTCATGTTCATTTCCACCATAACTCGAGCATAGATTATTAACTTTTTTGTTGCAGTAGCCTTATCAGTTTTGATTAGTTAACCCAGGATACCAGCAATCTTTATCAGCGAAGACTGCCCCGAAAATTTTAAGTCCAGACCAGGCAATCGAACCCAAACAGGCACCTCATGTATGTCTTCTTCCTTTAGATTTAGTCTAGGTTCCCATTTCTTTGCAATTAATGGTTTCCTGTCGAAAAAATGGGTCCCGCCATTAGAGCCTTATCCCTGCCTTCAACATTCCTGAATCGAACCAAGAAAATCCCATTCTCCATTGCTGAAATTTTATCAATTCCAAACCTACCCCAACATCTTCGCACAAAACCATTCAAGATTCGTAGAGGTAAATTTGATCCAAGAACATAGCAAACCATAGCAGAATTCCAAAAATTAATTTCCGGTTCAAGATCATCCATGGTTATCTGTACCCTGTTATCACCATGCATCTTCTTTGAGCCATTCATCAATCCACCTTTATTAGACAAATCTAGACCCTCATCCTTATTATTCTTAAACATATCACTCCATTTACCCCCAATATTTCCACCAAGACCCAAAGAATTTGGGGTTTCAAGAATAGAGTCACCCCTAATTGGACTCAAGACATCAATGAAATTCAAATTTCCATTATAAGAATCATTTCCAATCGGATTCTTGGAGTTTTCAATCATCAAAAGAGGGGTAAGATTAACATACCTCGAAGAATTTACCGATAATTCACCCTCCTCTGGCTCTACAACAGCACTTATTAATGGCGTCCCTTGAACAATCAAATTAAGCCACTAATCAAACTGGATTTTATGGAGCAACCTCTCTTCCTTAGAAATTTGATTCTCCATCCTTTCATCCAAATCTTCACCTACCAGCAAACTAACTTCTGAACTTGTCTCTGCCTTCGAACCCAGATTTTGCAATTTCGCATTCATCCTTGTATTCGACTTTTAATTAAACTTGCCCTTAGATTTAGAATTGGAGGATTTCTTCCCCTTACCCTTTTTCCCCTTCGCCATTTTTAATCAAAAAGCTTGATAAAAAAAGCGGGAAAGATGAAAAAATAGGTTTCTCTCTCTAGGTTTCTCTCTCTAATTTCATTTTACTTGCATTTTATTTGATTTAATTAGCTTTGTTTGAATGTATTTGAATTTGATTCAAATAGCTTTCTTTGAATGTGTTTGACTTTCATTTGATTCAATTAGCTTTGTAGAATGCATTTCAATTTCATTTGATTTAAATAGCTTTGTTTGAATGTGTTTGACTTTCATTTGATTCAAATAGCTTTGTTTGAATGTGTTTGACTTTCATTTGATTCAATTAGCATCGTAGAATGTATTTGACTTTCATTTGATTCAAATAGCTTTGTTTGAATGTGTTTGACTTTCATTTGATTCAATTAGCTTTGTAGAATGTATTTGACTTTCATTTGATTCAAATAGCTTTGTTTGAATGTGTTTGACTTTCATTTGATTCAATTAGCTTTGTTTGAATGTGTTTGACTTTCATTTGATTTAAAAAGCTTTGTTTGAATGAGTTTGACTTTCATTTGATTCAATTAGCTTTGTAGAATGTATTTGACTTTCATTTGATTCAAATAGATTTGTTTGAATGTGTTTGACTTTCATTTGATTCAATTAGCTTTGTTTGAATATGTTTGACTTTCATTTGATTTAAAAAGCTTTGTTTGAATGTGTTTGACTTTCATTTGATTCAATTAGCTTTGTAGAATGTATTTGACTTTCATTTGATTCAAATAGCTTAGTTTGAATGTGTTTGACTTTCATTTGATTCAAATAGCTTTGTTTGAATGTGTTTGACTTTCATTTGATTCAATTAGCTTCGTAGAATGTATTTGACTTTCATTTGATTCAAAAAGCTTTGTTTGAATGTGTTTGACTTGCATTTGATTCAATTAGCTTTGTAGAATGTATTTGACTTTCATTTGATTCAAATAGCTTTGTTTGAATGTGTTTGACTTTCATTTGATTCAATTAGCTTTGTAGAATGTATTTGACTTTTATTTGATTTAGTTAGCTTTGTTTGAATGTATTTGACTCTCATTTGATTCAAATAGCTTTGTTTGAATGTGTTTGACTTTCATTTGATTCAATTAGCTCTGTAGAATGCATTTCACTTTTGATTAGGGGTATTTTCCCTTAATCACCCTTCGCCATGTGGACCAATCAGGCCCTGACAAGTGTCACATAGTTGGACTTATCAGGACCTGCCACGTGGCACACTTTAGCTTGTCCACCATGGACCTCCTATGCCATGCCATGTGGCCCTTTCAGCCTTGCCTAAACAGGTAACATATTGGGCCCAAATCCCAAGAAAGCCCAGTCAGTCCTAGGGTTGGCCAAAAACCCTAGAACCTGGCGCGCTTCCTAAGGCTACAAATACGGTCATAAATGCTCATTTATGACAGAGACTGTTCACAAGAAACACACGGATTGCACAAATCCCAAGGCAATCACACACCACTCGGAAACGCCTGCTAGACCCGTCCTAGCATCCGACACCTATTTACATTCCGCATTACAACTCCTTCATTCACTAACTTGATCGTTGGAGGCGGAGCTCCCTACCCAAGGAGTCTCCGTTATCTTGCAGGTATAGGCGTCTGGTTCCAGCCTCGAATTTGTAACTCTCCTAAGGGACACGGAAAACCCTGAAACATTTTGGCGCCGTCTGTGGGGAGAGTACCTTTGAGATGGCATCACAATCTGTACCGACTAATGGTGACAGGCGTCCCGAGGACGACTGCCAAGAAGACGAGCCTCATGTTTCTTCTGATCAGGACACTAAGCCTGACGTTGAGACTCGCAGAGCCCCAGACGGGTCCTTGAGGGCTCGACGCACTACCCCTCGTGAAAGGCAGGAACGGCAAGACCAGGCTAGTCCAGGCCAAACAGTCGGACCTTCGGCCGACTCTCATCAAGCGGTCGACTGGACAGCTCCTGTCTCAAGAAATGATCTTATGACCATCATGAGAAGTTTCAAGGGTGAGATTAAAGATCTCATCAACAAAAATACGGCTGTCTCCCAAAAAGGGCAGTCGAGGAAAAAGCCTTCCTATTTAGGAAAGAAGAAGTCGTTGAAGGACCGTGAGGCAATCCCCCACCCTCGCCAAGAGGAGAGGCGAGTACCTCTAGTCAATTTATCTAAGCACCGTATCCCTGCCTCATTGGGAAGGAAACCAATCCTCTTGGTTCAACCAGACGGCTCAAAGAAATCCTACTCAGACGTCCGGCTGCTGATTCAGCAGAAAAGGAGCCAACAGCATTCTGAGTCGACCTCCACTTCTGATTTTCTTGACAGTATACAAAACACTTCTATGAATCATTCAAGGTCAAACTATGAGATCCGGACAGGCAGTGCACACTCCGGTTCTAGCTCTCATCAACAACAGTTGGCGCCATATGTCACTCAACCGCCATATGTACCGCAAACTCACTACTTTTTGCCACCTCCTCCTTTTGGAGGTCAGATGGCTAAGAATGTCCAGCCTTTGGACTGGCAGTTACAATTGCTTCAACTTGGGGAACAGCCAACCGCCTTCTCCAAGGAAATTTTACAAGCCGCCCAGCTGGCTAAAGTGAAAAATGTGTTAATAGGCGCTTATGATGGCACCACTAACCCATAGGATCACCTGATGGCATTCACCAATCTAATGTACCTTCAAGGATTGGACGATGCCACATGGTGTAGGTGTTTTCCTGCCACTCTAAAAGGAGTCGCCCAACAGTGGTTCGGCAACCTGCCGGCCGACTGTGTCAACAACTTCAGAACATTGGCTTATTTGTTTGCATCAAACTTTTCCATGAATATACCTGCCAGGAAGACGACTCTTGATCTAGGAGCCGTCCAGCAGGGAGAAAATGAGGGATTACGCTCCTACATAAAGAGATTCAATCTGATGAGGATACAAATACCCAACCTGCCGGATGAAGTAGCCTATACTGATTTCTTCAAGGGATTGAAAGACGGGTCGAACTTCAAATTTGATTTAGTTAGAAAAAGAGTGGCTACTCTCCAAGAGGCAATGATGGAGGCCGAGACCTACATACAGGCAGTCGACCTCTGTCACATGGGAAAACAAGGGGACCAAAAAAGGTCCGAGAAAAAGGAGGGTCGTTCACAGAAAGCAGCCCCCAAGGAAGAGAAAAAGAGAAAAGATGTTTGGATGGCCGACTCCACTAGTCAGACGTCCAGTAAGAAGAGAAAGGAATTCACTCCATACTCCCCCAAGTATGATTTCAACAAAGATAATCATACCATTTTCAAAGAAGTTAAGGGCCGACTCTCACTTGAGAAGCCGACACCTATGAAGGGTGATCCTAGCAAGCACAACCAAGGCAAGCACTGCCATTTTCATGATGATGTTGGGCATGAGACCAACGAATGCATTAGTCTCAAGCGTCTGCTGGATCAGTTGGCTGAAAAGGGTGATCTGGACTCTTATGTCAAGAGACCTAAAGGAAAACAGCCCCCCAAACAGAATCAGTCGGCCAGGCAAAAAAGACAGAAGCCAGCCGACAGCTCTGACACTGATGAAGCTGCCATCTATACAATAGCAGGCGGCTATGCAGGGGGAGGCCCGACTGTTCGGGGAAACAAGGATAACATCAGGAAACTGGATGTTAACTCTGTTAATCAGGGTGAGACCTCTGGTACCTCGTTTCCTGAGGTTATTATTTCTGAGAAAGATTCTGGTGGTGTTCGACGGCCGCATGACGACCTAATTGTCATTGAGTGTAAAGTGGCCAATCAAAGAGTCGGCAGGATACTTATTGATACAAGGAGTTCGTCGGACCTCATCAGCCATAAGTGCTTGACCAAGCTCAAGTACAGGCCTGAGAGTATACAGCCTGTCTCCCATCCTCCCGTAGGATTTAGAAGGGGAGTCGTCCATCCGATTGGTTAAGTTGACTTACCTGTCCGTCTGGGTGAGAGAGGCGAGGGTCGCCACATGGTCATTCGTTTCCTGGTTGTGGAAGAACTTACTGCCTACAACATGATCCTTGGGCGCCCCACCCTTAATGACTCTAAAGCAGTTATCATTCCATCCCTTATGTTGCTCAAGTTTGAGAAGGATGACAAAACAGTAGGTTCCATAAGGGGGGACCAGATAATTGCCAGAGAATGTTACCTCACTGACATCAAAACAATGGTAACTTCAGACGGCCCAACTTGCAAAGCCATAGAAGAAGCGTCTGCCCAAGAGGCAGGCGGCAAGAAGAGAAAAGCCTCCGAGACGGAGGTCAAGAAAAAGCATAAGCAATAGCAATCACTGGCTGAGGAGCGGCCGGATGAATTCCGCCCTCAGCTAGCTGGGGAGCACGTAGATGTCGTCCTCGATGACAGTCGTCTTGACCGAACTATTAAGGTGGGGACGAATGCTCTGACTGAACTTGGCAATGACCTTCGCCGACTGCTGAAAAGATATTTTTTGCATTTGAGGTGCATGAGATGCCAGGTATTAGTCCAGACCTGGCGGTACACAAGCTAGCTGTCGACCCAAAAAAGAAACCGGTACGACAAAAGAAAAGGCATCATGGGGAAGAAAGAAACCAGGCGGTCGCCGCTGAGGTAAAGAAGTTACTTGATGCGGGATACATTCGGCAGTGTTTCTACCCAGAATGGGTTGCAAATGTTGTGCTAGTCAAGAAGTCGAATGGTTCCTGGCGCATGTGTGTGGACTACACTGATTTAAACAAGGCATGTCCGAAAGACAGCTATCCTTTGCCAAAGATCGATAGCTTCGTCGACTCAACAGCCGGCCATGCCTTGATGAGCTTCATGGACGCCTACTCAGGCTTTCACCAGATCCCTCTATGAAAAAAGGATCAAGAGAAAACTGCCTTTGTCACAGAGTAGGGACTCTATTGTTACACGGTCATGCCGTTTAGTCTGAAGAACGCCCCGACAACCTTCTAAAGAATGATAAACACTGTGTTTTTTGAACAAATTGGAAGAAATGTGGAGGCGTATATTAACGATATGATTGTAAAGTCAAAACTCCAAACGGACCATCTGGCAGACCTCCGAGAAACATTCGCCACACTCAGGCGGCACCGAGTCATGCTTAATCCAAAAAAGTGTGTCTTTGGAGTTGAGTCTGGGAAGTTTCTCGGATTCCTGATAAATCAAAGGGGAATAGAGGCAAATCCTGACAAGGTGCAGGCGGTCATTGACATGCAGTCGCCTCGCACTGTTCGAGAGGTACAAAGGCTAACAGGCTGCCTCGCCGCTCTCGGAAGGTTTCTCAGTCGGGAAGGCGATAAATGCCTCTACTTTTTCCAGGCAATTAGAAAGAAAGCAAAGTTTGAATGGGGACCGAATGCTGAGTCGGCCCTCCAAAAGCTGAAAGAACACCTGCATTCCCTGCCGAGACTCGTCAGTCCTTTGCCAAAAGAAGTGCTTTACATGTATCTCGCAGTATCAGATCATGCTTTAAGTGCCGTCCTCTTAGCTGAAAGAGACGGCTGCTAACTCCCAGTCTACTTTGTCAGTCATGTCTTGAAGAATGCAGAGTTGAGGTACCCACTGGTGGAGAAATTTGGACTTGCCCTGTACATGGTAGTGAAGAAATTGAAGCCTTATTTCCTGGCACATCCGGTGGTCGTTTACACAGACCAGCCAATCAAACGGCCCCTGACGACCATGGAGTCGTAAAGACGGATGATAAAGTGGGCAATTGAGATCCAAAGCCTTGAGGTCACGTTCGAGCCCAGAAAAGCTGTGAAGGGGCAAGCCTTTGCAGACTTTATAGTTGAGATGACCCGGCCACCAGAATATGAAGAAATTGACCAACTCTGGAAAGTCTATGTTGATGGGAGTTCCACAGCAAATGGTTGTGGGGCAGGTATTGTATGTCAGTCGCTAGAGGGCGACATGTATGAATATGCGCTTTGCTTCAAGTTTCAGACGTCAAACAATGAAGCTGAGTATGAAGCCCTTTTGGCTGGTATCCGCATGTGCAAAGCAGCCGGGGCAAGAAAGATAGCCACCTGTTCTGATTCAGAACTCATAGTCAGCCAATACAATGGGGATTATGAAGTTACTCATCCAGCTATGGTCAAGTACCTAGAGGCCGTGAAGCAGGAGGCAAGCTCGCTTGAAGCTTTCCAGTTAACTCAGGTCCCAAGGTCCGAGAATAACCAGGCGGACGCCTTGTCCAAACTGGCATCCTCGGCCTCATGCGACACCCCTAGAACTGACTTCTGGGAGGTAATGGAAAAATGGAGTATTGAGGAAAACAACATTGCAGTCCTTGGTAGAAGCTCAACATGGATGGACCCAATCAGGGCATACCTAACAGATGGCACCTTGCCGGATGATCATCATCAGGCAGCCTCACTAAAAAAGCGAGCGTCTAGTTTTGAAATGATAAAGGGGAACTCTACAAGAGAGGGTATCTTCAACCCTTCTTGAAATGTGTTACCTCAGAAAAAGGGCGAGAGGTCCTAGAAGACTTACACTCTGGATATTGCGCCTCTCACAAAGGCGGTAGGTCGCTTGCTCAGAGAGTGAGGCGGCAAGGGTACTTTTAGCCGACTCTGGAGGCAGACGCCATGGATCTGGTTAAAAAGTGTGACAAGTGTTAGAGGTTTGGCAAATTGATTCATCGTCCAGCTACAGATCTAACGGCTATCCACAGCCCAATACCATTTGCTAAGTGGGGCATGGA
This sequence comes from Chenopodium quinoa, assembly GCF_001683475.1. Lineage (NCBI taxonomy): Eukaryota > Viridiplantae > Streptophyta > Magnoliopsida > Caryophyllales > Amaranthaceae > Chenopodium > Chenopodium quinoa. The sequence goes on from NW_018743176.1 coordinate 567,875, forward strand.
TATTCTAGGACCCTATACGCCTGCAACAGGCGGCAGGAGGTACATCCTGGTAGCAGTCGACTACTTCACCAAATGGATGGAGGCCGAGGCAGTCAGGGGCATCAAGACCAAGGATGTAATCTCCTTCATTTGGAGGAATGTGATCACTCGTTTTGGGGTTCTTATGTCCATGGTTTTTGACAACGGACCCTAGTTTGAGACGCCCCATTCTCAAAACTTGGTTGAGAGATCAAGGCATTGCCTACTGCTTTGCATCAGTCCGACGACCGCAAGCAAACGGCCAGGTAGAAGCATTTAACAAAATCATCTCGGACGGTATAAAGAAGAAGATTGAGAAAGCAGGCGGCCTATGGGCAGACGAACTACCACATGTTCTCTGGGCCATAAGGACGACTGAAAAAGGAGCGACCGAGAAACACCTTTCCTCCTAACATATGGGGCAGAAGCTGTCCTACCCATTGAGCACTATGAGCAGACTCTCCGAGTTATGCTGTATGATGAAGATGCAAATTGGGAAACAATGCGCCTAGCATTGGATTCCCTTCCAGAACGTAGGGGCAATGCTACCCTACGCCATGAAATATACCGCCTGAGAATGACTCGAATCTACAACAGAAGAGTACACAAGCGCCCACTCAAAGTAGGGGACTTTGTACTAAGAAAAATGGAATCAGTCGGCAGGGCCAACGAGTTGGGCAAGCTAACTCCTAACTGGGAAGGACCCTACCGAATCTATGAGGAGGTCAGGGACGAACCTACCGTCTGGAAACTCCAGAGGGCCGACCCCTACCTAGGACTTGGAATGTAGACAATCTGAAAAAATATTACTTTTGATGTAATTATTTGAAGTTTATTAATGAAAGTTCCAAGCTTACCTTCTTTTCATATGTTTCAAAAAGGAGTACACTCCATCTGTCCCAAGACAGGCGGATACCCTCCAAAACATATTTACTAAAGGGCACGCCTGTTTGCCCACCATACGGCTAATCAACCCAGGCACCAAGCCGCTTTATTACGCTTAATTTTTAAATTAATATGACATGTCCCAATAAATAGCAGGCGTCCGACGACATGCTATTTGGATGAGATTCATCGCAGAGAGAAGCTCCCATTTGGGTTGAATAATGCTCTATAAACTACTTACACGGCCCCTATACGGCTATCCTCAAGGACAACATATTCGTTTTGAGACAAGGATAGCTTGACACTTTCATAAGTGTCAGCAGTTGACATCTGCGTCGGATAGCCGCCTGTATTACTTGGGATAAATACAGGAGGCGCCCTCTGAGTTAATAGTCAACAAAAATTGACGAATCAAGGGGATTAGTCGGCCATTGACGACTGATACCTCTACTACTTAGGATTAGGAGCAGCCACGATTGGTTAACATCATAGTTAAACTATAGTTGTTCTTCCACACTTGGTCCGGAATCCTAAAAGTTTGAGCAGTTCGCCTTGTCTTTGGCAAAAAGGCACTCAAACAAACATTCCCACTAAGAAATACTAAATGAATCTGAACAATCTAGAAGGACCTCTCGGTGTCCGACTGGATGTGATAACGACTGATACACCCGTCTGAATTGACAGTCGTCCAAACAACAAGCATCCTACTATGTTTCTCGTAAACATACCAAGGAACTTATGACAATTGATAAAACAGCGACTAGCCGACTGTTCTCTAAGAACTAGGCGACTCCTGTTACTTGAAATGCACCGTAAGTTGATTAATTCAGTCGGAACCTTACCACTGTGACTATGTGCATTTCACTCAAGACTGGTTATGTTTTGCTACTGAGGTCCGACTGTCTATGGCCGACTAGTTACTCTCTTTTCAAGAAGTAACCTAGTCGTCCAGGGGCAAGGGAAATCTGGCATCAAGATTCAACAATTTAGCTTAAAAGTTTAACATGGATACGCCAAACAAGCGGCTATTAAGTTGCGACATGCAAAATGTTTGGCAAATTCAAAAAAAACAAAAGTCAAAAGATAAACAGCATATGCAACAGCAAAAGACGACTCAACAGTCGCCAATTCATATCAAATTAAAGCTAGACAAGCTGGCAAAGTTAAGTTAAAACCAGACAAGCTGGCAAAATATTCAGAAGCCCCGCCCCCTGGCCGGGTAAAGAGATACACAAATACACGGCACGTAGGCCGGATCAAGTTTGAACATAGAAAAGCTTAAACAGGTGGAGGGACCTCGCCTTCAGCAGTCGCCTTCTCTTGCTGGGGAGGGGACACTTGATTGCTCTAAACAGTTTCCTGCTCCTATTCAGGCGCCTTTTTTGAAGATTCCCCTTCAGCCCCAGCAACCGCCACTTCCTCTTCAGAAGAAGAAGACTCGGACTCCTCCTAGCCGTCGCCTCCTCCCATGACCGCCTCGTCATGTTCACGAGTGCAGGCGGCAAACTGGCTCCCCCATGTTGAGTAGTTGGTGTCTGGGTAGAGGCGGTCCTAGGTCATTTTCATGATGGCGCTACAGTCTTCCATCATGTCAGCGACCAGGGCTTTCTTCTCCTCTTCAAACCTCGACTTATACTTTTGGGCCAGCTGCCTTTCCTGGTTGGCCAGGCGCTGCTTCAGGCAGGCGTTGCTGGTTTTCAGGCCCTCCGCCGCCTTCACAGCCTCGTCATGGGTATCGGCCTTCCCCTAGTTCTCGTAGACTTCGAGCTTGAGCTCCTTTATTTTTTCTTTGGCCGCCTCCAAGTCGTCCTTGACTTGCTGATTCGCAGCCGCCTGTGCAAGCAATATTTCATTTGTCAAGACTTCATTTTGAAAAATAGAAAACATGGCCTTGTCCATGGTGGAGGCGGCGTGCTCTATGGCAAACTTTACCTCTTTGTTCTTTTCTTGGATGGGCCGACAGAGACCGTGCACCCGCAGCATCGACTAATCAAAAACAAAAGAACAGTCGGTCAGCTAAAGGTTCGTCTCTCAAAATGAAGCAGAGTTTGTGAGAACTTAAAGATACCTCGGCCAACAAGGCGACAATGCCATCTAGGTTAAAGGTGCCGAACCCTCTAACCGTTTCCTTCTCTTGAGAAGGGACGGCCTGCAGTATAGTCTAGCTATGGCAGCAAGGTCTAGCCGAGGAGGATGAGCGTCTGCAAAAAGTGGCGAATGGTTAATATCCGACTGACAAAGTTAAAGAAATTTTCAAAGAATTTGTGAAAACAAAGTTACCATCAGACGCCTTCTCCTTGTTTTTCTCTGTAGGGCGCTTGTCCTTTTCCTGTTGCTTATTCTTCTTTAAGGGAAGTTAGCAGCAGGGGACGACCCAGGTTTGGTCGCCACATGTTTTCGAGGACGAAGAGGGGTGCTCGTGTCCCATCCCGCCTGCTTCCTGGCCTTCTCAGGAGGCGGTTGAGGGGTCGAATGGCCCTACAAGCAAGCATCAAAGTCAGTCAGTAGGGTTTACTGAAAAACAAGAGATAAGGAGATTGGATTCAATCATGAAGTCTTACCCCAGCCGACTGGTTGGCTGGTGACTCCACGGTTGGGCGCTTGCCCAAAACCGCCGAGCAGTACTGCGTTGCCGCCTTTTTTGAGCAGAAACTTTCTCCATTGCTTCAGCTGCATCAAGAAATCAAGAGTTAGAAAAATCAACAAGTGACAAAGTCAGTACGAAAAACAAGCGGACAGCTACCTTCAGGCATTTCGGTACTTAGCCCACAGGCAGCCAAGTACGTCCCATCATACAGCCAATTGTATTTGGGAACATATTGTTGGGGAACAAAAACTTTCTTCCCAGATTCAGGGTCCGCCTGAATATCAACCTTAAACAAGCCAGCGTGCAAATCTCGCGCTTGGCCTTAAAAGGAACCGGCGGTAGGTCTTTGCTGGCTAAGAAAGGTGGATCCCTATTTCACCTGTTGTATTTGGCATTTTTGGCCCGGTCAGGACAAGTGATAATGTAGAAGGTGGTTCGCAAGTCCTTCTATTTGTTCTTCTTGCCCTGAGCCATTGCATATACCCTATGGGATGTCAGCTGATACCAGTCGGACCCCGTTGCCTTTTGGAGTCCGACTTTCATTTGATTTAAATAGCTTTGTTTGAACGTGTTTGACTTTCATTTAAATCAAATAGCTTTGTTTGAATGTGTTTGACTTTCATTTGATTCAATTAGCGTTGTAGAATGCATTTCACTTTCATTTGATTCAAATAGCTTTGTTTGAATGTGTTTGACTTTCATTAGATTCAATTAGCTTGTAGAATGTATTTGACTTTAATTTTTAACAAATAGCTTTGTTTGAATGTGTTTGACTTTCTTCTTATTCAATTAGCTTTGTACAATGTATTTATCTTTCATTTGATTCAAATAGCTTTGTTTGAATTTGTATGACTTTCATGTGATTTAATTAGCTTTGTAGAATGTATTTCACTTTCATTTGATTTAAATTGCTTTGTTTGAATGTGTTTGACATTCATCTGATTCAATTAGCTTCGTAGAATGTATTTGACTTTCATTTGATTCAAATAGCTTTGTTTAAATGTGTTTGACTTTCATATGATTCAATTAGCTCTGTAGAATGTATTTCACTTTCATTTGATTCAAATAGCTTTGTTTGAATGTTTTGACTTTCATGTGATTCAATTAGCTTTGTAGAATGCATTTCACTTTCATTTGATTTAAATTGCTTTGTTTGAATGTTTTTGACTTTCATTTGATTCAAATAGCTTTATTTGAATGTGTTTGACTTTCATTTGATACAATTAGCTTTGTAGAATGTATTTGACTTTCATTTTATTCAAATAGCTTTGTTTGAATGTGTTTGACTTTCATTTGATTCAATTAGCTTTGTAGAACATATTAGACTTTCATTTGATGCAAATAAATTTGTTTGAATGTGTTTGACTTTCATTTGATTCAAATAGATTTGTAGAATGAATTTCACTTTCATTTCATTTAAATAGCTTTGTTTGAATGTGTTTTGACTTTCATTTGATTCAAATAGTTTTTTGTTTGAATGTGTTTGACTTTCATTTGAATTTAATTAGCTTTGTAGAATGTATTTTGACTTTCATTTGATTCAAATAGGTTTGTTTGAATGTGTTTGACTTTCATTTGATACAATTAGCTTTGTAGAATGTAATTTACTTTCATTTGATTCAAATAGCTTTGTTTGAATGTATTTGACTTTAATTTGATTCAATTAGCTTTGTAAAATATATTTGACTTCATTTGATGCAAATAGCTTTGTTTGAATGTATTTGACTTTTATTTGATTTAATTAGCTTTGTAGAATGCATTTCACTTCCATTTGATTTAAATTTCTTTGTTTGAATGTGTTTGACTATCATTTGATTCAAATAGCTTTATTCGAATGTGTTAGACTTTCATTTGATACAATTAGCTTTGTAGAATGTATTTTACTTTCATTTGATTCAAATAGCTTTGTTTAAATGTGTTTGACTTTAATTTTATTCAATTAGCTTTATAGAATGCAATTCACATTCATTTGATTTAAATAGCTTTGTTTGAACGTGTTTGACTTTCATTTGATTCAAATAGCTTTGTTTGAATGTATTTCACTTTTATTTGATTCAATTAGATTTGTAGAATGAATTTGACTTTCATTTGATTTAAATAGCTTTGTTTGAATGTGTTTGACTTTCATTTGAAACAATTAGCTTTGTAGAATGTAATTTACTTTCATTTGATTCAAATAGCTTTGTTTGAATGTATTTGACTTTCATTTGATTCAATTAGCTTTGTAGAATATATTTGACTTTAATTTGATGCAAATAGCTTTGTTTGAATGTGTTTGACTTTCATTTGATTCAAATAGCTTTGTAGAATGCATTTCACTTTCATTTGATTTAATTAGCTTTGTTTGAACGTGTTTGACTTTCATTTTATTCAAATACATTTGTTTGAATGTGTTTGACTTTCATTTGATTCAATTACCTTTGTAGATTGTATTTGACTTTCATTTGATTTAAATAGGTTTGTTTGAATGTGTTTGACTTTCATCTTATTCAATTAGCTTTGTAGAATGTATTTGACTTACATTTGATTCTAAGAGCTTTGTTTGAATGTGTTTGACATTAATTTGATTCTATTAGCTTTGTAGAATGCATTTCACTCCATTTGATTTAAATTACTTTGTTTGAATGTGTTTGACTTTCATTTGATTCAAATAGCTTTATTTGAATGTGTTTGACTTTCATTTGATACAATTACCTTTGTAGAATGTATTTGACTTTCATTTGATTCAAATAGCCTTGTTTGAAAGTGTTCGACTTTCATCTGATTCAATTAGCTTTGTAGAATGTATTTCACTTACATTCGATTCAAATAGCTTTGTTTGAATGTGTTTGACTTTCATTCGATTCAAATAGCTTTATTTGAATGTGTTTGACTTTCATTTGATACAATTAGCTTTGTACAATGTATTTGACTTTCATTTGATTCAAAAAGCTTTGTTTGAATGTGTTTTAATTTCATTTGATTCAATTAGATTTGTAGAATATATTTGACTTTCATTTGATGCAAATAGCTTTGTTTGAATTTGTTTGACTTTCATATGATTCAATTAGCTTTGTTTGAATGTGTTTGACTTTCATTTGATTCAATTAGATTTGTAGAATAAATTGCTTTGTTTGAATGTGTTTGACTTTCATTTGATACAATTAGATTTGTAGAATGTATTTAAATTTCATTTTTTTTCAAATAGCTTTGTTTGAATGTGCTTGACTTTAATTTGATTCAATTACTTTTGTAGAATGCATTTCACTTTCATTTGATTTAAATTGCTTTGTTTGAACGTGTTTGACTTTCAAATGATTCAAATAGCTTTGTTTGAATGTGTTTGACTTTCATTTGATTCAATTAGGTTTGTAGAATGCATTTCACTTTCATTTGATTCAAATAGCTTTGCTTGAATGTGTTTGACTTTCATTAGATTCAATTAGCTTTGTATAATGTATTTGACTTTTATTTGATTCAAATAGGTTTGTTTGAATGTGTTTGACTTTCATCTGATTCAATTAGCTTTGTAGAATGTATTTCACTTTCATTTGATTCAAATAGCTTTGTTTGAATGTGTTTGACTTTCATGTGATTCAATTAGCTTTGTAGAATTCATTTCACTTTCATTTGATTTAAATTGCTTTGTTTGAATGTGTTTGACTTTCATTTGATTCAAATAGCTTTATTGAATGTGTTTGACTTTCATTTAATACAATTAGCTTGGTAGAATGTATTTGACTTTCATTTGATTCAAATAGGTTTGTTTGAATGTGTTTGACTTTAATTTGATTCAATTAGCTTTGTAGAATGCATTTCACTTTCATATGATTTAAATAGATATATTTGAACGTGTTTTGAATTTCATTTGATTCAAATAGCTTTGTTTGAATGTGTTTGACTTTCAATTGATTCAATTAGCTTTGTAGATTGTATTTGACTTTCATTTGATTCAAATAGCTTTGTATGAATGTGTTTGACTTTCATTTGATTCAATTAGCTTTGTAGAATGCATTTCACTCCCATTTGATTTAAATTACTTTGTTTGAATGTGTTTGACTTTCATTTGATTCAAATAGCTTTATTTGAATGTGTTTGACTTTCATTTGATACAATTACCTTTGTAGAATGTATTTGACTTTCATTTGATTCAAATAGCCTTGTTTGAAAGTGTTCGACTTTCATCTGATTCAATTAGCTTTGTAGAATGTATTTCACTTACATTCGATTCAAATAGCTTTGTTTGAATGTGTTTGACTTTCATTCGATTCAAATAGCTTTATTTGAATGTGTTTGACTTTCATTTGATACAATTAGCTTTGTACAATGTATTTGACTTTCATTTGATTCAAAAAGCTTTGTTTGAATGTGTTTTAATTTCATTTGATTCAATTAGATTTGTAGAATATATTTGACTTTCATTTGATGCAAATAGCTTTGTTTGAATTTGTTTGACTTTCATATGATTCAATTAGCTTTGTTTGAATGTGTTTGACTTTCATTTGATTCAATTAGATTTGTAGAATAAATTGCTTTGTTTGAATGTGTTTGACTTTCATTTGATACAATTAGATTTGTAGAATGTATTTAAATTTCATTTTTTTTCAAATAGCTTTGTTTGAATGTGCTTGACTTTAATTTGATTCAATTACTTTTGTAGAATGCATTTCACTTTCATTTGATTTAAATTGCTTTGTTTGAACGTGTTTGACTTTCAAATGATTCAAATAGCTTTGTTTGAATGTGTTTGACTTTCATTTGATTCAATTAGGTTTGTAGAATGCATTTCACTTTCATTTGATTCAAATAGCTTTGCTTGAATGTGTTTGACTTTCATTAGATTCAATTAGCTTTGTATAATGTATTTGACTTTTATTTGATTCAAATAGGTTTGTTTGAATGTGTTTGACTTTCATCTGATTCAATTAGCTTTGTAGAATGTATTTCACTTTCATTTGATTCAAATAGCTTTGTTTGAATGTGTTTGACTTTCATGTGATTCAATTAGCTTTGTAGAATTCATTTCACTTTCATTTGATTTAAATTGCTTTGTTTGAATGTGTTTGACTTTCATTTGATTCAAATAGCTTTATTGAATGTGTTTGACTTTCATTTAATACAATTAGCTTGGTAGAATGTATTTGACTTTCATTTGATTCAAATAGGTTTGTTTGAATGTGTTTGACTTTAATTTGATTCAATTAGCTTTGTAGAATGCATTTCACTTTCATATGATTTAAATAGATATATTTGAACGTGTTTGAATTTCATTTGATTCAAATAGCTTTGTTTGAATGTGTTTGACTTTCAATTGATTCAATTAGCTTTGTAGATTGTATTTGACTTTCATTTGATTCAAATAGCTTTGTATGAATGTGTTTGACTTTCATTTGATTCAATTAGCTTTGTAGAATGCATTTCACTTCCATTTGCTTTAAATTGCTTTGTTTGAATGTGTTTGACTTTCATTTGATTCAATTAGCTTTATTTGAAGTGTTTGACTTTCATTTGATACAATTAGCTTTGTCGAATGTATTTGACTTTTATTTTATTCAAATAGCTTTGTTTGAATGTGTTTGACTTTAATTTGATTCAATTAGCTTTATAGAATGCATTTCCCTTTCATTTGATTTAAATAAATAGCTTTGTTTGAACGTGTTTGACTTTCATTTGATTCAAATAGCTTTGTTTGATTGTGTTTGACTTCATTTGATTCAATTAGCTTTGTAGAATGTATTTGACTTTCATTTGATTCAAATAGCTTTGTTTGAATGTGTTTGACTTTCATGTGATTCAATTAGCATTGTAGAATGTATTTCATTTTCATTTGAGTTAAATTGCTTTGTTTGAATGTGTTTGACTTTCATCTGATTCAACTAGCTTTGTAGATTGTATTTGACTTTCATTTGATTCAAATAGGTTTGTTTGAATGTGTTTGACTTTCATCTGATTCAATTAGCTTTGTAGAATGTATCTCACTTACATTTGATTCAAATAGCTTTGTTTGAATGTGTTTGACTTTCATTTGATTCATCTAGCTTTATTTAAATGTGTTTGACTTTCATTTGATACAATTAGCTTTGTACAATGTATTTGACTTTCATTTGATTCAATTAGCTTTATTTGAATGTGTTTGACTTTCAATTGATTCAATTAGCTTTGTCGATTGTATTTGACTTTCATTTGATTCAAATAGCTTTGTATGAATGTGTTTGACTTTCATTTGATTCAATTAGCTTTGTAGAATGCATTTCACTTCCATTTGATTTAAATTGCTTTGTTTGAATGTGTTTGACTTTCATTTGATTCAATTAGCTTTATTTGAATGTGTTTGACTTTCATTTGATACAATTAGCTTTGTCGAATGTATTTGACTTTTATTTGATTCAATTAGCTTTAGAGAATGCATTTCCCTTTCATTTGATTTAAATAAATAGCTTTGTTTGAACGTGTTTGACTTTCATTTGATTCAAATAGCTTTGTTTGATTGTGTTTGACTTTCATTTGATTCAATTAGCTTTGTAGAATGTATTTGACTTTCATTTGATTCAAATAGCTTTGTTTGAATGTGTTTGACTTTCATGTGATTCAATTAGCATTGTAGAATGTATTTCACTTTCATTTGATTTAAATTGCTTTGTTTGAATGTGTTTGACTTTCATCTGATTCAACTAGCTTTGTAGATTGTATTAGACTTTCATTTGATTCAAATAGGTTTGTTTGAATGTGTTTGACTTTCATCTGATTCAATTAGCTTTGTAGAATGTATTTCACTTACATTTGATTCAAATAGCTTTGTTTGAATGTGTTTGACTTTCATTTGATTCAATTAGCTTTGTAGAATACATTTCACTTCCATTTGATTTAAATTGCTTTGTTTGAATGTGTTTGACTTTCATTTGATTCAATTAGGTTTATTTGAATGTGTTTGACTTTCATTTTATACAATTAGCTTTGTCGAATGTATTTGACTTTTATTTTATTTAAATAGCTTTGTTTGAATGTGTTTGACTTTAATTTGATTCAATTAGCTTTATAGATTGCATTTCCCTTTCCTTTGATTTAAATAGTTTTGTTTGAACGTGTTTGACTTTCATTTGATTCAAATAGCTTTGTTTGATTATGTTTGACTTTCATTTGATTCAATTAGCTTTGTAGAATGTATTTGATTTTCATTTGATTTAAATAGCTTTGTTTGAATGTGTTTGACTTTCATGTGATTCAATTAGCTTTGTAGAATGTATTTCACTTTCATTTGATTTAAATTGCTTTGTTTGAATGTGTTTGACTTTCATCTGATTCAATTAGCTTTGTAGATTGTATTTGACTTTCATTTGATTTAAATAGGTTTGTTTGAATGTGTTTGACTTTCATCTGATTCAATTAGCTTTGTAGAATGTATTTCACTTACATTTGATTCAAATAGCTTTGTTTGAATGTGTTTGACTTTCATTTGATTCAAATAGCTTTATTTAAATGTGTTTGACTTTCATTTGATACAATTAGCTTTGTATAATGTATTTGACTTTCATTTGATTCAAAAAGCATTGTTTGAATGTGTTTGACTTTCATTTGATTCAATTAGATTTGTAGAATATATTTGACTTTCATTTGATTTAAATAGCTTTGTTTGAACGTGTTTGACTCTCATTTAATTCAAATAGCTTTGATTGAATGTGTTTAACTTTCATTTGATGCAATTATCTTTGTAGAATGCTTTTCAGTTTCATTTAATTCAAATAGCTTTGTTTGAATGTGTTTGACTTTCATGTGATTCAATTAGCTTTGTAGAATGTATTTCACTTTCATTTGATTTAAATTGCTTTGTTTGAATGTGTTTGACTTTCATCTGATTCAATTAGCTTTGTAGATTGTATTTGACTTTCATTTGATTCAAATAGCTTTGTTTGTATGTGTTTGACTTTCATCTGATTCAATTAGCTCTGTAGAATGTATTTTACTTTCATTTGATTCAAATAGCTTTGTTTGAATGTGTTTGACTTTCATTAGATTCAATTAGCTTTGTAGAATGCATTTCACTTCAATTTGATTTAAACTGCTTTGTTTGAATATGTTTGACTTTCATTTGATTCAAATAGCTTTATTTGAATGTGTTTGACTTTCAATTGATACAATTAGCTTGGTAGAATGTATTTCACTTTCATTTGATTCAAATAGGTTTGTTTGAATGTGTTTGACTTTAATTTGATTCAATTAGCTTTGTAGAATGCATTTCACTTTCATATGATTAAAATAGATATATTTGAACGTGTTTGAATTTCATTTGATTCGAATAGCTTTGTTTGAATGTGTTTGACTTTCAATTGATTCAATTAGCTTTGTAGAATGTATTTGACTTTCATTTGATTCAAATTGCTTTGTTTGAATGTGTTTGACTTTCATTTGATTTAATTAGGTTTGTAGAATGCATTTCACTTCCATTTGATTTAAATTGCTTTGTTTGAATGTGTTTGACTTTCAATTGATTCAATTAGCTTTGTAGATTGTATTTGACTTTCATTTGATACAATTAGCTTTGTAGAATGTATTTGACTTTCATTTGATTCAAATAAGTTTGTTTGAATGTCTTTTACTTTCATCTGATACAATTAGCTTTGTAGAATGTATTTAACTTTAATTTGATTCAATTCGCTTTGAAGAATGCATTTCACTTTCATTTGATTTAAATAGCTTTGTTTGAACGTGTTTGACTCTCATTTGATTCAAATAGCTTTGATTGAATGTGTTTAACTTTCATTTGATGCAATTATCTTTGTAGAATGCTTTTCAGTTTCATTTAATTCAAATAGCTTTGTTTGAATGTGTTTGACTTTCACGTGATTCAATTAGCTTTGTAGAATGTAATTCACTTTCATTTGATTCAAATAGGTTTGTTTGAATGTGTTTGACTTTCATCTGATTCAATTAGCTTTGTAGAATGTATTTCACTTACATTTGATTCAAATAGCTTTGTTTGAATGTGTTTGACTTTCATTTGATTCAATTAGCTTTGTAGAATGCATTTCACTTCCATTTGATTTAAATTTCTTTGTTTGAATGTGTTTGACTTTCATTTGGTTCAATTAGGTTTATTTGAATGTGTTTGACTTTATTTTATACAATTAGCTTTATCGAATGTATTTGACTTTTATTTTTTTTAAATAGCTTTGTTTGAATGTGTTTGACTTTAATTTGATTCAATTAGCTTTATAGAATGCATTTCCCTTCCATTTGATTTAAATAGCTTTGTTTGAACGTGTTTGACTTTCATTTGATTCAAATAGCTTTGTTTGATTGTGTTTGACTTTCATTTGATTCAATTAGTTTTGTAGAATGTATTTGACTTTCATTTGATTCAAATAGCTTTGTTTGAATGTGTTTGACTTTCATGTGATTCACTTAGCTTTGTAGAATGTATTTCACTTTCATTTGACTTAAATTGCTTTGTTTGAATGTGTTTGACTTTCATCTGATTCAATTAGCTTTGTAGATTGTATTTGACTTTCATTTGATTCAAATAGATTTGTTTGAAGGTGTTTGACTTTCATCTGATTCAATTAGCTTTGTAGAATGTATTTCACTTACATTTGATTCAAATAGCTTTGTTTGAATGTGTTTGACTTTCATTTGATTCAAATAGCTTTATTTGAATGTGTTTGACTTTCATTTGATACAATTAGCTTTGTACAATGTATTTGACTTTCATTTGATTCAAAACGCTTTGTTTGAATGTGTTTGACTTTCATTTGATTCAATTAGAATTGTAGAATATATTTGACTTTCATTTGATGCAAATAGCTTTGTTTGAATGTGTTTGACTTTCATATGATTCAATTAGCTTTGTTTGAATGTGTTTGACTTTCATTTGATTCAATTATCTTTGTAGAATATATTTGACTTTCATATGATGCAAATAGTTTTGTTTGAATTTGTTTGACTTTCATTTGATTCAATTAGCTTTGTAAAATATATTTGACTTTCATATGATACAAATAGGTTTGTTTGAATGTGTTTGACTTTCATCTGATTCAATTAGCTTTGTAAAACGTATATGACTTTCATTCTACTCAAATAGGTTTGTTTGAATGTGTTTAACTTTAATTTGATTCAATTAGCTTTGTAGAATGCATTTCACTTTCATTTGATTTAAATAGCTTTGTTTGAACGTGTTTGACTCTCATTTGATTCAAATAGCTTTGATTGAATGTGTTTATCTTTCATTTGATTTAAATATCTTTGTAGAATGCTTTTCACTTTCATTTAATTCAAATAGCTTTGTTTGAATGTGCTTGACTTTCATTAGATTCAATTAGCTTTGTAGAATGTATTTGACTTTCATTAGATTCAAATAGCTTTGTTTGTATGTGTTTGACTTTCATCTGATTCAATTAGCTCTGTAGAATGTATTTTACTTTCATTTGATTCAAATAGCTTTGTTTAAATGTGTTTGACTTTCATTTGATGCAAATAAATTTGTTTGAATGTGTTTCACTTTCATTTGATTCAAATAAATTTGTAGAATGCTTTTCACTTTCATTTCATTTAAATAGCTTTGTTTGAACGTGTTTGACATTTATTTGATTCAAATTGCTTTGTTTGAATGTGTTTCACTTTCATTTGATTCAATTAGCTTTGTAGAATGTATTTGACTTTCATTTGATTCAAATAAGTTTGTTTGAATGTCTTTTACTTTCATCTGATTCAACTAGCTTTGTAGAATGTATTTTACTTTCATTTGATTCAAATAGCTTTGTTTGAATGTGTTTGACTTTTATGTGATTCAATTAGCTTTGTAGAATGCATTTCATTTTCCTTCGATTTAAATTGCTTTATTTGAATATGTTTGACTTTCATTTGATACAATTAGCTTTGTAGAATGTATTTAAATTTCATTTTATTCAAATAGCTTTGTAGAATGCATTTCACTTTCATTTGATTTAAATTGCTTTGTTTGAACGTGTTTGACTTTCAAATTATTCAAATAGCTTTGTTTGAATGTGTTTGACTTTCATTTGATTCAATTAGGTTTGTAGAATGCATTTCACTTTCATTTGATTCAAATAGCTTTGCTTGAATGTGTTTGACTTTCATTAGATTCAATTAGCTTTGTATAATGTATTTGACTTTCATTTGATTCAAATAGGTTTGTTTGAATGTGTTTGACTTTCATCTGATTCAATTAGCTTTGTAGAATGTATTTCACTTTCATTTTATTCAAATAGCTTTGTTTGAATGTGTTTGACTTTCATGTGATTCAATTAGCTTTGTAGAATGCATTTCACTTTCATTTGATTTAAATTGCTTTGTTTGAATGTGATTGACTTTCATTTGATTCAAATAGCTTTATTTGAATGTGTTTGACTTTCATTTGATACAATTAGCTTGGTAGAATGTATTTGACTTTCATTTGATTCAAATAGGTTTGTTTGAATGTGTTTGACTTTAATTTGATTCAATTAGCTTTGTAGAATGCATTTCACTTTCATATGATTTAAATAGATATAATTGAACGTGTTTGAATTTCATTTGATTCAAATAGCTTTGTTTGAATGTGTTTGACTTTCAATTGATTCAATTAGCTTTGTAGAATGTATTTGACTTTCATTTGATTCAAACAGCTTTGTTTGAATGTGTTTGACTTTCATTTGATTCAATTAGCTTTGTAGAATGCATTTCACTTCCATTTGATTTAAATTGCTTTGTTTGAATGTGTTTGACTTTCATTTGATTCAATTAGCTTTATTTGAATGTGTTTGACTTTTATTTGATACAATTAGCTTTTTCGAATGTATTTGACTTTTATTTGATTCAAATAGCTTTGTTTGAATGTGTTTGACTTTAATTTGATTGAATTAGCTTTATAGAATGCATTTCCCTTTCATTTGATTTATATAGCTTTGTTTGAACGTGTTTGACTTTCATTTGATTCAAATAGCTTTGTTTGATTGTGTTTGACTTTCATTTGAATCTATTAGCTTTGTAGAATGTATTTGACTTTCATTTGATTCAAATAGCTTTGTTAGAATGTGTTTGACTTTCATGTGATTCAATTAGCTTTGTAGAATGTATTTCACTTTCATTTGATTTAAATTGATTTGTTTGAATGTGTTTGACTTTCATCTGATTCAACTAGCTTTGTAGATTTTATTTGACTTTCATTTGATCCAAATAGGTTTGTTTGAATGTGTTTGACTTTCATCTGATTCAATTAGCTTTGTAGAATGTATTTCACTTACATTTGATTCAAATAGCTTTGTTTGAATGTGTTTGACTTTCATTTGATTCAATTAGCTTTGTAGAATGCATTTCACTTCCATTTGATTTAAATTGCTTTGTTTGAATGTGTTTGACTTTCATTTGATTCAATTAGGTTTATTTGAATGTGTTTGACTTTCATTTTATACAATTAGCTTTGTTGAATGTATTTGACTTTTATTTTATTTAAATAGCTTTGTTTGAATGTGTTTGACATTAATTTGATTCAATTAGCTTTATAGAATGCATTTCCCTTTCCTTTGATTTAAATAGCTTTGTTTGAACGTGTTTGACTTTCATTTGATTCAAATAGCTTTGTTTGATTGTGTTTGACTTTCATTTGATTCAATTAGCTTTGTAGAATATATTTGATTTTCATTTGATTCAAATAGCTTTGTTTGAATGTGTTTGACTTTCATGTGATTCAATTAGCTTTGTAAAATGTATTTCACTTTCATTTGATTTAAATTGCTTTGTTTGAATGTGTTTGACTTTCATCTAATTCAATTAGCTTTGTAGATTGTATTTGACTTTCATTTGATTCAAATAGGTTTGTTAGAATGTGTTTGACTTTCATCTGATTCAATTAGCTTTGTAGAATGTATTTCACTTACATTTGATTCAAATAGCTTTGTTTGAATGTGTTTGACTTTCATTTGATTCAAATAGCTTTATTTGAATGTGTTTCACTTTCAGTTGATACAATTAGCTTTGTACAATGTATTTGACTTTCATTTGATTCAAAAAGCTTTGTTTGAATGTGTTTGAATTTCATTTGATTCAATTAGATTTGTAGAATATATTTGACTTTCATTTGATGCAAATAGCTTTGTTTGAATGTGTTTGACTTTCATATGATTCAATTAGCTTTGTTTGAATGTGTTTGACTTTCATTTGTTTCAATTAGCTTTGTAGAATATATTTGACTTTCATATGATGCAAATAGGTTTGTTTGAATTTGTTTGACTTTCATTTGATTCGATTAGCTTTGTAAAATATATTTGACTTTCATATGATGCAAATAGGTTTGTTTGAATATGTTTGACTTTCATCTGATTCAATTAGCTTTGTAAAATGTATATGACTTTCATTCTACTCAAATAGGTTTGTTTGAATGTGTTTAACTTTAATTTGATTCAATTAGCTTTGTACAATGCATTTCACTTTCATTTGATTTAAATAGCTTTGTTTGAACGTGTTTGACTCTCATTTGATTCAAATAGCTTTGATTGAACGTGTTTAACTTTCATTTGATTCAATTATCTTTGTAGAATGCTTTCACTTTCATTTAATTCAAATAGCTTTGTTTGAATGTGTTTGACTTTCATTAGATTCAATTAGCTTTGTAGAATGTATTTGACTTTCATTTGATTCAAATAGCTTTGTTTGTATGTGTTTGACTTTCATCTGATTCAATTAGCTCTGTAGAATGTATTTTACTTTCATTTGATTCAAATAGCTTTGTTTGAATGTGTTTGACTTTCATTTGATGCAAATAAATTTGTTTTGAATGTGTTTCACTTTCATTTCATTCAAATAAATTTGTAGAATGCATTTCACTTTCATTTCATTTAAATAGCTTTGTTTGAACGTGTTTTACATTTATTTGATTCAAATTGCTTTGTTTGAATGTGTTTTAACTTTCATTTGATTCAATTAGCTTTGTAGAATGTATTTGACTTTCATTTGATTCAAATTAGCTTTGTAGAATGTATTTCACTTTCATTTGATTAAATTGATTTGTTTGAATGTGTTTGACTTTCATCTGATTCAACTAGCTTTGTAGATTGTATTTGACTTTCATTTGATCCAAATAGGTTTGTTTGAATGTGTTTGACTTTCTTCTGATTCAATTAGCTTTGTAGAATGTATTTCACTTACATTTGATTCAAATAGCTTTGTTTGAATGTGTTTGACTTTCATTTGATTCAATTAGCTTTGTAGAATGCATTTCACTTCCATTTGATTTAAATTGCTTTGTTTGAATTTGTTTGACTTTCATTTGATTCAATTAGGTTTATTTGAATGTGTTTGACTTTCATTTTATACAACTAGCTTTGTCGAATGTATTTGACTTTTATTTTATTTAAATAGCTTTGTTTGAATGTGTTTGACTTTAATTTGATTCAATATGCTTTATAGAATTCATTTCCCTTTCCTTTGATTTAAATAGCTTTGTTTGAACGTGTTTGACTTTCATTTGATTCAAATAGCTTTGTTTGATTGTGTTTGACTTTCATTTGATTCAATTAGCTTTGTAGAATGTATTTGATTTTCATTTGATTCAAATAGCTTTGTTTGAATGTGTTTGACTTTCATGTGATTCAATTAGCTTTGTAAAATGTATTTCACTTTCATTTGATTTAAATTGCTTTGTTTGAATGTGTTTGACTTTCATCTGATTCAATTAGCTTTGTAGATTGTATTTGACTTTCATTTGATTCAAATAGGTTTGTTAGAATGTGTTTGACTTTCATCTGATTCAATTAGCTTTGTAGAATGTATTTCACTTACATTTGATTCAAATAGCTTTGTTTGAATGTGTTTGACTTTCATTTGATTCAAATAGCTTTATTTGAATGTGTTTCACTTTCATTTGATACAATTAGCTTTGTACAATGTATTTGACTTTCATTTGATTCAAAAAGCTTTGTTTGAATGTGTTTGAATTTCATTTGATTCAATTAGATTTGTAGAATATATTTGACTTTCATTTGATGCAAATAGCTTTGTTTGAATGTGTTTGACTTTCATATGATTCAAATAGCTTTGTTTGAATGTGTTTGACTTTCATTTGATTCAAATAGCTTTGTTTGAATGTGTTTGACTTTAATTGATTCAATTAGCTTTGTAGATTGTATTTGACTTTCATTTGATTCAAATAGCTTTGTTTGAATGTGTTTGACTTTCATTTGATTCGATTAGCTTTGTAGAATGCATTTCACTTCCATTTGATTTAAATTGCTTTGTTTGAATGTGTTTGACTTTCATTTGATTCAAATAGGTTTATTTGAATGTGTTTGACTTTCATTTGATACAATTAGCTTTGTCGAATGTATTTGACTTTTATTTTATTCAAATAGCTTTGTTTGAATGTGTTTGACTTTAATTTGATTCAATTAGCTTTATAGAATGCATTTCCCTTTCATTTGATTTAAATAGCTTTGTTTCAACGTGTTTGACTTTCATTTGATTCAAATAGCTTTGTTTGATTGTGTGACTTTCATTTGATTCAATTAGCTTTGTAGAATGTATTTGACTTTCATTTGATTCAAATAGCTTTGTTTGAATGTGTTTGACTTTCATGTGATTCAATTAGCTTTGTAGAATGTATTTCACTTTCATTTGATTTAAATTGCTTTGTTTGAATGTGTTTGACTTTCATCTGATTCAATTAGCTTTGTAGATTGTATTTGACTTTCATTTGATTCAAATAGGTTTGTTTGAATGTGTTTGACTTTCATCTAATTCAATTAGCTTTGTAGAATGTATTTCACTTACATTTTATTCAATAGTTTTGTTTGAATGTGTTTGACATTCATTTGATTCAATTAGCTTTGTAGAATGCATTTCACTTCCATTTGATTTAAATTGCTTTGTTTGAATGTGTTTGACTTTCATTTGATTCAATTAGGTTTATTTGAATGCGTTTGACTTTCTGTTTATACAATTAGCTTTGTCGAATGTATTTGACTTTTATTTTATTGAAATAGCTTTGTTTGAATGTGTTTGACTTTAATTTGATTCAATAAGCTTTATAGAAT